>NC_042972.1:5256983-5572698 GCF_901001165.1 Salmo trutta | reverse complement strand
AATAATATAAATGGTTTTGTGTAATTTATACTACCATTATACAGTACCTACTGCATTAAAACATAGTAGATAGTATTAGCAGTACTATTAAGTACTACATTATATACTGCAATAGACTTTACTGACTATGATTAAGACCCAGTGTTTTTTGGTTGATCATGTCACACACCTTGAATTTTAACCTCGATTTAAAGCCTTTTTCAGAAATGACAAATACACCAAAAATGAAGTTTACTGTGGCAAAACACATGACCCTAACTATGATACATAACAGATTGATAACACGGACAGTGTATTTAGTCTGCTGGGCCCAGATTGATAACACGGACAGTGTATTTAGTCTGCTGGGCCCAGATTGATAACACGGACAGTGTATTTAGTCTGCTGGGGCAACGTGCTCTTCTCCTCTGTGTCCCTCAGAACAACAGCATATTCATGGACGATTATACTATTAAACTATTATACTTAACAGTTAGATAAATTGATGATAATAGGTAGTATATTTGTATTCTTCTGGTTGGGCAGTGTGCCATCTCGATGATACTAAACATACTGATAAAAGCTCTATAAACAGATATAACAGTGAGTGGTGTGTATTTACTCTTGCTGGGCAGCGTGCGATCTTCTCCTCTGTGTCCTTCAGAGCCACAGCGTATTCATGGACGTCATCTGACACCACCACCATCTGTAGGGAAAGGTGTGGTACACAGCTTAGTGACATATACAGTCGGCAGGGTAGCCTAGTGGCAGGGTAGCCTAGTGGCAGGGTAGCCTAGTGGCAGGGTAGCCTAGTGGCAGGGTAGCCTAGTGGCAGGGTAGCCTAGTGGCAGGGTAGCCTAGTGGTTAGAGCGTTGGACTAGTAACCGAAAGGTTGCAAGATCGAATCCCCGAGCTGACAAGGTACAAATCTGTCGTTCTGCCCCTGAACAAGGCAGTTAACCCACTGTTCCTAGGCCGTCATTGAAAATAAGAATTTGTTCTTAACTGACTTGCCTAGTTAAATAAAAGGTAAAATAAATGCAGTAGCAGTACACAGCTTAGTGACATATACAGTAGCAGTACACAGCTTAGTGACATAGCAGTACACAGCTTAGTGACATATACAGTAGCAGTACACAGCTTAGTGACATATACAGTAGCAGTACACAGCTTAGTGACATATACAGTAGCAGTACACAGCTTAGTGACATACACAGTACACAGCTTAGTGACATATACAGTAGCAGTACACAGCTTAGTGACATATACAGTAGCAGTACACAGCTTAGTGACATAGCAGTACACAGCTTAGTGACATAGCAGTACACAGCTTAGTGACATATACAGTAGCAGTACACAGCTTAGTGACATATACAGTAGCAGTACACAGCTTAGTGACATAGCAGTACACAGCTTAGTGACATATACAGTAGCAGTACACAGCTTAGTGACATATACAGTAGCAGTACACAGCTTAGTGACATATACAGTAGCAGTACACAGCTTAGTGACAAATACAGCAGCAGTACACAGCTTAGTGACATATACAGTAGCAGTACACAGCTTAGTGACATATACAGTAGCAGTACACAGCTTAGTGACATATACAGTACACAGCTTAGTGACATATACAGTAGCAGTACACAGCTTAGTGACATAGCAGTACACAGCTTAGTGACATAGCAGTACACAGCTTAGTGACATAGCAGTACACAGCTTAGTGACATATACAGTAGCAGTACACAGCTTAGTGACATATACAGTAGCAGTACACAGCTTAGTGACATATACAGTAGCAGTACACAGCTTAGTGACATACAGCAGCAGTACACAGCTTAGTGACATATACAGTACACAGCTTAGTGACGTAACAGTACACAGCTTAGTGACACATACAGCAGCAGTACACAGCTTAGTGACATATACAGTAGCAGTACACAGCTTAGTGACATAGCAGTACACAGCTTAGTGACACATACAGCAGCAGTACACAGCTTAGTGACATATACAGTAGCAGTACACAGCTTAGTGACATAGCAGTACACAGCTTAGTGACATATACAGCAGCAGTACACAGCTTAGTGACATATACAGCAGCAGTACACAGCTTAGTGACATATACAGTAGCAGTACACAGCTTAGTGACATATACAGTAGCAGTACACAGCTTAGTGACATATACAGTAGCAGTACACAGCTTAGTGACATACAGTAGCAGTACACAGCTTAGTGACATATACAGTAGCAGTACACAGCTTAGTGACATAGCAGTACACAGCTTAGTGACATATACAGCAGCAGTACACAGCTTAGTGACATATACAGCAGCAGTACACAGCTTAGTGACATATACAGTAGCAGTACACAGCTTAGTGACATAGCAGTACACAGCTTAGTGACATATACAGCAGCAGTACACAGCTTAGTGACATATACAGCAGCAGTACACAGCTTAGTGACATATACAGTAGCAGTACACAGCTTAGTGACATATACAGTAGCAGTACACAGCTTAGTGACATATACAGTAGTAGTACACAGCTTAGTGACATATACAGTAGCAGTACACAGCTTAGTGACATATACAGTAGCAGTACACAGCTTAGTGACATAGCAGTACACAGCTTAGTGACATATACAGCAGCAGTACACAGCTTAGTGACATATACAGCAGCAGTACACAGCTTAGTGACATATACAGTAGCAGTACACAGCTTAGTGACATAGCAGTACACAGCTTAGTGACATACAGCAGCAGTACACAGCTTAGTGACATATACAGTAGCAGTACACAGCTTAGTGACATATACAGCAGCAGTACACAGCTTAGTGACATATACAGCAGCAGTACACAGCTTAGTGACATATACAGTAGCAGTACACAGCTTAGTGACATATACAGTAGCAGTACACAGCTTAGTGACATATACAGTAGCAGTACACAGCTTAGTGACATATACAGTACACAGCTGAGTGACATATACAGTAGCAGTACACAGCTTAGTGACATATACAGCAGCAGTACACAGCTTAGTGACATATACAGCAGCAGTACACAGCTTAGTGACATATACAGTAGCAGTACACAGGTTAGTGACATATACAGTAGCAGTACACAGCTTAGTGACATATACAGTAGCAGTACACAGCTTAGTGACATAGCAGTACACAGCTTAGTGACATATACAGCAGCAGTACACAGCTTAGTAACATAGCAGTACACAGCTTAGTGACATATACAGCAGCAGTACACAGCTTAGTAACATAGCAGTACACAGCTTAGTGACATATACAGCAGCAGTACACAGCTTAGTGACATATACAGCAGCAGTACACAGCTTAGTAACATAGCAGTACACAGCTTAGTAACATATACAGCAGCAGTACACAGCTTAGTAACATAGCAGTACACAGCTTAGTGACATATACAGCAGCAGTACACAGCTTAGTGACATATACAGCAGCAGTACACAGCTTAGTGACATATACAGCAGCAGTACACAGCTTAGTGACATAGCAGTACACAGCTTAGTGACATACAGCAGCAGTACACAGCTTAGTGACATATACAGCAGCAGTACACAGCTTAGTGACATATACAGCAGCAGTACACAGCTTAGTGACATATACAGCAGCAGTACACAGCTTAGTGACATATACAGCAGCAGTACACAGCTTAGTGACATATACAGTAGCAGTACACAGCTTAGTGACATAGCAGTACACAGCTTAGTGACATACAGCAGCAGTACACAGCTTAGTGACATACAGCAGCAGTACACAGCTTAGTGACATATACAGTAGCAGTACACAGCTTAGTGACATATACAGCAGCAGTACACAGCTTAGTGACATATACAGCAGCAGTACACAGCTTAGTGACATATACAGCAGCAGTACACAGCTTAGTGACATATACAGTAGCAGTACACAGCTCAGTGACATATACAGCGCATTCGGAAAGTATTCAGAACCCTTCATGTTTTCCACATTTTGTTACGTTACAGCCTTACATTATAAAATGGATTCCCCCTCAATCTACACACAATACCCCATAACGAGAAAGCAAAAACAGGTTTCAATTTTTTTTTGTAATGCACTACAAAAAAATAATAAAAATAAATAAGTTATCAGAGCTTTTACTCAGTACTTTGTTGAAGCACCTTTGACAGCGATTAGAGCCTCGAGTCTTCCTGGGTATGATGCTGCAAGCTTGGCACACCTGTATTTATTTAATTCATTTTAGAATAAGGCCGTAACCTAACAAAATGTTGAAAAAGGGAAGGGGTCTGAATACTTTCCAAATGCACCGTACATTCACATCGACACAGTTAGGTGAATTCTTCTTAATCATCATAATAGTACAGAACAGGAAATAGACATTACATATTCACTGTTTATCTATTTATTATTGTATTCATATTATTTATTATTGTAGTATTTATTTACTTTTATTTCATACTTTTAAAAATATTAATCATTATATAAGTTTCAGATCATGCGTGCAAATACAGCTCAAATATATCATTTCTATAAAGCCAATCAAATAATCCTCACATTGAAAACTCCAGGCTAAATAAAGCACACCTCAAATACTGTCAAGTGTTTTGTGAAAGTATTTGACATTTATATTTGACTCCAGTCTGGTGCTGTAGTCAACTCCTCTAACCTCCTCTAACTGTGTCATGTCATTCATGTCCGCAGGATATTCCTACAGGGATGAAGACTACAGTTAATATTCAAATACAAAGTAGAAGTCAACCAGACTAGATACAGGCTACAACAGGCAGCACAATTCTGATATTTTGACACTAATTGTTTTTCTGACCAATCAAAATCATATATTTTGAACCGCCCCCTCAAGATTCTGAGCGTGCCTGGCAGGCTTGGACCTGCAAAGCCAGAGCCCCCTGATGGGAGAGCATAATATACAAGGACATTCTCCAAGCTGCTAATGAGAACCTTGACGACCTTGTGCCTAGCCGGTGGGGATTCTGGTCCCGTGCCCCCCACCCAGGCAGTGGGAATGCTGGCAACACTAGCTGCAGTAACCCATGGGGAGGGGGTCAGTGCTGGCAACACTAGCTGCAGTAACCCATGGGGAGGGGGTCAGTGCTGGCAACACTAGCTGCAGTAACCCATGGGGAGGGGGTCAGTGCTGGCAACACTAGCTGCAGTAACCCATGGGGAGGGGGTCAGCGCTGGCAACACTAGCTGCAGTAACCCATGGGGAGGGGGTCAGCGCTGGCAACACTAGCTGCAGTAACCCATGGGGAGGGGGTCAGTGCTGGCAACACTAGCTGCAGTAACCCATGGGGAGGGGGTCAGTGCTGGCAACACTAGCTGCAGTAACCCATGGGGAGGGGGTCAGCGCTGGCAACACTAGCTGCAGTAACCCATGGGGAGGGGGTCAGCGCTGGCAACACTAGCTGCAGTAACCCATGGGGAGGGGGTCAGTGCTGGCAACACTAGCTGCAGTAACCCATGGGGAGGGGGTCAGCGCTGGCAACACTAGCTGCAGTAACCCATGGGGAGGGGGTCACACTCGGACATTCAGAGGGGGCATATTATTGTGGCCTTGGTGGAACAAAATCAAAGGTCTGACTGCATAGAGATGCTTGGGAATAAGGTCTCTACGGGGGACCATGTTGTGGGTGTTTCAGGGGAAGGGGGTATATCTGACCTCCAGCACGTGACAAGGGTTAATCAAATCTCCCCATTTCTGCTCATTTTTTTTGCTCAGTTTTGCAGGCCTTCTCATACAGCTGCACCTGTACACGCATTTGTAAATCAAGACCTTTCTTGAGTTGAGCTCTGGGATGGTGCAACTGTTGAGAATCTATGGTTGCTGTGGGGGGAAAGGGTTGAGTGTGTGTGCATGTGTGAATGGCTGTGTATCCCACAACTGTTGCGAGGGAGTCAAAGATGTTAGGGACAATATAGGATGGATCACAATAATTGTTTGCTAAAATAAAAATAATTGTTTGCAATAATAATAATTTTCCATTATGTAATTTCGATAATGGCGAGAGGTAAAAATCCTTTGCATAAACTGCCTACATTACTCCAAATATGAATTGCTAATTATGGAAAATAAGATAAACAGGATTTTTAAAATATATATATTTTTTAATGGCTATATACAGTTGAAGTCGGAAGTTTACATACACTAAGTTGACTGTGCCTTTAAACAGCTTGGAAAATTCCGGAAAATGATGTCATGGCTTTAGAAGCTTCTGATAGGCTAATTGACATAATTTGAGTCAATTGGAGGTGTACCTGTGGATGTATTTCAAGGACTACCTTCAAACTCAGTGCCTCTTTGCTTGACATCATGGAAAAATCAAAAGAAATCAGCCAAGACCTCAGAAAATAAATGGTAGACCGCCACAAGTCTAGTTCATCCTTGGGAGCAATTTCCAAATGCCTGAAGGTACCACGTTCATCTGTACAAACAATAGAACTCAAGTATAAACATCATGGGACCACGCAGCCGTCATACCGCTCAGAGAGGAGACGCGTTCTGTCTCCTAGAGATGAACGTACTTTGGTGCGAAAAGTGCAAATCAATATTTGAACAACAGCAAAGGACCTTGTGAAGATGCTGGAGTAAAGAGGTACAAAAGTATCTATATCCACAGTAAAACGAGTCCTATATCGATATAACTTGAAAGGCCGCTCAGCAAGGAAGAAGCCACTGCTCCAAAACTGCCATAATAAAGCCAGACTACAGTTTGCAACTGAACATGTTTGGAGGAAAAAGGGGGAAGCTTGCAAGCTGAAGAACACCATCCCAACCGTGAAGCACGGGGGTGGCAGCATCATGTTGTGGAGGTGCTTTGATGCAGGAGAGACTGGTGCACTTCACAAAATAGATGGCATCATGAGGAAAGTAAATTCTAAAGACATCAATCAGGATGTTAAAGCTGGCTCGCAAATGGGTCTTCCAAATGGACAATGACCCCAAGCATACTACCAAATTTGGCTTAAGGACAACAAAGTCAAGGTATTGAAGTGGCATCACAAAGCCCTGCCCCCATCCTACAGAAAATTTGTGGGCAAAACTGAAAAAGCGTGTGCGAGCATGGAGGCCTACAAACCTGACTCAGTTACACAAGCTCTGTCAGGAGGAATGGGCCAAAATTCACCCAACTTATTGTGGGAAGCTTGTGGAAGGCTACTCGAAACGTTTGACCCAAGTTAAACAATTTAAAAGGCAATGCTTCTGACCCACTGGGAATGTGATGAAAGAAATAAAAGCTGAAATAAATCTATCATTCTCTCTACTATTATTCTGACGTTTCACATTCTTAAAATGAAGTGGTGATCCTAACTGACCTAAGACAGGGAATTTTTACTAGGATCAAATGTCAGGAAATGTGAAAAACTGAGTTTAAATGTCTTTGGCTAAGGGGTATGTAAACTTCCCACTTCAACTGTATATATAGATTTTTACACACTTTTTTTTGAATATACCTTTATTATTCTCCGCCACCCTCCCCTAATAAACTAACACTTAGGCTTACATTTACATTTACATTTTAGTCATTTATCAGACGCTCTTATCCAGAGCGACTTACAGTAGTGAATGCATACATTTCATTTCATGCATTTTTTTGTACTGGCCCCCCGTGGGAATCGAACCCACAACCCTGGCGTTGCACACACCATGCTGGCATTGCAAACACCATGAACTACTAACTGAGCCACAGGGAAGGCCTTCAGTTTATGCAGTTGAAGTCGGAAGTTTACATACATCTACAGGTAAACCTCAAATGATGTCAATTAGCCTATCAGAAGCTTCTGAAGCCATGACATCATTTTCTGGAATTTTCCAAGCTGTTTAAAGGCACAGTCAACTTAGTGTATGTAAACTTCTGACCCACTGGAATTGTGATACAGTGAATTATAAGTGAAATAATCGGTTTGTAAACAATTGTTGGAAAAATGACTTGTGTCCTGCACAAAGTAGATGTCCTAACCGACTTGCCAAAACTATAGTTTGTAAACAAGAAATTTGAGGAGTGGTTGAAAAACGAGTTAATGACTCCAACCTAAGTGAACTTCCGACTTCAACTGTGTGTGTGTGTGTGTGTGTGTGTGTGTGTGTGTGTGTGTGTGTGTGTGTGTGTGTGTGTGTATGTATATATATATATATATATATATATATATATATATATATATATCTCTGATCTATATGTATGCATATAAAATCTATATGTATGCATATAAAAAAAGAAACGTCCTCTCACTGTCAACTGCATTTATTTTCAGCATAACATAAGATTCAACAACCATACAGGGAAAAGGGCGAGTGCACCATTCAGGGAAAAGGGCGCCATCAGGGACACATCCGGTGCCAAAACCTCCTTTAGTTAAAGGACAAAGGAGTTCTAACGAAGTGAAGGGAGAAATGACCAGACAGGCAGGTATGATGACAAATAACCGTTATCTAAAGGACTCTCATTCCAAGTCTTTAACATTTCCTGCTCAACTGTGTTCATCCCAAATACTACCCTATTTAGTGCACTACGTTATAGGGTTCTGGTCAAAAGTAGTGGATTAAAAATTGGGGGGAAAAAAGGGTGTCAATTGGAACAAATCCCAAATGTAACTTTAAAGAAAAAACAGTCCAGCACACTGCCAATATAAAAGCTGTTAAAGACAGATGCGTCAAGGCTTTAATAGAACAAGGGATATTGGCAACTGCAGTGCCAGACATCCTTTTCTCAAATGATCAGACAATAACAGGCGATACTAGGAGGGTGATTGTCCAAGGTGTTATATACTGAACGAGAGGTGTGCGTGTGTCTCCGTGTGTGTGTGTGTCTGCGCGTGTGTGTGTCTGCGCGTGTGTGTGTCTGCGCGGGTGTGTGTGTGTGTGTGTGTCTGCGCGGGTGTGTGTGTCTGCGCATGTGTGTGTGTCTGCGAGTGTGTGTGTGTGTTTGCGCGTGTGTGTGTGTGTCTGCGCGGGTGTGTGTGTGTGTGTGTGTGTGTCTGCGCGGGTGTGTGTGTGTGTCTGCGCGTGTGTGTGTGTGTGTGTCTGCGCGTGTGTGTGTGTGTCTGCGCGTGTGTGTGTGTGTGTCTGCGCGTGTGTGTGTCTGCGCGTGTGTGTGTCTGCGCGTGTGTGTGTGTCTGCGCGTGTGTGTGTGTCTGCGTGTGTGTGTGTGTCTGCGTGTGTGTGTGTGTCTGCGTGTGTGTCTGCGCGTAAGTGTGTGTGTGTAAGTGTGTGTGCGAAAATGTGTGTGCGAAAATGTGTGTGCGTAACGTGGAGGAAGACAGGCAGAGCTGGCATTGATATATCAGTTGTAAAATGTTTTGCAGACCCACACACTTTTCTGCCATGAAATATGTGCCAAAAATATTTTTTTAAACGCTTCGATCCTTTCTGACAATGAGAGGAAAGAAGTGATTAAATGACTAATCTATTTGGTTTAGGAACTCATTCCTGAAGAACGAGAGACGAATGTGGTACAGCAGATCACAGGATCGACCCCTTACATGAAGAAGAGGAGGATGATGATGATGAGGAGAGGACCACATGTGATCAGAGTGACCACAACATTGTAGCAATAACAAGGAAAGCCAAAATACCAAAAGATTAGGCCTAAAGTAATTTATAAAGAGATCATGCAAAATGTTCTCTCAGGATTCTTTTGTTGAAGATGTAAACATGAATGTTGGTTTGATGCGTCCAGACGCACGCCTGGAAGTATTGGTAAAATGATTCACGGCAATTGTTGCCCAGCATGCACCTGTTAAGAAACTAAACAGAGCCCCCTGGATTGACGATGAATTGAAACATTGAATAGTTCAAAGAAATGATGTGTCAAACAAGTCAGGCTGCTGAGCTGAGTGGTTGACATACAGTACATCGATAAATGTTGTTACTAAATGGAACAACAACAAGAATAAAGTATATTACCAAACCAAGACAAGTGACATAAAACACAATGGAAAAAGACTTGAGTACCTTAAATGATATCATGGGTCAGAAAACCTTTTACAAGAAAAACCTTTCCATATTGCCAATCATTTCAATGATCACTTGTAAAGTGGAAAAACACAGAAGTGAAATGACAACATTTAACAGTGAACCATCATTTATATGTGGACTCCCAATCACGGCCGGATGTGATACAGCCTGGATTCGAACCAGGGACGGTAGTGACGCCTCTTGCATTGAGATGCTTTGTCTTAGACCTCCGCGCCACTCTGGAATTATTACAAATGATTTGCCACTGCTCTTAAACAAAGCTAGAATGATTATGTATGCAGACTCTACATGTCAGCACCCAAAGCCAGTGAGCTCACTGAAATTCTAAATAAGAAGTCACAGTCAGTATCAGAATGGATGAAACTGGTCTTAAATACAACTAAAATTAAAAGCATTGTATGTGGTTTAAAACATTCTCTGAGACCTAAACCTCCACTGGAGTCATGCTCCTGAGTGGCGCAGCGGTCTAAGGCACTGCATCTCAGTGCAAGAGGCGTCACTACTGCCCCTGGTTCGAATCCAGGCTGTATCAGGGATTAGGTGTCTCATAGGGCGGCGCACAATTGGCCCAGCGTCGTCTGGTTTGGCCGGGGGTAGGCCATCCTTGTAAATAAGAATTTGTTCTTACCCGATTTGCCTAGTTAAATAAAGGTTACATTTAAAAAATAAAAATTGTATAAATGGTGTGACCATTGAGCAAGTTGAGGAAGATAAACTCCTAGGTACAACATTGGATGGATAATTATCATGGTCAATTGATATTGGCAAAGTTGTTACAACGGGGAGAAGTATGTCTGTTATAACAAGATGGTCTGTACTAGTTGTTCAAGCATGACAGCATGACAGTCTGCATAACCAAATAACATACAGTTCAGACACCCATAGATACCCCACCACATGCCACCAGGGGTCTCTTCACAGTCCACAAGTCCAAAAACAAATTCACGGCAACAAACAGTATTATACAGAGCCATGATCTCATGGAACTCCCTTCACAGTACAGAGCCATGATCTCCCTTCACAGTATTATACAGAGCCATGATCACATGGAACTCCCTTCACAGTATTATACAGAGCCATGACCACATGGAACTCCCTTCACAGTATTATGCAGAGCCATGATCACATGGAACTCCCTTCACAGTATTATACAGAGCCATGATCTCATGGAACTCCTTCACAGTATTATACAGAGCCATGATCTCATGGAACTGCCTTCACAGTATTATACACAGCCATGATCTCCCTTCACAGTATTATACAGAGACATGATCTCCCTTCACAGTATTATACAGAGCCATGATCTCCCTTCACAGTGTCATGACGTTGGCCTCTTTGGGTACAGGAAGGACAGTTGACCCCCTCCCCTTTGTACCATCACCCAACCTACCTTTCCCCCAACCCAGGGTTGTAAAAATTCCAAGAGGAGAATCTACTACAACATGTTTCATAGAGAGACAAAGGAAATTCTTCCAAGTCATAGAATTGGAGAACCGAGCGACAGGTGTGTTCTGGAGAAGATATGGAAGATTGATGAAGACTCCAGCTACGAACTGGTCCGCTTGGTACAATTTTGTGATACTCAGAAGAGACAATATAGCCATATTACCATAAAACTGTTTACATAATAGCCTCAGCGATGCGACTGGCATCATAATGGTTGTATAAAATGTATTCATAAGGATAAAGCTATTTGTAATACATTGAGATGCTATGTACTGATGTTAATGTGATAGAATTGTATTCCTGTAACCAAGTCGAACTCAGTCATAGGCACGCCCCCAGGGACACATACAGGACCAGGCGTCATTTGACAAGCCTGTTCTATGGGCACTATAAAACACCCCCTGATTTACATTTCTACAGACCAGGCCTCCACTCCATTGTGAGTTTGGCCCATAGGTTTGACCAGCCAAGTACTCTACTGAAAGTGAACCATACCACGTGGTTAACTTTTAGACTATCGATATCGACAGAATAAGAACAAGTCTTTGATATTAATTATTAGTCTGCAGCTAAGTAAATTATATCATCGAACGCGAAGACCAACCACATCCATTCTATGACGACATTAATGAATGTCGCTCTAAAAGATCCATTCTAACCGAGAGAGAGAGAACGCTGACAAACTCTCCATCAGAACAAAACTCTCCAACAAGAATCCGGACCACACATGAGCGTAAATATATATTGATTGCAATTGTTCCCTAATGAGTGAGCCTTCAATTGTCAATTGTTAATATTAATGAACTCTGTGTAACTTCTCAGCTTACCGTTTTATGACCCATTGTCTAACAGACCAGCCATGCTTGTTAGCCAGTAGGGCACATTACTATGCCAATCCTTGGTGACGATAATTACTGTTTGTATGTTTTCTGTTAATTACTTAGTGTAGTAAATAAATGATTTTAAGACAATTGATGTATGGATGATTTTAGTAAAGACTGGGTTCGTGCAGATAACCAAGAATTTACAACTTTCATGATGAGACTGAAAATAATATACGGGTTAATATTGACTGCTATCGATGTAAAATATTACTAAGTATTTTAAGAGTTTATTCAGAAGATAACAGCTCTATAAACGTTATTCTGTGGTGCCCCGACTTTCTAGTTAATTACATTTACATGATTAGCTTAATCAGGTAATATTAATTACAGAGAAATAATTTTATAAGTTAGCATGTCATATCACTTAATCCGGCATAGCCAAAGACACGACAACAGTATTATACAGAGCCATGATCTCCCTTCACAGTATTATACACAGCCATGATCTCCCTTCACAGCATTATACAGAGCCATGATCTCCCTTCACAGTATTATACAGAGCCATGATCTCCCTTCACAGTATTATACAGAGCCATGATCTCCCTTCACAGTATTATACAGAGCCATGATCTCCCTTCACAGTATTATATAGAGCCATGATCACATGGAACTCTTCCATCTCCAATTACACAGTAAACAGCAAAATTACCTAAAGACATGAAGGTCAGTCAATCCAGAACATTTCAATAACTTTATTCAAAGTTTCTTCAAGTGCAGTCGCAAAAACCATCAAGCGCTATGATGAAACTGGCTCTCATGAGGACCGCCACAGGAAAGGAAGACCCAGAGTTCCCTCTGCTGCAGAGGATAAGTTCATTAGAGTTACCAGCCTCAGAAATTGGAGCCCAAATAAATGCTTCAGTGTTCAAGTAACAGACACATCTCAACATCAACTGTTCAGAGGAGACTGCGTGAATCAGGCCTTCATGGACGAATTGCTGCAAAGAAACAACTACTAAAGGAGACCAATAAGAAGAAGAGACTTGCTTGGGCCAAGAAACATGAGCAATGGACATTAGACCGGTGGAAAGCTGTCTTTGGTCTGATGAGTCCCAATTTGAGATTTTTGGTTCCAACCGCCGTGTCTTTGTGAGACGCAGAGTAGATGAACGGATGATCTCCGCATGTGTGGTTCCCACCGTGAAGCATGGAGGAGGAGATGTGATGGTGCTTTGCTGGTGAAACTGTTGGTGATTTATTTAGAATTCAAGGCACACTTAACCTGCATGGCTACCACAGAATTCTGCAGTGATACACCATCCCATCTGATTTGCGCTTAGTGGGACTATTATTTGTTTTTCAACAGGACAATGACTCAACACACCTCCAGGCTGTGTAAGGGCTATTTGACCAAGAAGGAGAGTGATGGAGTGCTGCATCAGATGACCTGGCCTCCACAATCACCCGACCTCAACCCAATTGAGATGGTTTGGGATGAGTTGGACAGCAGAGTGAAGGAAACGCAGCCAACAAGTGCTCAGCATATGTGGGAACTCCTTCAAGACTGTTGGAAAAGCATTCCAGCTGAAGCTGGTTGAGAGAAAGCCAAGAGTGTGCAAAGCTGTCATCAAGGCAAAGGGTGGCTGCTTTGAAGAATCTCAAATATAAAATATATTTTGGTTTCTTTAACACTTTTTTGGTAACTACATGATTCCATATGTGTTATTTCATAGTTTTGATGTCTTCACTGTTATTCTACAATGTAGAATATAGTAAAAATAAAGAAAAACCCTTGAATGAGTAGGTGTGTCCATATTTCAAATTTTTTGTGTTTGTTGTAGACTCCAGGAAGAATAGCTGCTGCCTCTGTAAAAGCTACTGGGGATCCTAATAAACACCTCCCATGTGTCCATCCATACCGGGGTTCAAATAGAGTTTGCTGGATCCTGGAGATGGACACGGTTTGAACATTCAGGGCTATTCTATTGTTTCCATATGACAACTCGTTAAAGCAGAAGTAACGGATTTGAAAGGATTTGAAATAGTACATTAGCCAAGGCCTGTGTGACCTTGTGTTTGTTGACTACTTCACTGACAGACGTTAACCAATCTGAACTACACAACGGTTACCCTGGCTGTCCCCTTGTCCTATTGAACGGGCCCCAATAACCTTGTCCTATTGAACGGCCCCCAATTACCTTGTCCTATTGAATGGCCCCCTACCACCTTGTCCTATTGAACGGGCCCCAATAACCTTGTCCTATTGAATGGCCCCCTACCATCTTGTCCTATGGAATGGTCATCTATTCCCTGTCCTGTTGAATGGCCCCCTGCCCCATTGTCCTATTGAATGGCCCCTTACCATCTTGTCCTATTGAATGGCCCCCTACCCCCTTGTCCTGTTGAATGGCCCCCTAACATCTTGTCCTGTTGAATGCCCCCCTACCATCTTGTCCTGTTGAATGGCCCCCTACCCCCTTGTCCTATTGAATGGCCCCCTACCATCTTGTCCTATTGAATGGTCATCTATTCCCTGTCCTGTTGAATGGCCCCCTACCCCATTGTCCTGTTGAATGGCCCCCTACCACCTTGTCCTACTGAATGGCCCCCTACCCCCTTGTCCTATTGAATGGCCCCCTACCCCCTTGTCCTATTGAATGGCCCCCTACCCCCTTGTCCTATTGAATGCCCCCCTACCATCTTGTCCTATTGAATGGCCCCCATAGCCCCTTGTCCTATTGAATGGCCCCCTACCATCTTGTCCTATTGAATGGTCATCTATTCCCTGTCCTGTTGAATGGCCCCCTATCCCTTTGTCCTACTGAATGGCCCCCTACCACCTTGTCCTACTGAATGGCCCCCTACCATCTTGTCCTGTTGAATGGCCCCCTACCCCATTGTCCTGTTGAATGCCCCCCTACCACCTTGTCCTATTGAATGCCCCCCTACCCCCTTGTCCTGTTGAATGGCCCCCTACCATCTTGTCCTGTTGAATGCCCCCCTACCATCTTGTCCTGTTGAATGGCCCCCTACCCCCTTGTCCTATTGAATGGCCCCTTACCATCTTGTCCTATTGAATGGTCATCTATTCCCTGTCCTGTTGAATGCCCCCCTACCCCATTGTCCTGTTGAATGGCCCCCTACCACCTTGTCCTATTGAATGGCCCCCTACCATCTTGTCCTATTGAATGGTCATCTATGCCCTGTCCTGTTGAATGGCCCCCTACCCCCTTGTCCTACTGAATGGCCCCCTACCATCTTGTCCTATTGAATGGTCATCTATTCCCTGTCCTGTTGAATGCCCCCCTATCCCCTTGTCCTACTGAATGGCCCCCTACCACCTTGTCCTATTGAATGGCCCCCTACCCCCTTGTCCTGTTGAATGGCCCCCTAGCATCTTGTCCTGTTGAATGCCCCCCTACCACCTTGTCCTACTGAATTGCCCCCTACTATCTTGTCCTGTTGAATGGCCCCCTAGCCCCTTGTCCTACTGAATGGCCCCCTACCATCTTGTCCTATTGAATGGTCATCTATTCCCTGTCCTGTTGAATGGCCCCCTACCCCCTTGTCCTACTGAATGGCCCCCTACCACCTTGTCCTACTGAATGGCCCCCTACCATCTTGTCCTGTTGAATGGCCCCCTACCCCCTTGTCCTACTGAATGGCCCCCTACCATCTTGTCCTATTGAATGGTCATCTATTCCCTGTCCTGTTGAATGGCCCCCTACCCCCTTGTCCTACTGAATGGCCCCCTACCACCTTGTCCTATTGAATGGCCCCCTACCCCCTTGTCCTGTTGAATGGCCCCCTAACATCTTGTCCTGTTGAATGCCCCCCTACCATCTTGTCCTGTTGAATGGCCCCCTACCCCCTTGTCCTATTGAATGGCCCACTACCATCTTGTCCTATTGAATGGTCATCTATTCCCTGTCCTATTGAATGGCCCCCTACCCCCTTGTCCTACTGAATGGCCCCCTACCACCTTGTCCTACTGAATGGCCCCCTACCATCTTGTCCTGTTGAATGGCCCCCTAGCCCCTTGTCCTACTGAATGGCCCCCTACCATTTTGTCCTGTTGAATGGCCCCCTACCCCCTTGTCCTACTGAATGGCCCCCTACCCCCTTGTCCTACTGAATGGCCCCCTACCCCATTGTCCTACTGAATGGCCCCCTACCCCATTGTCCTGTTGAATGGCCCCCTACCACCTTGTCCTATTGAATGGCCCCCTACTCCCTTGTCCTGTTGAATGGCCCCCTACCATCTTGTCCTGTTGAATGGCCCCCTACCATATTGTCCTGTTGAATGCCCCCCTACCATCTTGTCCTGTTGAATGCCCCCCTACCATCTTGTCCTGTTGAATGGCCCCCTACCATCTTGTCCTATTGAATGGTCATCTATTCCCTGTCCTGTTGAATGGCCCCCTACCCCCTTGTCCTACTGAATGGCCCCCTAGCCCCTTGTCCTACTGAATGGCCCCCTACCATCTTGTCCTGTTGAATGGCCCCCTACCTCCTTGTCCTACTGAATGGCCCCCTACCATCTTGTCCTGTTGAATGGCCCCCTACCATCTTGTCCTGTTGAATGGCCCCCTACCATCTTGTCCTGTTGAATGGCCCCCTACCATCTTGTCCTGTTGAATGGCCCCCTACCCCATTGTCCTGTTGAATGGCCCCCTACCCCATTGTCCTGTTGAATGGCCCCCTACACCCTTGTCCTGTTGAATGGCCCCCTACACCCTTGTCCTGTTGAATGGCCCCCTACCATCTTGTCCTGTTGAATGGCCCCCTACCTCCTTGTCCTACTGAATGGCCCCCTACCATCTTGTCCTGTTGAATGGCCCCCTACCCCATTGTCCTGTTGAATGGCCCCCTACACCCTTGTCCTGTTGAATGGCCCCCTACACCCTTGTCCTGTTGAATGGCCCCCTACACCCTTGTCCTGTTGAATGGTCTCCAGTGGACACAATTACACCTCAACCTCTTACCTAGAGAGCATTTCAAATCTCAACGACTCCATTACGGCTCCGTATTGAATGACCTCGAGTCAACAGATCCCTGAATTCCCTTTATAGTGCACTACTATAGACCAGACCCCAACGGTGCACCACTATAGACCAGACCCCAACGGTGCACTACTTTAGACCAGATTCCCAACGGTGCACTACTATAGACCAGACCCCAACGGTGCACCGCTTTAGACCAGACCCCAACGGTGCACTGCTTTAGACCAGACCCCAACGCTGCACCGCTTTAGACCAGACCCCAACGGTGCACCGCTTTAGACCAGACCCCAACGGTGCACTGCTTTAGACCAGACCCCAACGCTGCACCGCTTTAGACCAGACCCCAACGGTGCACTACTTTAGACCAGACCCCAACGCTGCACCGCTTTAGACCAGACCCCAACGGTGCACTGCTATAGACCAGACCCCAACGGTGCACCGCTTTAGACCAGACCCCAACGGTGCACTACTTTAGACCAGACCCCAACGGTGCACCGCTTTAGACCAGACCCCAACGGTGCACCGCTTTAGACCAGACCCCAACGGTGCACTACTTTAGACCAGACCCCAACGCTGCACCGCTTTAGACCAGACCCCAACGGTGCACTACTTTAGACCAGACCCCAACGCTGCACCGCTTTAGACCAGACCCCAACGGTGCACTGCTATAGACCAGACCCCAACGGTGCACCGCTTTAGACCAGACCCCAACGGTGCACTACTTTAGACCAGACCCCAACGCTGCACCGCTTTAGACCAGACCCCAACGGTGCACCGCTTTAGACCAGACCCCAACGGTGCACTGCTATAGACCAGACCCCAACGGTGCACCGCTTTAGACCAGACCCCAACGGTGCACCGCTTTAGACCAGACCCCAACGGTGCACTGCTATAGACCAGACCCCAACGGTGCACCGCTTTAGACCAGACCCCAACGGTGCACCGCTTTAGACCAGGCTCCCTTGCCCAGCAGACAGACGGACGCCTCAGCCTCTTACCTTGCCCAGCTGTTGATGAACACTCAGGTTGTACATCATCACAATCCCATCCAAAATCTCCAGCAGAGACTTCTCTGTGATTGGATGGTCGGGCTCTTCCAACGGTCGCCCCAGCAACAGGCCATCGTTACCATGGCTTCCCTCGACTTGAGGAGAGGAAGGGAAGAAAGAAAACATCATGTTCCTAACCTGGTGTTCTGTTCAGTACAATAACCAGACACCCAGGTAATAATAGGTCAAAAAGTACTACACCATTTCTAGAGGTGAGGAATAGATTTTCACACTCATGTGCAGATAATTGGCATCCCACTACATTTTCTGTACTTTAGCCTTGACATCTGTCGACTAAACTCTATATTTACAGTGGTTGAAAGACAGAAAGTGAGAGAGTGAGATATGGAGAAAGAAAGATAAATGTTCTCAACACGCCTCCATGTATATTCAAGGTAAAAGCCACTCACTGTCCTCCTCCGTCCTCTGCTCCACGGCCAGGGTGCGAACTTTAACTTTCTCCGGGGGTGCCAGAGGTCGCCTGGGAGTCATGAGGCTGACAGCAGCAGTACTCAGGAAGCGATTGGCTCGGCCCAGAGTGGGAGAACTGAGCCAGCTGGGTCTGGCCAGGGCACCACCCATAGCCACCGCTCCAAAAGGCCTCTGTTATAGGACAGAGACATGAAGCATTACAATACATCGAGATATGTTGGTAACACTGTATAATGACAGTAAGTCACCCATCACTGTATAACGGGGCAGCAGGTAGCCTAGTGGTTAGAGTGTTGGGCCAGTAACCGAAAGGTTGCAAGATCGAATCCCCGAGCTGACAAGGTAAAAATCTGTCGTTCTGCCCCTGAACAAGGTAGTTAACCCACTGTCCCCGGTTAACCCACGGTTAACCCACTGTCCCCGGGCTAGGCCGTCATTGTAAATAAGAATTTGTTCTTAACTGACTTGCCTAGTTAAATAAAGGATCAATAAAAAAAATGTTTTTCAATTAAATCGCCACCAAGGCCTCTGTAACAACAAAGGAAGAGACACTGTTAAAACACATGGTAATACAGTCATATTGGGGCTCCTGAGTGGAACAGTGGTCTAAGGCACTGCATCTCAGTGCTGGAAGCGTCACTACAGGCCCTGGTTCGATTCCAGGCTGTATCACAAACGGCCGTGATTAGGAGTCCCCATAGGACGGCGGACAATCGGCCCAGCGTCGTCCGGGTTTGGCCCGGGGTACGCCGTCATTGTAAATAATAATTGGTTCATCACTGACTTGCTGTTAATCAGATGGCTACCCGGACTATTCACATTGACTCCCCCTTTTTGCATCCTCCTTTGTACTGGACTCCACCCACATCCTCACTGGACTCCACCCACACCCTGACACATACTACAACACACACTGCTGCTACTCCATCTATCCTGATTGTCTGAGGACACCTGCTTGTCGAATCATTATTAATATGGAGTTGGTCCCCTCTTTGCTGCTATAACAGCCTCCACTCTTCTGGGAAGGCTTTCCACTAGATGTTAGAACATTGCTGCGGGGACTTGCTTCCATTCAGCCACAAGAGCATTAGTGAGGTGGGACACTTGAAGTGGGGGCGATTAGGCCAGGTAGCGTAGTCCTGGCATCCACCAAACCCAGAAACGTCCATCGGACTGCCCGACGGTGAAGCAGGAGAACGCGTTTCCACTGCTTCAGAGTCCAATGGCTGCGAGCTTTACACCACTCCAGCAAATGTTTGGTATTACGCATGGTGATCTTAGGCTTGTGTGCGGCTGCTTGGCTATGGAAACAGTTATTGTGCTGACGTTGCTTCCAGAGGCAGTTTGGAACTCGGTAGTGAGTGTTGCAACCGATGACAAATTATTTTTCTTCAGCACTTAGCGGTCCCGTTCTGTGAGCTTGTGTGGCCTACCACTTCGTGGCTGAGCCGTTGTTGCTCCTATACGTTTCTACTTCACAATAACAACATTTACAGTTGACCGGGGCAGCTCTAGCAGGGCAGAAATTTGACGAACTGACTTGTTGGAAAGGTGGCATCCTATGACGGTGCCACGTTGAAAGTCACTGAGCTCTTCAGTACGGGCCATTCTACTGCAATTGTTTGTCTATGGAGATTGCATGGCTGTGTGCTCGATTTTATAGACCTGTCAGCAACAAGTGTGGCTGAAATAGCTGAATCCACTCATTTGAAAGGGTGTCCACATACTTTTGACAACGTAGTGCATTACCTCAATTACCTGGTACCCCTGCACATCGACTCGGTACCGGTACTCCTTGTATATAGCCTCATTACTACCTGATACCCCTGCACATCGACTCGGTACCGGTACTCCTTGTACATAGCCTCATTACTACCTGGTACCCCTGCACATCGACTCGGTACCGGTACTCCTTGTACCTAGCCTCATTACTACCTGGTACCCCTGCACATCGACTCGGTACCGGTACTCCTTGTATATAGCCTCATTGTTATTTTATTGTGTTACTATTTCTTATTTTTTCTTATTTGGTAATTATTCAAATTTGTCTTACTTTTAAACTCTGCATTATTGTGGAAAGGGCTTGTAAATAAGCATTTCACGGTAAAGTCTACACCTGTTATATTCAGGCACTTGACAAATAAAGTGTGATTTATAACGCTGTACCCAAAAAGGGAGAATTTAGACTTGAGAACACCAATATGGTGGAATCAAGTCATAATCAAATCAAAATGATACCGTCTAAGAGGATGATTTCCAAGAACATCAGTGTGGAGGATAACACCTTCGTCTGTACCTGAGCTGAGCCACTCTCCTCCTCCTCATCCAAATCATCCATAGAGGTAGCCTGGATCTCAGCTGGGTCCATGAGGATGTTGGCTTTGGAGGCCAGGTCATCTAGAAGCACAAAAACAGACAAACACAACAATTACATCATAATACAACTTCGTTACCAGACAGGCTGTATCCTGTCTCCAGAAAGGCTGTATCCTGCCTCCAGACAGGCTGTATCCTGCCTCCAGACAGGCTGTATCCTGCCTCCAGACAGGCTGTATCCTGCCTCCAGACAGGCTGTATCCTGCCTCCAGACAGGCTGTATCCTGCCTCCAGACAGGCTGTATCCTGTCTCCATTATCTTTGGTTTCAAACCATTAGAATGTTTAAACAAGTTCTGACCACCAGGAAGCTACCCTCTCCTGCCAAGCACAAACAGTTCTGACCACCAGGAAGCTACCCTCGCCTGCCAAGCACAAACAGTTCTGACCACCAGGAAGCTACCCTATCCTGCCAAGCACAAACAGTTCTGACCACCAAGAAGCTACCCTCACCTGCCAAGCACAAACAGTTCTGACCACCAGGAAGCTACCCTCTCCTGCCAAGCACAAACAGTTCTGACCACCAGGAAGCTACCCTCTCCTGCCAAGCACAAACAGTTCTGACCACCAGGAAGCTACCCTCTCCTGCCAAGCACAAACAGTTCTGACCACCAGGAAGCTACCCTCTCCTGCCAAGCACAAACAGTTCTGACCACCAGGAAGCTACCCTCGCATGCCAAGCACAAACAGTTCTGACCACCAGGAAACTACCCTCTCCTGCCAAGCACAAACAGTTCTGACCACCAGGAAGCTACCCTCTCCTGCCAAGCACAAACAGTTCTGACCACCAGGAAGCTACCCTCGCCTGCCAAGCACAAACAGTTCTGACCACCAGGAAGCTACCCTATTCTGCCAAGCACAAACAGTTCTGACCACCAGGAAGCTACCCTATCCTGCCAAGCACAAACAGTTCTGACCACCAGGAAGCTACCCTATTCTGCCAAGCACAAACAGTTCTGATAAATACAGTAGCGATAAACAAGTAGCGAGGCTACATACAGTAGCGAGGGTACATACAGTACAGAGGCTACATCCAGTACCGAGGCTACATCCAGTACCGAGGCTACATCCAGTACCGAGGCTACATCCAGTACCGAGGCTACATACACTACCGAGGCTACATACAGTACCGAGGCTACATACAGTAGAGAGTATAGTACCGAGGCTACATACAGTACCGAGGCTACATACAGTACCGAGACTACATACAGTAGAGAGGCTATATACAGTAGAGAGGCTATATACAGTAGCGAGGTTATATACAGCAGAGAGGCTATATACAGTACCGACGTTATATAGAGTAAAGAGGCTACATACAGTAGAGAGGCTATATACAGTAGAGAGGCTATATACAGTAGAGAGGCTATATACAGTAGAGAGGCTATATACAGTAGAGAGGCTACATACAGTAGAGAGGCTACATACAGTAGAGAGGCTATATACAGTAGAGAGGCTATATACAGTAGAGAGGCTATATACAGTAGAGAGGCTACATACAGTAGAGAGGCTATATACAGTAGAGAGGCTATATACAGTAGAGAGGCTATATACAGTAGAGAGGCTATATACAGGCACTGGTTGGTCGGGCCAATTGAGGAAGTATGTACATGAATGTATAGTTAAAGTGACTATGCATATATGATAAACAGAGAGTATCAGCAGCGTAAAAAGAGGGGTTGGGGGGGGGGCACACAATGCAAATAGTCCGGGTAGTTGGGGTGGTTGATTACAGTCATTATTGTGACAGTCTAGTGATGTTGACAGGTTGATCGCTATGGTGATATAGAGAATTCATTACAGCGTCAGCGCTGACCTCTAAGTGTCTGGATATTGTTGTTTACACTTCTTATCACCCAGAACCATCGTAAATCTACAAGGCTATTAAAAATCAGATCAGAGGACGCATCTATAAATCTAGAACTGGTCAGGGGTGTACGCAGGGCCAGGTTCCACCTCCCAGTATTGTGGAAGAGAGGGGACACGTTGTTCATGGCCAGGTGGGGAGGCTACTGCCGCCGACGAATCCAGGTCCTAAACTACTGGAACTTCAAATCCAGTCCATCACATTAGGAGGGAGGACTTAAGTCCCAAAACGCACCCTATTCCCTACACAGTGCACTACTTTTGACCAGAGCTCTATAGCCATTGGTCAAAAGTAGTGCACTATGAAGGGAATATGGTGCCATTTGGTACTCAGGCCACGTCCAAAACAATCTATCACCAGCCAACTTCTCCTCCACTAGTGGTTGAGCTGCTCCTTCTCCTCCTCCTCCTCCTCCTCTACTAAAGTGGTTGAGCTGCTCCTCCTCCTCCTCTACTAAAGTGGTTGAGCTGCTCCTCCTCCTCCTCCTCTACTAAAGTGGTTGAGCTGCTCCTTCTCCTCCTCCTCTACTAAAGTGGTTGAGCTGCTCCTCCTCCTCTACTAAAGTGGTTGAGCTGCTCCTCCTCCTCCTCTACTAAAGTGGTTGAGCTGCTCCTCCTCCTCCTCCTCCTCTTCTACTAAAGTGGTTGAGCTGCTCCTTCTCCTCCTCCTCCTCCTCTACTAGTGGTTGAGCTGCTCCTCCTCCTCCTCCTCCTCTTCTACTAAAGTGGTTGAGCTGCTCCTCCTCCTCCTCCTCTACTAGTGGTTGAGCTGCTCCTCCTCCTCCTTCTCTACTAGTGGTTGAGCTGCTCCTCCTCCTCCTCCACTAAAGTGGTTGAGCTGCTCCTCCTCCTCCTCCTCTACTAAAGTGGTTGAGCTGCTCCTCCTCCTCCTCCTCTACTAAAGTGGTTGAGCTGCTCCTCCTCCTCCTCCTCTACTAAAGTGGTTGAGCTGCTCCTTCTCCTCCTCTTCTACTAAAGTGGTTGAGCTGCTCCTCCTCCTCCACTAAAGTGGTTGAGCTGCTCCTCCTCCTCCACTAAAGTGGTTGAGCTGCTCCTTCTCCTCCACTAAAGTGGTTGAGCTGCTCCTTCTCCTCCACTAAAGTGGTTGAGCTGCTCCTCCTCCTCCTCTACTAAAGTGGTTGAGCTGCTCCTCCTCCTCCTCCTCCTCCACTAAAGTGGTTGAGCTGCTCCTCCTCCTCCTCCTCTTCTACTAAAGTGGTTGAGCTGCTCCTCCTCCTCTACTAAAGTGGTTGAGCTGCTCCTTCTCCTCCTCTTCTACTAAAGTGGTTGAGCTGCTCCTTCTCCTCCACTAAAGTGGTTGAGCTGCTCCTTCTCCTCCACTAAAGTGGTTGAGCTGCTCCTTCTCCTCCACTAAAGTGGTTGAGCTGCTCCTTCTCCTCCACTAAAGTGGTTGAGCTGCTCCTTCTCCTCCACTAAAGTGGTTGAGCTGCTCCTTCTCCTCCACTAAAGTGGTTGAGCTGCTCCTCCTCCTCCACTAAAGTGGTTGAGCTGCTCCTCCTCCTCCTCCTCCACTAAAGTGGTTGAGCTGCTCCTTCTCCTCCTCCTCCACTAAAGTGGTTGAGCTGCTCCTTCCCCTGCTCCTTCATTAAAGTGGTTGAGCTGCTCCTTCTCCTCCACTAAAGTGGTTGAGCTGCTCCTCCTCCTCCACTAAAGTGGTTGAGCTGCTCTTTCTCCTCCTCCTCCACTAAAGTGGTTGAGCTGCTCCTCCTCCTCCTCCTCCACTAAAGTGGTTGAGCTGCTCCTTCCCCTGCTCCTTCATTAAAGTGGTTGAGCTGCTCCTCCTCCTCCACTAAAGTGGTTGAGCTGCTCCTTCTCCTCCACTAAAGTGGTTGAGCTGTTCCTTCTCCTCCACTAAAGTGGTTGAGCTGCTCCTTCTCCTGCTCCTCCACTAAAGTGGTTGAGCTGCTCCTTCTCCTCCACTAAAGTGGTTGAGCTCCTCCTCCTCCTCCACTAAAGTGGTTGAGCTGCTCCTTCTCCTGCTCCTCCACTAAAGTGGTTGAGCTGCTCCTTCTCCTCCACTAAAGTGGTTGAGCTCCTCCTCCTCCTCCTCCTCCACTAAAGTGGTTGAGCTGCTCCTTCTCCTTTACTAAAGTGGTTGAGCTGCTCCTCCTCCTCCACTAAAGTGGTTGAGCTGCTCCTCCTCCTCCACTAAAGTGGTTAAGCTGCTCTTCCTCCTTCTCCTTCTCTACTAAAGTGGTTGAGCTGCTCCTTCTCCTCCACGAAAGTGGTTGATTGAAATCTATACTGAACAAAAATATAAAAACGTAACATGCAACAATTTACTGACTAGGTAGCCTAGTGGTTAGAGCGTTGGACTAGTAACCCGAAAGGTTGCCAGATCAAATCCCCGAGCCGACAAGGTAAAAATCTGTTGTTCTGCCCCTGAACAAGGCAGTTAACCCACTGTTCCTAGACCATCATTGTAAATAAGAATTTGTTCTTAACTGACTTGCCTAGTTAAATAAAGGTAAAATAAAAAAAAATACATTAAGGCCCTAATCTACAGAGTTCACATGACTGGGAATACAGATATGCATCTGTTGGTCAGATGTGTGAGTTGATCAAAAAAAGTCAGTATTTAGTGTGACCACCATTTCCCTCATGCTGCGACACATCTCCTTCGCATAGAGTTGATCAGGCTGTTGATTGTGGCCTGTGGAATGTTTTCCCCACTGCTCTTCTATGGCTGTGCGAAGTTGCTGGATATTGGCAGGAAATTAAACATGATGTTGTACACATCGATCCAGAGCATCCCAAACACGCTCAATGGGTGACATGTCAGGTTTGTTAGCAGACGATGGAAGAACTGGGACATTTTCAGCTTCCAGTAATTGTGTAAAAGATACTAGCTGAAACACGAGACGATGACAGCGGATGAACGGCACGACAATGGGCCTCAGGATCTCGGCACGGTATCTCTGTGCATTCAAATTGCCCTCGATAAAATGCAATTGTGTTCGTTGTCCATAGCTTCGTTGTTCGTACGTGGTGTGCGGTTGTGGGCCCGTTGAACTTACTGCCAAATTCTTAAAAATGACATTCGAGGTGGATTATGGTAGAGAAATGAACATTCAATGCTCTGGTGGACATTCCTGCATTCAGCATGCCAATTGCACGCTCCCTCAAAGCTTGAGACATCTGTAGCATTGTGTTGTGTGACAAAACTGCACATTTTAGAGAGTGGCCTTTTATTGTCCACAGCACAAGGTGCACCTGTACAATGATCATGCTGTTTAATCAGCTTCTTGATATGCCACACCTGTCAGGTGGATGGATTATCTTGGCAAAAGATAAAATGCTCACAAATAGGGATTTAAAGAAATTTGTTCACAACATGACAGAAAAAAAACATTTTGAAAAATTTGGACAATTTCTGGGATCTTTTATTTTAAGTCATGAAACATGGGACCAACACTTTACATGTTGTGTTCATATTTTTGTTCAGTGTAGATGAAATGTCAAACTAGATTAAAGAGAGGAGATATATAGAGGGGAACCACCACCTTCTGGTCAGCTCAACTGGACCTCATGTTAAACACCACCACCATCTCCTGGTCAGCTCAACTGGACCCCATGTTAAACACCACCACCATCTCCTGGTCAGCTCAACTGGACCTCATGTTAAACACCACCACCATCTCCTGGTCAGCTCAACTGGACCTCATGTTATTCACCACCACCATCTCCTGGTCAGCTCAACTGGACCTCATGTTAAACACCACCACCATCTCCTGGTCAGCTCAACTGGACCTCATGTTAAACACCACCACCATCTCCTGGTCAGCTCAACTGGACCTCATGTTAAACACCACCACCATCTCCTGGTCAGCTCAACTGGACCCCATGTTAAACACCACCACCATCTCCTGGTCAGCTCAACTGGACCTCATGTTAAACACCACCACCAACTCCTGGTCAGCTCAACTGAACCTCATGTTAAACACCACCACCATCTCCTGGTCAGCTCAACTGGACCTCATGTTAAACACCACCACCATCTCCTGGTCAGCTCAACTGGACCTCATGTTAAACACCACCACCATCTCCTGGTCAGCTCAACTGGACCTCATGTTAAACACCACCACCATCTCCTGGTCAGCTCAACTGGACCCCATGTTAAACACCACCACCATCTCCTGGTCAGCTCAACTGGACCTCATGTTAAACACCACCACCATCTCCTGGTCAGCTCAACTGGACCTCATGTTATTCACCACCACCATCTCCTGGTCAGCTCAACTGGACCTCATGTTAAACACCACCACCATCTCCTGGTCAGCTCAACTGGACCTCATGTTAAACACCACCACCATCTCCTGGTCAGCTCAACTGGACCTCATGTTAAACACCACCACCATCTCCTGGTCAGCTCAACTGGACCTCATGTTAAACACCACCACCATCTCCTGGTCAGCTCAACTGGACCTCATGTTAAACACCACCACCATCTCCTGGTCAGCTCAACTGGACCTCATGATAAACACCACCACCATCTCCTGGTCAGCTCAACTGGACCTCATGTTAAACACCACCACCATCTCCTGGTCAGCTCAACTGGACCCCATGTTAAACACCACCACCATCTCCTGGTCAGCTCAACTGGACCCCATGTTAAACACCACCACCATCTCCTGGTCAGCTCAACTGGACCCCATGTTAAACACCACCACCATCTCCTGGTCAGCTCAACTGGACCTCATGTTACACACCACCACCATCTCCTGGTCAGCTCAACTGGACCCCATGTTAAACACCACCACCATCTCCTGGTCAGCTCAACTGGACCGCAGACTTGTTTACGCTGTTGTGCGTTTTTACTTTGCTACCTGACGGTTTTTACTTTTTCATTACCGTATATTTTTACTTTTTCCCTCACTCAACTTTTTTTTTCATTCAACTTTCCTACCCCGGAGGTTTTATCTGGACATGGTTCGTCAGGACTTCAAACAGCCGAAGCTAAGTAACATTAACATGATGCCTTCTAATTGCAGTCGTTGTACTCATAATATACAGGAGAACGATCGCCTTACGGCAAGGATAGCTGTGCTGCAAGCCCAGCTTCAGACGCAATCGTTAGGCAAGGGTCATTTCAGTGTAGGAAAGGATGAAACAGCGTCTGTGCCACCAGCAAGTACAGATAGTAACGTTAGTATAAACCCCCTCGCACGGTCCCCGCAGCCGGACATCTTTCTCATGGCTTCTGGAGGGAAACGCTGTAGGAATGCTCAACCGGTGTCGCATATTCAGCCGACAGAAACTTTCAACCGGTTCTCCCCGTTAAGCGAGTCGGAGTCGGAGGCCGAGACTTCTCTGGTCTCTGCTCCTCCCGCTGTGGGGTCTGAGACGCCGACGGCTCCCACCATTAGCTCTGACAAATTGAAAACGCTAGTCATTGGCGACTCCATTACCCGCAGTATTAGACTTAAAACTAATCATCCAGCGATCATACACTGTTTACCAGGGGGCAGGGCTACCGACGTTAAGGCTAATCTAAAGACGGTGCTGGCTAAAGCTAAAACTGGCGAGTGTAGAGAGTATAGAGATATTGTTATCCACGTCGGCACCAACGATGTTAGGATGAAACAGTCAGAGGTCACCAAGCGCAATATAGCTTCAGCGTGTAAATCAGCTAGAAAGATGTGTCGGCATCGAGTAATTGTCTCTGGCCCCCTCCCAGTTAGGGGGAGTGATGAGCTCTACAGCAGAGTCTCACAACTCAATCGCTGGATGAAAACTGTTTTCTGCCCCTCCCAAAAGATAGAATTTGTAGATAACTGGCCCTCTTTCTGGGATTCACCCACAAACAGGACCAAGCCTGGCCTGCTGAGGAGTGACGGACTCCATCCTAGCTGGAGGGGTGCTCTCATCTTATCTACGAACATAGACAGGGCTCTAACTCCTCTAGCTCCACAATGAAATAGGGTGCAGGCCAGGCAACAGGCTGTTAGCCAGCCTGCCAGCTTAGTGGAGTCTGCCACTAGCACAGTTAGCGTAGTCAGCTCAGCTTTCCCCATTGAGACCGTGTCTGTGCCTCGATCTTGGTTGGGCAAAATTAAAAATGGCGGTGTTCGCTTCAGTAATCTTACTAGTATAAAGACCTCCTCCATTCCTGCCATTATTGAAAGAGATTGTGATACTTCACATCTCAAAATTGGGTTACTTAATGTTAGATCCCTCACTTCCAAGGCAGTTATAGTCAATGAACTAATCACTGATCATAATCTTGATGTGATTGGCCTGACTGAAACATGGCTTAAGCCTGATGAATTTACTGTGTTAAATGAGGCCTCACCCCCTGGTTACACTAGTGACCAAACCCCCCGTGCATCCGGCAAAGGCGGAGGTGTTGCTAACATTTACGATAGCAAATTTCAATTTACAAAAAAAAAAACAATGACGTTTTCGTCTTTTGAGCTTCTAGTCATGAAATCTATGCAGCCTACTCAATCACTTTTTATAGCTACTGTTTACAGGCCTCCTGGGCCATATGCAGTGTTCCTTACTGAGTTCCCTGAATTCCTATCGGATCTTGTAGTCATAGCAGATAATATTCTAATTTTTGGTGACTTTAACATTCACATGGAAAAGTCCACAGACCCACTCCAAAAGGCTTTCGGAGCCATCATCGACTCAGTGGGTTTTGTCCAACATGTTTCTGGACCTACTCACTGCCACAGTCATACTCTGGACCTAGTTTTGTCCCATGGAATAAATGTTGTGGATCTTAATGTTTTTCCTCATAATCCTGGATTATCGGACCACCATTTTATTGCGTTTACAATTGCAACAAATAATCTGCTCAGACCCCAACCAAGGAAGATTAAAAGTCGTGCTATAAATTCTCAGACAACCCAAAGATTCCTTGATGCCCTTCCAGACTCCCTCTGCCTACCCAAGGACGTCAGAGGACAAGAATCAGTTAACCACCTAACCGAGGAACTCAATTCAACCTTGCGCAATACCCTAGATGCAGTTGCACCCCTAAAAATTAAAAACATCTGTCATAAGAAACTAGCTCCCTGGTATACAGAAAATACACGAGCTCTGAAGCAAGCTTCCAGAAAATTGGAACGGAAATGGCGCCACACTAAACTGGAAGTCTTCCGACTAGCTTGGAAAGACAGTACCGTGCAGTATCGAAGAGCCCTCACTGCTGCACGATCATCCTATTTTTCCAACTTAATTGAGGAAAATAAGAACAATCCGAAATTTCTTTTTGACACTGTCGCAAAGCTAACTAAAAAGCAGCATTCGCAAATGGAGGATGGCTTTCACTTCAGCAGTAATAAATTTATGAACTTTTTTGAGGAAAAGATCATGATCATTAGAAAGCAAATTACGGACTCCTCTTTAAATCTGGGTATTCCTCCAGGGCTTCATTGTCCAGAGTCTGCACAACTCTGCCAGGACCTTGGCTCAAGGGAGATACTAAAGTGTTTTAGTACTATATCTCTTGACACAATGATGAAAATAATCATGGCCTCCAAACCCTCAAGCTGCATACTGGACCCTATTCCAACTAAACTACTGAAAGAGCTGCTTCCTGTGCTTGGCCCTCCTATGTTGAACATAATAAACGGCTCTCTATCCACCGGATGTGTACCAAGCTCACTAAAAGTGGCAGTAATAAAGCCTCTCTTGAAAAAGCCGAATCTTGACCCAGAAATTATAAAAAACTATCGGCCTATATCGAATCTTCCATTCCTCTCAAAAATTTTAGAAAAAGTTGTTGCGCAGCAACTCACTGCCTTCCTGAAGACAAACAATGTATACGAAACAATGTAGACCCCATCATAGCACTGAGACTGCACTTGTGATGGTGGTAAATGACCTTTTAATGACGTCAGACCGAGGCTCTGCATCTGTCCTCATGCTCCTAGATCTTAGTGCCGCTTTTGATACCATCGATCACCACATTCTTTTGGAGAGATTGGAAACCCAAATTGGTCTACATGGACAAGTTCTGGCCTGGTTTAGATCTTATCTGTCGGAAAGATATCAGTTTGTCTCTGTGAATGGTTCGTCCTCTGACAAATCAATTGTAAATTTCGGTGTTCCTCAAGGTTCCGTTCTAGGACCACTATTGTTTTCACTATATATTTTACCTCTTGGGGATGTCATTCGAAAACATAATGTTAAATTTCACTGCTATGCGGACGACACACAGCTGTACATTTCAATGAAACATGGTGAAGCCCCAAAATTGCTCTCGCTAGAAGCCTGTGTTTCAGACATAAGGAAGTGGATGGCTGCAAATTTTCTACTTTTAAACTCGGACAAAACAGAGATGCTTGTCCTAGGTCCCAAGAAACAAAGAGATCTTCTGTTGAATCTGACAATTAATCTGGATGGTTGTACAGTCGTCTCAAATAAAACTGTGAAGGACCTCGGCGTTACTCTGGACCCTGATCTCTCTTTTGAAGAACATATCAAGACTGCTTCAAGGACAGCTTTTTTCCATCTACGTAACATTGCAAAAATCAGAAACTTTCTGTCCAAAAATGACGCAGAAAAATTAATCCATGCTTTTGTTACTTCTAGGCTCGACTACTGCAATGCTCTACTTTCCGGCTACCCGGATAAAGCACTAAACAAACTTCAGTTAGTGCTAAATACGGCTGCTAGAATCCTGACTAGAACCAAAAAATTTGATCATATTACTCCAGTGCTAGCTTCCCTACACTGGCTTCCTGTTAAGGCAAGGGCTGATTTCAAGGTTTTACTGCTAACCTACAAAGCATTACATGGGCTTGCTCCTACCTATCTTTCCGATTTGGTCCTGCCGTACATACCTACGCGTACGCTACGGTCACAAGACGCAGGCCTCCTAATTGTCCCTAGAATTTCTAAGCAAACGGCTGGAGGTAGGGCTTTCTCCTATAGAGCTCCATTTTTATGGAATGGTCTGCCTACCCATGTGAGAGACGCAGACTCAGTCTCAACCTTTAAGTCTTTACTGAAGACTTATCTCTTCAGTAGGTCCTATGATTAAGTATAGTCTGGCCCAGGAGTGTGAAGGTGAACGGAAAGGCTGGAGCAACGAACCGCCCTTGCTGTCTCTGCCTTGTCGGTTCCCCTCTTCCCACTGGGATTCTCTGCCTCTAACCCTTTTACAGGGGCTGAGTCACTGACTTACTGGTGTTCTTCCATGCCGTCCATGGGAGGGGTGCGTCACTTGAGTAGGTTGAGCCACTGACGTGGTCTTCCTGTCTGGGTTGGCGCCCCCCCCTTGGGTTGTGCCGTGGCGGACATCTTTGTGGGCTATACTCGGCCTTGTCTTCGGACGGTAAGTTGGTGGTTGTAGATATCCCTCTAGTGGTGTGGGGGGCTGTGCTTTGGCAAAGTGGGTGGGGTTATATCCTGCCTGTTTGGCCCTGTCCGGGGGTATCATCGGATGGGGCCACAGTGTCTTCTGATCCCTCCTGTCTCAGCCTCCAGTATTTATGCTGCAGTAGTTTATGTGTCGGGGGGCTAGGGTCAGTCTGTTACATCTGGAGTATTCTCTTGTCTTATCCGGTGTCCTGTGTGAATGTAAATATGCTCTCTCTAATTCTCTCTTTCTTTCTTTCTTTCTTTCTCTCGGAGGACCTGAGCCCTAGGACTACCTGGCATGATGACTCCTTGCTGTCCCCAGTCCACCTGGCCATGCTGCTGCTCCAGTTTCAACTGTTCTGCCTGCGGCTACGGAACCCTGACCTGTTCACCGGACGTGCTTGTTGCACCCTCGACAATTACTATGATTATTATTATTTGACCATGCTGGTCATTTACGAACATTTTAACATCTTGACTATGTTCTGTTATAATATCCACCCGGCACAGCCAGAAGAGGACTGGCCACCCCTCATAGCCTGGTTCCTCTCTAGGTTTCTTCCTAGGTTTTTGGCCTTTCTCAGGAGTTTTTCCTAGGGAGTTTTTCCCAGCCACCGTGCTTCTTTCACATGCATTGCTTGCTGTTTGGGGTTTTAGGCTGGGTTTCTGTACAGCACTTTGAGATTTCAGCTGATGTACGAAGGGCTATATAAATAAATTTGATTTGATTTGATTTGATGTTAAACACCACCACCATCTCCTGGTCAGCTCAACTGGACCTCATGTTAAACACCACCACCATCTCCTGGTCAGCTCAACTGGACCTCATGTTAAACACCACCACCATCTCCTGGTCAGCTCAACTGGACCTCATGTTAAACACCACCACCATCTCCTGGTCAGCTCAACTGGACCCCATGTTAAACACCACCACCATCTCCTGGTCAGCTCAACTGGACCCCATGTTAAACACCACCACCACCTTCTGGTCAGCTCAACTGGACCTCATGTTAAACACCACCACCATCTCCTGGTCAGCTCAACTGGACCTCATGTTAAACACCACCACCATCTCCTGGTCAGCTCAACTGGACCTCATGTTAAACACCACCACCATCTCCTGGTCAGCTCAACTGGACCTCATGTTAAACACCACCACCATCTCCTGGTCAGCTCAACTGGACCTCATGTTAAACACCACCACCATCTCCTGGTCAGCTCAACTGGACCTCATGTTAAACACCACCACCATCTCCTGGTCAGCTCAACTGGACCCCATGTTAAACACCACCACCATCTCCTGGTCAGCTCAACTGGACCCCATGTTAAACACCACCACCATCTCCTGGTCAGCTCAACTGGACCCCATGTTAAACACCACCACCATCTCCTGGTCAGCTCAACTGGACCTCATGTTACACACCACCACCATCTCCTGGTCAGCTCAACTGGACCCCATGTTAAACACCACCACCATCTCCTGGTCAGCTCAACTGGACCTCATGTTAAACACCACCACCATCTCCTGGTCAGCTCAACTGGACCTCATGTTAAACACCACCACCATCTCCTGGTCAGCTCAACTGGACCCCATGTTAAACACCACCACCATCTCCTGGTCAGCTCAACTGGACCCCATGTTAAACACCACCACCATCTCCTGGTCAGCTCAACTGGACCTCATGTTACACACCACCACCATCTCCTGGTCAGCTCAACTGGACCCCATGTTAAACACCACCACCATCTCCTGGTCAGCTCAACTGGACCTCATGTTAAACACCACCACCATCTCCTGGTCAGCTCAACTGGACCTCATGTTAAACACCACCACCATCTCCTGGTCAGCTCAACTGGACCTCATGTTAAACACCACCACCATCTCCTGGTCAGCTCAACTGGACCTCATGTTAAACACCACCACCATCTCCTGGTCAGCTCAACTGGACCTCATGTTAAACACCACCACCATCTCCTGGTCAGCTCAACTGGACCCCATGTTAAACACCACCACCATCTCCTGGTCAGCTCAACTGGACCCCATGTTAAACACCACCACCACCTTCTGGTCAGCTCAACTGGACCTCATGTTAAACACCACCACCATCTCCTGGTCAGCTCAACTGGACCTCATGTTAAACACCACCACCATCTCCTGGTCAGCTCAACTGGACCTCATGTTAAACACCACCACCATCTCCTGGTCAGCTCAACTGGACCTCATGTTAAACACCACCACCATCTCCTGGTCAGCTCAACTGGACCTCATGTTAAACACCACCACCATCTCCTGGTCAGCTCAACTGGACCTCATGTTAAACACCACCACCATCTCCTGGTCAGCTCAACTGAACCTCATGTTAAACACCACCACCATCTCCTGGTCAGCTCAACTGGACCTCATGTTAAACACCACCACCATCTCCTGGTCAGCTCAACTGGACCTCATGTTAAACACCACCACCATCTCCTGGTCAGCTCAACTGGACCTCATGTTAAACACCACCACCATCTCCTGGTCAGCTCAACTGGACCTCATGTTAAACACCACCACCATCTCCTGGTCAGCTCAACTGGACCTCATGTTAAACACCACCACCATCTCCTGGTCAGCTCAACTGGACCTCATGTTAAACACCACCACCATCTCCTGGTCAGCTCAACTGGACCCCATGTTAAACACCACCACCATCTCCTGGTCAGCTCAACTGGACCCCATGTTAAACACCACCACCATCTCCTGGTCAGCTCAACTGGACCCCATGTTAAACACCACCACCATCTCCTGGTCAGCTCAACTGGACCTCATGTTACACACCACCACCATCTCCTGGTCAGCTCAACTGGACCCCATGTTAAACACCACCACCATCTCCTGGTCAGCTCAACTGGACCTCATGTTAAACACCACCACCATCTCCTGGTCAGCTCAACTGGACCTCATGTTAAACACCACCACCATCTCCTGGTCAGCTCAACTGGACCCCATGTTAAACACCACCACCATCTCCTGGTCAGCTCAACTGGACCCCATGTTAAACACCACCACCATCTCCTGGTCAGCTCAACTGGACCTCATGTTACACACCACCACCATCTCCTGGTCAGCTCAACTGGACCCCATGTTAAACACCACCACCATCTCCTGGTCAGCTCAACTGGACCTCATGTTAAACACCACCACCATCTCCTGGTCAGCTCAACTGGACCTCATGTTAAACACCACCACCATCTCCTGGTCAGCTCAACTGGACCTCATGTTAAACACCACCACCATCTCCTGGTCAGCTCAACTGGACCTCATGTTAAACACCACCACCATCTCCTGGTCAGCTCAACTGGACCTCATGTTAAACACCACCACCATCTCCTGGTCAGCTCAACTGGACCCCATGTTAAACACCACCACCATCTCCTGGTCAGCTCAACTGGACCCCATGTTAAACACCACCACCACCTTCTGGTCAGCTCAACTGGACCTCATGTTAAACACCACCACCATCTCCTGGTCAGCTCAACTGGACCTCATGTTAAACACCACCACCATCTCCTGGTCAGCTCAACTGGACCTCATGTTAAACACCACCACCATCTCCTGGTCAGCTCAACTGGACCTCATGTTAAACACCACCACCATCTCCTGGTCAGCTCAACTGGACCTCATGTTAAACACCACCACCATCTCCTGGTCAGCTCAACTGGACCTCATGTTAAACACCACCACCATCTCCTGGTCAGCTCAACTGGACCTCATGTTAAACACCACCACCATCTCCTGGTCAGCTCAACTGGACCTCATGTTAAACACCACCACCATCTCCTGGTCAGCTCAACTGGACCTCATGTTAAACACCACCACCATCTCCTGGTCAGCTCAACTGGACCCCATGTTAAACACCACAAAGGGTTGGTCCCATATTTCATGAGCTGAAAAAAACAATCCCCGATATTTTCCATACGCATAAAAAGCTTGTTTCTCTCAAATTTTGTGCACACATTTTTTTTTTAACATCCCTTTTAGTGATTGCTGCATGTCAGGATTATATTTTTGTTCAGTATCTATATGAATCACCGTAGATTTGTATTCACTACTGCCCTTCCCTGTATACATGCAATCTTGTCCTGTCCTTCCTGTCCCAAACTCCGCTTCCAATTCTCTCTCCCTAGCCAACGTATCCCATTTGAATGACCGCTTAGCCTGGATGGGAGGATGCTGGGAAACATTAGGACGATGTTGGAAGCAGCAGGGCGGGGTGATATAACCAGCTGCTGTTACACACAGCAAAACACAAGGACTACATCCCAAATGGCACCCTATTCCCTATATAGCCTAGTGCGCTAATATTAAAACGTACACTATATAGGGAATAGGATGTGATTTGAGACGTAAGTCAGGCCTCATGCCATAGCATTACACCTGAAGCCAGATGGGTGGTGTAGTGTTTGAACTCTATGATGAAAGAGGTTCAGGCAGACAGTTCAAACATCTGTTATTCTCCAACGTCATCAAAAAGACTCAATACGACACTGTCTGATTCAACAAATGGGAGCTACAGTATAAATGTTTCACCGTTTCCCCTTTTTTTCCAATTCTGATCCCGATAGAGATGGAAAACACACTCACACAGTGCTAGACGGGTTACTACAGACCGGGTTTATTGCCGGGCTGTGCCACAACCCGGCCGTGGCAGGGAGTCCCGTAGGACGGCGCACAATTGGCCGAGCGTTGTCCGGGCTAGGGGAGGGTTTGGGCCGGTGAGGCTTTACTTGGCTAATCGCACTCTAGCGACTCCTTGTGGAGGGCCGGGTGCCTGCTGGCTGACCCCAGTCGCCAGTTGAACTGTGTTTTCCTCTGACACATTGGTGCGGCTGGCCTTCTGGGTTAAGCTGGCAGGTGTTTCGGAGCACGATTAGGCAGGGTCATGTTTCAGAGGATGCATGACTCCACCGTCACCTCTCCCGAGCCTGTCGGGGAGTTGCAGCGATTAGACAAGATCGAAAAATTGGGGAGAAAAAGGGGGTAATTGTAGAAAAATTAAATGCAAAAATAAAAACACACATCGAAAACAGTCTCAGGTAGATCAATGTTACATGCTTTCTTCACCAAACTACGATAACCAGAAACCACACCATCAAAATGAATACAAATGGGGATAATTTGGTAGTTGTTTCATAAGTTTATTTGACAAGGGCCGTGTGCAATTAAAACATAAAAGTAACTCTTTCCTTGATCTCACAGAAAATGTTATGCATTGTACCAAATATACTGTAGCTAGAGCACTAATGTTCATCTCTACTCCCTAGAGCAGGGCTCTCCAACCCTGTTCCTGGAGCGCTAACGTCCTGTAACTTCATTCCTACCCTGTTCCTGGAGCGCTAACGTCCTGTAACTTCACTTTATCCCTATTCCTGGAGAGCTAACGTCCTGTTACTTCACTCCTACCCTGTTCCTGGAGCGCTAACGTCCTGTAACTTCACTTCTACCCTGTTCCTGGAGCGCTAACGTCGTGTAACTTCACTCCTACCCTGTTCCTGGAGCGCTAACGTCCTGTAACTTCATTACTACCCTGTTCCTGGAGCGCTGACGTCGTGTAACTTCACTACTACCCTGTTCCTGGAGCGCTAACGTCCTGTAACTTCACTTCTACCCTATTCCTGGAGCGCTGACGTCCTGTAACTTCATTCCTACCCTGTTCCTGGAGCGCTGACGTCGTGTAACTTCCCTTCTACCCTGTTCCTGGAGCGCTAACGTCCTGTAACTTCACTCCTACCCTGTTCCTGGAGCGCTAATGTCCTGTAACTTCATTCCTACCCTGTTCCTGGAGCGCTAACTTCCTGTAACTTCATTCCTACCCTGTTCCTGGAGCGCTGACGTCCTGTAACTTCACTTCTACCCTGTTCCTGGAGCACTAACGTCCTGTAACTTCACTTCTACCCTATTCCTGGAGCGCTGACGTCCTGTAACTTAATTCCTACCCTGTTCCTGGAGCGCTGACGTCGTGTAACTTCACTCCTACCCTGTTCCTGGAGCGCTAATGTCCTGTAACTTCATTCCTACCCTGTTCCTGGAGCACTAACGTCCTGTAACTTCATTCCTACCCTGTTCCTGGAGCGCTAACATCCTGTAACTTCATTCCTACGCTGTTCCTGGAGAGCTAACGTCCTGTAACTTCACTACTACCCTGTTCCTGGAGCGCTAACATCCTGTAACTTCACTCCTACCCTGTTCCTGGAGCGCTAACGTCCTGTAACTTCAGTCCTACCCTGTCCCTGGAGAGTTAACGTCTTGTAACTTCATTCCTACCCTGTTCCTGGAGCGCTAACGTCCTGTAACTTCAATCCAACCCTGTTCCTGGAGAGCTAACGTCCTGTAACTTGAATCCAACCCTGTTCCTGGAGAGCTAACGTCCTGTAACTTGAATCCAACCCTGTTCCTGGAGAGTTAACGTCCTGTAACTTGAATCCAACCCTATTCCTGGAGAGCTAACATCCTGTAACTTGAAATCCAACCCTAATCTAGCACAACTCATTTGAATAATTAGCTGGTTGATAAGCTCAATCAGACTAGTTACAGCTGGGGTCGAGTGGTAGGAGACAGGTAGGTAGAGTAAATACTGAGGGGAGCAGGATTTCACTCAGCGAAAGAGAAGTAGCAGTGTTTCTGAAGTATGAGGCCTTAGTTACATACCCAGTTAAGAGTCTATAAACACATGCAACAGTAGGAGTAGGTGTTTACACACACGCCCCCTCCACTACAGACCCCCGCCATACACACACCTGTCTACAGACCCCACCACATGTTCCCTCTAAATGAACGGCCATGGGACCCTGGAAACCCAGCCAGCTGTCAAACAAACCTGCTCCGTTTCCTCACAACACAAAATCAATGCAGCCGGGCAGTTTTCCTGGAAGAATAAATAAAAAAGACGAGATTTAAAGCTCAGCTCATTTCATTAAAGGGGAGTACAAGATATTCCACTCTACTCCTTGGCAATCAAGGCACTAAGACAGGGACTGTGTTTCACCACACCACGCAGCCTAAATACTACCTTCATAAAAATCAATATCCTCGTATAAACTTGTCAGAGATGAACACAACAACCACTTCCTGTGTATCCACAAGGCTTCCGACAAGCACTAAAATAAGAGCACTTTAATGTCCATTGTACTTACAGTTCACAGAATGTTTTTTTTTATTTTTATTTTTTAAATCAAGCTTTACACAAGGCCTCAGATTGAAGCCGTAAAAGTCACTGTTAGACTGCTCTATAGAGCTGGAAACAGGCAGTTTGTGGTAGCGAAGGACAAAGAGTACAACTCCCTCTAGTGGTTCTCATAGGCAGCACACTATTCCCTATAGAGTACCACAGTATGAGTCATAATACCCATAAAACCTAGCAGTCACACAAGGAAAAGGTTCCAAATCGTTTTTTCCACCATTCATGTGGATTTTAAGAAACAATTCAAATAAGGGATGTGTTTCGTGTACCCTGGCGTGACGCTTTGATAACAGTGTAAATCTCTCTCTGACAAGGTGACTTTTGTCAATATAGTCGCCTGTATTTACCTCCCAAAAATGTAACGCTAATTAGGTGCTAATGTGGCTATCATACAGAATTATAAATGTTTGTCTCAAGATTCACGTCACTCACCAGGGCCCATAATGATCTGGACGATACTGCCTAATGTAGCCATTTTAAAAATGCAGGATTTAATTTATACAATTTATAAAAACAAGTCCAGCGTTCTAGTTAAATAGCTAGCTAACTTGGCGAAGCTAGGCGTTCTTGATAATGTATGTTTGTGTCTGTGGTTGAAGGGTGGGTAGCCTCCTTCAAGTAGCCCAATATTGTCCTTGTAGCTACCCTAGCTAGCTGTATTAATTTGGTCTGGCATTTTGAGAGGTTAACTTTACTGCTGGAAGACATTGATCTGTTAGCTGGTACCCTCTGGACAGCAGATCTTTTGTTTAGCTAGTAAACAAGGTTATGTCGTCTTATTTAGTCCTACCTGCTATGGAGGTTTTAAAATGTATTGGTATTCACACATTTATTTTTGAGGTAGAATTACTGTCGTCATGTTATTGATGTTTGTTTTGTAGGTAGAATTACTGTCATGTTACCTGCCCAACACTTTTACCCGCTAGGCTACCTTCTGCCCTAGACGCAGATATTCAAGCAGGACTTTGAGAGCGAGGATCCCAAGTCTCCAATGGTCCCACTACAAGTTGATGTGTGACCGCACATATTCTTCCATCACCATAGTAACTATGATTACTAACCTGGGACACAGATCACCATGGTAACTATGATTACTAACCTGGGACACAGATCACCATAGTAACTATGATTACTAACCTGGGACACAGATCACCATAGTAACTATGATTACTAACCTGGGACACAGATCACCATAGTAACTATGATCACTAACCTGGGACATAGATCTATTGTTCATGGCTCCAGAGTGGCGTAGCGGTCTAAGGCACTGCGTCTCAGTGCAAGAGGCATGACTACAGTCCCCGGTTCGAATACAGGCTATATCACATCCGACCGTGATTCGAAGTGCCATAGGGCGGCGCACAATTGGCCCAGTGACATCTGGGTTTGGCTGGGGTAGGCCATCATTGCAAATAAGAATTTGTTCTTACCTGAGTTGCCTAGTGAAATAAAAGTTACATTTAAAAAACAACTGGCAGTGACTGGTGCTGAAAATATAGCTAACTTGTTATGCAAGTATTGCACACCAACAGATATTTACAAACAAGAGGGCTTAATTGGAGTATATTTCTCTCTTTCCATGACTGATGCAACACAAAAAAGCATCAAAGACAGAGTTAATGAGTACTAGAGGTCACAGAGAAAGTCTGGACATGGCCTGCTCTCCCTTACGTAAGGAATTAGGCACTTTCCCATGTTTACTACAGTATGTACTGTAGGCTGTGTTTACTTGTCACACTGCACAGTAGCCTAATAAACAAATGAAGGTGGCTTATAACTTCAAAATGCTTTATTATCCAAATGTAAAAGCATATAGTACAGTACTGTATTTTTTCATCATCTTTACACTTTCGTTAATTAAATAATGACAAGAATTATCTTTCAAATGCAGATGTTGATTTAGTTACGGATCCATAAGAAATTACTATGAGAATAAATATCACTGATTTACAGAAATATTGGAACAAAGTTGTCTAATGAAGGCAAACAACTTAGAATCCTCCAATGCTGTAGCCTACTCCCGACCGTCACGTTGTACTGCGCCATATTTTCCATTCCATCCAAACGAAAAACCCTGAGGGTTTCGTTTTTCTCAGAAAAGAAACACCATAACATTAATAAAATTAATTAAGCCAAATTTCTTAAAATCAATCCCAAATACAATGTTATTACAGAAAGGGTTTTAAATTCTCTGGAATTGCCAATATGGAAGACTATCAAATGCTTCTCAAAGATGCCCTCTGGTGGTCAAACTAGCACTAACTTGCATTAATAGAAAAAATGGTTGACAATTAAATAACGTGCCACAGAATGCTGCAGCAGCCCGCAAGGTATGCCGCAACTTTTAAAGGAGAAACCACTGTGTTGATAAAAGTCACCTTGTCTGAGAGAGATTTAAACGGTTATCAAAACGTCACGCCAGAGAAAGCCTCCATTTCACACAGATCTTGTTTGAAATGGTTCTAAAATAAATTAAGGTTAAAAAAAAAAAGATTGGAACCATTTCTGTGATTGCGAGGTTTTATGGGTAATACGACGTGTCCACTGTGGGGCGCTATATAGTGCTAAGTGATTAACCAAAATGTTATTTTTGTATTGAATTGTTCTGTAAGCGCACAGCGAAGTGTCTCCTGAGATAAATCAAATCAACCCCGAACTGTGCGATGTAGTAGGGAGTTATAGTTTCCAACAGGCCAATATTCGACAAAATCAGCACGTTTCCTGCCCTAAACAAACTACAATGATCATTATACATTGCGCGCCTACTTGTCCGGTCTGTGTGGGAAGAGTGGAAGTGGTGAAAACTATTTTACAGTAAACAAACTGACAACAGACTCAGCACACTTAAAGGAAGGGCATTCAACAAGCACAGCACTTACAAAACTGACTGATGAATGGCTGAGAGAAATATTTAAAATTTAATTGTGGGGGCTGTTTTGTTAAGACTTCAATGCGGCTTATAACATTATTGATCATAGTCTGCTGATGGAAAAATGTATGTGTTATGGCTTCACATCCAAAAAGTTTTGGAACACTGTAAAGTCCATGGAGAATACGAGCACCTCCTCCCAGCTGCCCACTGCACTGAGGCTAGGAAACACTGTCACCACCAATAAATCTACGATAGTCGATAATTTCAATAAGCATTTTTCTACGGCTGGCTATGCTTTCCACCTGGTTACCCCTACCAACAGCTCTGCACACCCTGCAGCAACTTGCCTAAACCCCCCCCCCCCCCCCCGTTTTAAACCTATATCCATCCTGCCCTGCCTTTCTAAAATCTTCGAAAGCCACGTTAACAAACAGATAACCGACCATTTTGAATCCCACTGTACCTTCTCCACTACGCAATTTGGTTTCCAAGCTGGTCATGGGTGCACCTCAGTCACGCTCAAGGTCCTAAACAATATCATAACCGTCATCGATAAGAGACAATACTGTGCAGCTGTATTCATCGACCTGGCCAAGGCTTTCGACTCTGTCAATCACCACATTCTTATCAGCAGACTCAACAACCTTGGTTTTTCAAATGACTGCCTCGATTGGTTCACCAACTACTTCTCAGATCGATTTGACACACTGAACTCTGAGGGGCCTGTTGTCCGGACCTCTGGCTGTCTCTATGGGGGTACCACAGGGTTCAATTCTTGGGCCGACTCTTTTCTCTGTTTACATCAATGTCGCTCTTGCTGCAGGTGATTCTCTGATCCACCTCTACGTAGACGACACCATTCTGTATACATCTGGCCCTTCTTTGGACACTGTGTTAGCCAACCTCCAGACAAGCTTCAATGCCATACAACACTCCTTCCGTGGCCTCCAACTGCTCTTAAATGCTCTGTAACCGATTGCTGCCCGCACCCGCCCACCCGACTAGCATCACTACCCTGGACAGTTCTGACCTAGAATATGTGGACAACTACTAATACCTAGGTGTCTGGTTAGACTGTAAACTCTCCTTCCAGACTCACATTAAGCATCTCCAATCCAAAATTTAATCTAGAATTGGCTTCCTATTTCGCAACAAAGGATCTTTCACTCATGTTGCCAAACATACCCTCGTAAAACTGACTATCGTACCGATCCTTGACTTTGGCGATGTAATTTACAAAATAGCCTCCAACACTCTACTCTGCAAACTGGATGTAGTCTATCACAGTGCCATCTGTTTTGTCACCAAAGCACAGATATACTACCCACCACTGCGACCTGTATGCTCTCGTTGGCTGGCCCTCGCTTCATATTCGTCGCCAAACCCACTGGCTCCAGGTCATCTATAAGTCTTTGCTAAGTAAAGCCCCGCCTGGTCACTGGTCACCATAACAACACCCACCTGTAGCACACGCTCCAGCAGGTATGTTTCACTGGTCATCCACAAAGCCAACACCTCCTTTGGCCGCCTTCCCTTCCAGTTCTCTGCTGCCAATGACTGGAATGAACTGCAAAAATCACTGAAGCTGGAGTCTTATATCTCCCTCTCTAACTTTAAGCATCAGCTGTCAGAGCAGCTTACTGATCACTGAACACAGCCAATCTGTAAAAAGCACACCCAACTACCTTATCCCCATAGTTATTTACCTTCTTGCTCTTTTGCACCCCAGTATCTCTACTTGCACATCATCATCTGCACATCCATCACTCCAGTGTTAATGCTAAATTGTAATTATTTCACCTCTATGGCCTATTTATTGCCTACCTCCCTACACTTACATAGATTTTTATATTGTGTTATTGACTGTACGTTTGTTTATGTGTAACTGTGTTGTCGTTTGTGTCACACTGCTTTGCTTTATCTTGGCCAGGTCGCAGTTGTAAATGAGAACTTGTTATCAACTGGCCTACCTGGTTAAATAAAAGGTGAAATAAAATAAAAATAAATAAAAAACATCCCCTGCTATATTGTGGATAAAGAGTTACCTGTCTTACAGAACACAGAGCCTGTTCTTTAATGGAAGCCTCTCCAACATAATCCAGGTAGAATCAGGAATTCCCCAGGGCAGCTGTCTCGGCCCATTACTTTTTCAATCTTTACTAATGACATGCCACTGGCTTTGAGTAAAGCCAGAGTGTCTATGTATGCGGATGACTCAACACTATACATGTTAGCTACTACAGCAAATGAAATGACAGCAACTCTTAACAAAGATCTGAAGTTAGATTCAGAATGGGTGGTAAGGATAAGTTAGTCCTAAATATTTCTAAAACTAAAAGCATGGTATTTGCAACAAATCATTTACTAAACGCTAAACCTCAACTAAATAATGTGGAAATTGAGTAAGTTGAGGTGAGTAAACTGCTTGGAGTAACCATGGATTGTAAACTGTCCATACTAAAGCACTGCTCTGCCTTCTTAACAGCATTGTCAACAAGGCAGGTCCTACAGGCCCTAGTTTTGTCACACCTGGACTACTGTTCAGTCGTGTGGTCAGGTGCCACAAAATAGGACTTAGGAAAATTACAATCACTTCTTGTATTTGTGAGAGGTATTGACATGTTGAATGCACCAAGCTGTCTGTTTAAACTACTAGCACACAGCTCAGACACCCCATGCATACCCCACAAGGCATGCCACCAGAGGTCTCTTCACAGTCCCCAAGTCCAGAACAGACAACGCGAGGCACACAGTACTACATAGAGCCATGACTACATGGAACTCTATTCCACATCAGGTAACTGATGCAAGCAGTAGAATCAGATTCATAAAACAGATAAAAATACACCTTATGGAACAGCGGGGACTGTGAAGATACACAAAGTAACAGACACACACAAGGACTAGCACATGCACTCTATACACACAGTAATAGTGTTGTATGGTGGTATTAAACATTTTGTATTGTAGATATGTAGTGGTGCAATAATGTTATATGATGTAGTGTTTATCTGTTGTTTTATATGTAATGTAAGTGCTTTAATATGTTTGGACTCCAGGAAGAGTAGCTGCAGCCTCGGCAGGAACTAATGGGGATCCATAATAAACCCCAGGAAGAGTAGCTGCTGCCTTGGCAGGAACTAATGGGGATCCATAATAAACCCCAGGAAGAGTAGCTGCTGTCTTGGCAGGAACTAATGGGGATCCATAATAAACCCCAGGAAGAGTAGCTGCTGCCTTGGCAGGAACTAATGAGGATCCATAATAAACCCCAGGAAGAGTAGCTGCTGCCTTGGCAGGAACTAATGGGGATCCATAATAAACCCCAGGAAGAGTAGCTGCTGCCTTGGCAGGAACTAATGGGGATCCATAATAAACCCCAGGAAGAGTAGCTGCTGCCTTGACAGGAACTAATGGGGGATCCATAATAAACCCCAGGAAGAGTAGCTACTGCCTTGGCAGGAACTAATGGGGATCCATAATAAACCCCAGGCAGAGTAGCTGCTGCCTTGACAGGAACTAATGGGGATCCATAATAAACCCCCAGGAAGAGTAGCTGCTGCCTTGGCTGGAACTAATGGGATCCCTAATAAGTACAAAATACAAGTAGTGAGAGATTTCACTCTCGCCAAAACCTATACAAAACCAATGCGTTTCTATGGGTTTATTTTGGACCTAAGCTTGCCGCCTGTCTTCCTTCCTTCGGGACATCAACTCCCATTTTTATGGCAGAGACATGAGCATCTCGTCATTATATACAGATCTCTGGTGTGGGGAAGACACAGCGAGGAAGAGAAGAGAGAACATGCGATCGAGAGTGATAGCATAGGCTATGCTGCAGCAAATGTAGGCCTATCTGTCACAAGAGAACACTATGATGAGATGATACATGCATTGTGAACTGCACTCAAAGTCCCCAACCTGAGCGTTGATGATTGATCATGCAAATAGCAGAGAGAAGGCCGTAGAGAAGACAAATTTAGACATCGCATATCAATTAACAGTTCTGTCACGTCGTGCTGTTAATTTAAAAATCGGTTTCTCGCAATTATTTACACCCGGGAAAAGGGACTAGGTTTGGGCTTTAAATCTCGGTAACCCGGTGCCCACTCTTCAACCCTAAAACAGTATATGAATAGAAAAGGTATGTACAGCAGTAGTTGTTATCTAGGATGAGCCTTGACACAGAGAGAGAGAGAGAGAGACAGAGAGAGACAGAGAGAGACACAGAGAGAGAGACAGAGAGAGACACAGAGAGAGAGACAGAGAGACAGAGAGACAGAGAGACAGAGAGACAGAGAGACAGAGAGACAGAGAGACAGAGAGACAGAGAGACAGAGAGATAGAGAGATAGAGAGATAGATAGATAGATAGATAGATAGATAGATAGATAGATAGATAGATAGATAGATAGATAGATAGATAGATATAGTGTAAAGTTTAGTGTAAATGTAATCACAGCGGGAACAACATCCTTTATGCAGTTCCTGATAAGCAGTAATGGGCAGTCACCATCATTATGGGACTTTTATTAAATTGTTTTATTCTGTGTTACAGCATTCAACCCATATAATACATAGGACATTTAACGTGAAAATAAATAATCAAAACCCATGATTTTTTTATATTTTATATATTCAAACCCAAAACGACCTCAAAAAACACTAATAGTGCAGTACTGTATGTGGCTCGGGCCAAAACAAGTGCATTTCATAGGGAATCGGGAACATTTCAGACTTGCCTCTATTCTCTCAAAGCCATTTCTGTATTATGCTGTGTCAGAGTGATTTGACAACTTGTCTTGAGCTGACATAATTCCTGAAAGTGGGTGAACTTAACACATTTCTATATCAAAACCACGTTATTTTCAGCACGCTAGCTTCAGAACTCTTTTCAGCACGCTAGCTTCAGAACTCTTTTCAGCACGCTAGCTTCAGAACTCTTTTCAGCACGCTAGCTTCAGAACTCTTTTCAGCACGCTAGCTTCAGAACTCTTTTCAGCACGCTAGCTTCAGAACTCTTTTCAGCATGCTAGCTTCAGAACTCTTTTCAGCACGCTAGCTTCAGAACTCTTTTCAGCACGCTAGCTTCAGAACTCTTTTCAGAATGCTAGCTTCAGAACTCTTTTCAGCATGCTAGCTTCAGAACTCTTTTCAGCACGCTAGCTTTAGAACTCTTGTCAGCATGCTAGCTTCAGAACTCTTTTCAGCACGCTAGCTTTAGAACTCTTGTCAGCATGCTAGCTTCAGAACTCTTTTCAGCACGCTAGCTTCAGAACTCTTGTCAGTCAATAGCATTCTCTTGGACATATTTCTCTGGATCAAAAGAAAAGTAGAAGACGGTTGTTTCAAACCTTTGAGGGTTTTCTTCAGATGAGAGAGAAGGCCTCCAAGTCGCTGCAGGTCAAAGTAGTCCACCTTCCCATTGTAGAAGAGCTGAGGCGGAACATAGGCCTCTGGAGAAGGAGAGGAGGAGAAGAGAGGAAAGAAGAGCGAAGAGAATTAGCATTGCCATTGAGATGGTAGATGAAGACAGCGGCTACTGTGGGTAATTACCCGTAAAGTAATTAAGATAATTATAAACACAGTCCCCTGAGCAATAGGATGAGAGGGGAAAAACAAACTTATAAAAGGACACACGGCTTAGGAAAAGCCTTTGTGAAATATCTCCCATGTCCTATTCATACCAGAGGACGAGACACCCTTAGCCTTTCATGTCGGAGATGGCTAAGAGTATAATGGGTACAGGGGAAAAGTGAGCAGAGCGGTTTGTACTGGACAGGGTTCGTACAGACAGTGGCAAGTCAAATTCAAGGACTTTCCATTACTTTTTCCAATAATTAATATTTATTTTCACGGACCATCAATTTGTAAATAGTTCATATAATGCAATTGTTTCTAGTCGACACCAGATGGCAGTATATCACCACAACCTCATGGGGGAAAAAATTACTTTATTTATCACTACCTTACAAGTTCTATTCAATCATACGTCGTTTCACTACTTATTTACTACATACATGAGTAGTAAGTCAGCACGGATGTTGAAATGTGAATAGTGATGAGCAGAGTTCTGGGACATGCCTAATACCTGCTGGGGGGCAGAACACCTGGGATAGGATAAAGTAATCCTTCTAACCCACCCCTCCCCCCCCTAAAAGATTTAGATGTACTATTGTAAAGTGGTTGTTCCACTGGATATCATAAGGTGAATGCACCAATTTGTAAGTCGCTCTGGATAAGAGCGTCAGCTAAATGACTTAAAAATGTAAATGTAATGTAAATGTAGCCTAGTGGTCAGAGCGTTGGACTAGTAACCGAAAGGTTGCAAGATCGAATCCCCGAGCTGACAAAGTAAAAATTGGTCGTTCTGCCCCTGAACAAGGCAGTTAACCCACTGTTCCCCGGTAGGCCGTCATTGTAAATAAGAATTTGTTCTTAACTGACTTGCCAAGTTAAATAAAAGGTAAAACACACGTCGCGCCACTTGGCCTCCCGAGTGGCGCAGTGGTCTAAGGCACTGCATCTCAGTGCTACTGGCGTCACTACAGTCCCTGGTTCGATTCCAGGCTGTAACACAACAGGCCGTCATTGGGAGTCCCATAGGGCGGCGCACAATTGGCCCAACGTCACCCGGGTTAGGGTTTGGTCGGGGTAGGCTGTCATAGTGAGTAAGAATTTGCTCTTAACTGACTTGCCTAGTTAAATTAAGGTTAGATTAAAAATAATAATAATAATATGTCCTATACTACACAAATCCATCTTAATTACTATTTTTAATTGGTCATTTAGTCATCTACCACTTAATAGCTACGAAAAAGCATCTGGGAGCTTTAGTGTCGCTCGGGAGAAGGGCGAGTGGGCTGTGTGAGGAAAACGGCACGTGAACGGTAGGAGCAAGGCTGTCGCTTAATAAAATGGGAATATCGCGGGCACCCTGTGAATGAGGCGATTGGCAAAAAAGCTCTGGAGGTTGTTGTAGAGAAAAATCAGAACGTAGAACTGGTGCCAGCGCAGGAGTCAGTGTTGTGTCTTTCGCCCTTCAGGGTCGATTCACCCATGCTTGCAATGTCAAAGTGACTTTTTTTTTTACCTTACACAATGTAGGTTGGTTGGGTCCAGTGAGATGTAGTGGTAAAAAAAAAAGTGGGTAATCTATGCTGATCAAAAATATAAAAAACACAACATGTAAAGTGTTGGACCCATGTTTCATGAGCTGAAATAAAAGATCCCAGAAATGTTCCATACGTAGAAAAAAGGCAGAATTGAATCTAGATTTACCTGGCATTTTAGCTATCGAAGTGACATTTGGCAGCACCTAATCAGTCAGTTCTGTACCTGCCTGGCTGAGTGGCCGTGTGGCTGGAATGAGTGAGCTCGCCTGGCAATCACAGCTCAAAACACGTGAGGAAATTAAACTCAGTAGAAATTAAATTTGCAAGACCAAAACATAATATTTTTCATAAACATATTTGATCATTATCTGTTCTCCTCTCATTTTAAGTCAAGTACTTTTCAAGTACAAACTTGAGAAAATGGCTGATTTTCAAGGTATTCTATTCAACTACTTGAATTTCAGAGCCAAATTCACATACTTTAAGCACCTCAGTGCTCTGAGTAGGGAGAAATTGCCCCCTAGACACTGATCTAATGTGCTGATGGGTTTGAGAGCTCCTCCGAATCTCACACTGCAGGGTTAAAGGGATATTTGGGGATTTTGGCAATGAAGCCATTTATCTATTTCCCCAGAGTCAGATGAACACATGGATGTACATTTTATTCATCTGCATCCAGTGAGAATGAAGTTAAAGGTAGTTTCGAAAGACAATGCTAACTAGTTTCGAAAGACAATGCTATAACTAGCGTTAGGGCAATGATTAGAAGTTTATGGTAACAGCTAGCATGCTATCACGAGTTAACAACTTCCTTCAAACGGCACGCTGACACGGATATGGTATCCACGAGTTTATCTACTTCCCCAGAGTCAGATGAAGGGTTTCAATTGCCAAAATCCCAAAGTATCCCTTCAATAGAAGTAAATTGACATTGTATTCTAGCTCAGCCGTAAGGGTGAAGTTGCCCCTAGACACTGATCCAATATCAGCTTTGAGGGCTTTGAACGCTCCTCCAAATCATGTATTATCCCACTGTTGATATAATATCAGTAACTTGACATTGGGCTGTTGAATTCCCACTCGAAGTTTGAAGTTGGGTCGTTCTTGAATTACAGTGGCATTTGGGTATGGCGTTTTGATTTTATTAAAAAAAGAAAAATGTATGTGGGTACATTTTCCCATTCTAAATCAGCTAATATGGTAGCTTAATGACTTTAAATAATTTCTACCATTATATGATAACATTGTGTAACCAGTAGGAGTAGTAACACCAAACGATGGTAACACCAACGATGGTAACACCAATGTCACATTTTAGGTATATTTTCTGAAATGTAGGCCACAAATCTTCAAATATAAAAAAGGTCCTTTAAAAATGATTTACTAAAAACTGGTATGATTAATCATTTTTGCTCACCATATTATCGCCTTTTAAAAACAGTTTTGATAGCCAATATTAAAAAGAGCTACAATTTGAAGCGCACATCCCATTCAAATTGCATATAACGTTTTTTGTTAGGAATAGGTCATATCTTTCTCCCAGAGAACAGCAAGCTGACCAGTAGTATAGATCAACTTCTCTACTATGGGGGTTAGTAGATAGACATAAGCTTGTGACTTTGCTGTCCGTTATTCGTCTTGTTGGGGAAAAGTAAAAATGTGGACAGGTATTCTAACATCTTCAAATGCACATCTGAATTAGGTAAGGGACGCATGCTGTTGCATGTCCTGTTCATATGAATTACCATAACGTCGATGAGATTTCTGTCATTCTGAGCACTGTGGATGGACGCCCTATTCAGGTTACACACCCAATGCATATGGGTCTGGTCAATTTCTTTGAATGTACGGTAAAATTGAAATGCTGCTGGTGAAATGTCCGGCGCCACATTTTCCTAACGAAAATCCTGGTGTGTGTGTGTGTGTGTGTGTGTGTGTCTCTCGCTCACCGTCGCTGCTGACACAGCCAGGGTTCTTCATCTTCCCTTCGTCCCAGTAGCTCCTTACGGCTGTGATGAGACGATGCAGGAAACACACCATGTATTCTGGAGGACACAGCGCGGTGGGGTGCTGAAACACACACACACACACACACACACATACAGTGTGTTACACAATAAACACACCATGTATTCTGGAGGACACAGCGCGGTGGGGTGCTGAAACACACACACACACACACACACACATACAGTGTGTTACACAATAAACACACCATGTATTCTGGAGGACACAGCGCGGTGGGGTGCTGAAACACACACACACACACACACATACAGTGTGTTACACAATAAACACACCATGTATTCTGGAGGACACAGCGCGGTGGGGTGCTGAAACACACACACACACACACACACATACAGTGTTACACAATAAACACACCATGTATTCTGGAGGACACAGCGCGGTGGGTGCTGACACACACACACACACACACACACACACACACACACACACAGTGTTACACAATAAACACACCATGTATTCTAGAGGACACAGGGCGGTGGGGTGCTGACACACAGCATCTGTGTAACACACACAGGAAACACATCTCTTACCCCTCTGTTGCTGGCGTTCTCCTGTAGAAACTTCCTGAACTTATTCAGGAATATGTACCGCGATGCTTCACCCTGTGAGAGACAGAAGCAACGATGGTCAGTGAGAGTTGGAAACATTTTATAATAGAAAGTAGAAATGCATTATAAAATCGGAGGACACCAGAAAACAACAGCAGTAACGGTGACTTTGATTCCCCCCCAGATATCCTGAACATTGAGTTAACATTTATTCCTTTTCAGCACCTCGTGAAGCAAACGGCCTCAACGGTACGTCTCCAGCGAAAAAGTGTGTCAACGCTGACATTTTCTGTATGTAGTCGGGTTAAAAACCATTTGCAAAAAAAAAATGGCAAAAATGAACGTCGAAACCAAAAGAAACGTACCGTTCCTTTGTCCTTGTTGTTAAGCATCAACTTCAGGATCTGAACCTGCAACTCCTCCACCACTGACAAGACAGAAGAGACCGCACAGCTGAGCCAGAGCATCAAAATAAACATTTTTGACATCAGCAGTTGTCACAAAGTGCTTTCACAGAACCAGGCCTGGATCACAAAGAGCAAGCAGAAGCAGGAACAGAAGCATAACGAAAGGTAGAAGGAAGAAAACATAGAAAGGAACCCAACCCCTTCTGGCTGTAGACAGGCAGACAAATGTGAGGGGGATTTTCTAGTGGACATGACTTACCCTCGATCCTCTTCTTAAGCCTCTGACAGCCTCTCTCGTAGGCCCGGCGCCTCATCCTCTCCTCTGCACTCTCATCTTTAGACTCCTTTCCCTAGTCACACGAGAGGGGACAGATTGTACTGTATTGCATACAACCACAGTTGCTGTTATCACTTTGCTACACAGTGCTACCTAGAACCATAAATGATTCTTCAGTTGTCCCCATGGGGAAAAAACCCTCTGGAAAATAAAGATTTTTTTTTTTAGTTCCAAGTGGAACCCTTTCACTAACAGAGGGTTTCCCTAACTTGGTCCTCAGGATCCCAAGGGGTTCACATTTTGGTTTGTGCCCCTAGCACTACACAGCTGATTCACTTAACCAACTTATCATACATCTTTGATCATTTGAATCAGCTGTGCAGTGCTAGGGGCAAAAACCAAAATGTGAACCCCTTGGGTACCGAGGACCGAGTTTGGGAAACGCTGCATTGAGACAAGGTTCCAAAGGGCTCTCCCTGGAAGCAAAAGGGTTAACTTCTATGGGGACAAACAAACAACCCATCCTATGGGGACAAACAAACACTTTTTTTGTAGCTAGATATGTTATGCGCTTCTGAAACAACAAAAATGGTAGCCAAATCATGACATCCTTTTCAGAGCTGTGATAGGCTGCACCTCTCAGAGGAGAGCCGTGATAGGCTGTACCTCTTTGTCGAAGCGTGTGGGCCACCAGGTGGTAGGGATGAGTTCCTCTAGTCCCGCCTCCTTCACCCTCAGAGGAGTCTTAATGTAGAAGAACACCACTGAGCGCAAAACATCAAACGTGTTGAGAGTTAAAGATAATACAGAGTATATACACGCTAACATGCGCTCGACAAACACGCAAACACGCTAACACGCGCCCGACAACATCCTACACATACCAAGCAACACAGCGTGCAAGATCACACAGTTTAAGACTACACAGACAATCAAAATATACTGTAAACACATTTCACACGGGAAAGTTTTAGGGGTCCAAGGACAGAGCCCTGGGGGACGTGTCGTTTGGCAGAATCTTATCCTGAGCAACTAAAGAGCATTTAAATTGTTGAGACAACTACGATGTCTCAAAATCATGATCGCAAGTACATCACCACTTAGTGTAATAATTATGAAGCATAATAAGCACTTCATTAACCAATGAAAGGATATAGAACGTTGCTGAGCAGATACTTCCTGGACTTCTCATGGCGCAGAATAGCTGTCGTCAAACGTAGGTAGTGAATCTGGAGAAAGTCATAGAAGACAAATTACAAGTCAAATGCAGTCACAATTACCATTACAGTACACTGAATATACCCACACCCACCCCCCAGGGCCCACCCACCCCAGGGCCCACGCGCCCACCCACCCCAGGGCCCACCCCCACTCCCCAGGGCCCACTCCAGGACCCACCCACCCCAGGGCCCACCCACCCTCACACCCCAGGACCCACCCACCCCAGGGCCCACTCACCCACCCACCCCCCAGGAACCAACCACCCACCCCTTGACCTACCCCACCAGGACCCACCCACCCACCAGGACCCACCCCACCAGGACCCCTACCCCCCCACCAACACAGTAAATAACTGCAAAGCTGCTGGACATTTTTAACCACCTCTCAGATTGTAACCTCCTCACTTCAACAAGCGCTCCTCTGCTAAATGTGACAAGGACGAAATGAAACATCCTACTCCTAAACACACACACACACACACACACTGCTCTGAACCATGACAAGGACAAACTGAAAGACACCTAACTCCTACACAAACACAGCTGCTCCTTTGATGCATCTAAGGTTAAACATCAACATCGTAAATTCAATTTATTTTTTAACGAGGTACTTTCTGAATTAACTAACAATGTATATCACACCAAGGTGATATCTGACTGTTTATCATCTCCTCCTCTGTGTCCTGCATGTGTTTCAAATTACACCCTATTCCCTACCTAGTGCACTACTTTGACTAGAGCAACATAGGGCACAGGTCCAAAGTTGTGCACTATACAGTATAACAGAGACAGCCACCGTTCCTACAGAGGCAGGCAGGCTCAACGCTGCAGGATTGTTTTGAGAATGCTGATTGGAATATGTTCAAATGACTCATATCTCAACATTGAGGAATATACATCGCCAGTCACAGGCTTCAATATGAAGTGTGTAGATGACGTGCCCTCAATAATAATAAATCATCATCATCATCATCCGGACATACCCCAACCAAAAACCCTGGACGAATGGAGATATCCATGCTGAGAAGCAGCACTGCAGCATTCAATGTCAGCAGAATAAACCCTGATGACGTGACGCGTTCAAGGCAAGCAGGTACAAGCTCCGCAAATCCATTAGGGACGCAAAGAGACACTACAGACTCAAACTTGAATTGATGTTCGACAACTCAGACTCCGCATCGCATGAGACAAGGACTACAGGCTATCCCTGACTGCAAAGGCAAAACCAGCTGTGTGGTGCCCACCAAAGCCACCCCTCTGACATCTTCTACCTGTCCCTCTCCAAGGCTGTAGTCCCCACATGCTTTAAGGAGACCACCATTGTCCCATTGTCCCAGTGCTCCGACATCCAGGACAGCACTGGGACCATGCTCCCACCCACACATCCAGGACATCACTGGGACCATGCTCCGATACATGCAGGACATCTACTCGAAGTGGTGCCCTTTGGAAAGCCTGCAGCATCATCAAAGACCCCACACACACAAGCTGTCAACGCCCTTCCGGTCGGGTAGACGGTATCGTAGCATGAGGTCTGATAGAAACTGTCTCTGAGCCTGTTGGCATCTACAAGCCATCAGATTGCTGAACACGAACTGGACTGATACTCTGCATCCTAGTACGTACACACACACACACACACACACACACACACACACACACACACACCTGCTGCTACCAGACTTATTATACTGCTCAGTTTATACACTGCCCCCATCCCCCAAAACACTAGAAATTGTTCCTTCCTGTTTTATACTGATGCTAAAACGTTCATTCTATTCTACAGGGACCTTCATGTTCCTATTCTTATCTTGTATTATGTCTTAGACGATGTACACTGAGTGGACAAAACATTAGGAACACCTTCCTAATATTCAGTTGTCCCCTCAGAACAGCCTCAACATGTCGGGACATGGACTCTACAAGGTCTCGAAAGCCGTTCCACAGGGATGCTGGCCCATGCTGACTCCAATGCTTCCCACAGTTGTGTCAAGTTGGCTGGATGTCCTTTGGGTGGTGGACCATTCTTGATACACATGGGAAACTGTTGAGTGTGAAAAACCCAGCAGCGTTGCAGTTCTTGACACAAACCGGTGCGTCTGGCACCTACTACCATACCCCGTTCAAAGGCACTTAAATCTTTTGTCTTGACCATTCACCCTCTGAATGACACACATACACAATCCATGTCTCAATTATCTCAAGGCTTAATCCTTCTTTAACATGTCTCCTCCTCTTCATCTACACTGATTGAAGTGGATTTAACAAGTGACATCAATAAGGGATCATAACTTTTCACCTGGATTTACCTGGCGGAGTCTGAGACAGGAAGTAAATCCACAGGTATGCTAGAGTATGGTCAGTGGGTGTGGCATCCTACCTGGAAGCCCAAGTCTGGGATGATGGGGGAGAATCTATAGGCCCTCAGCAGTGACATCATCAGCTGCTTCAGACACTCGTTCACCTCGTAGTCCTGTACGGGCAGAGTCAATGCATTTAGAAAAAGATTACATTTGCACATAGGCCCCAATCCTACCTCGAGAGCCGCACGCATGACTTGAGTTTTGGCACAAATTTACCATTGTCATCAATGCACGATTTACACAAACATTTGGAGTTAAGCGAGAAGATTTTAAACTAGGATTGACCAAAATACAGGTGAAGGAGATATGTTCAGCAAAGACAAGCTAGTGTTTGCTACATGCTAAGCCAGAGGCTCACCTCACCTTAGTGGTAGAGATTAGGGGTAAAGGGTAGAGGGTAGGGACTAACCTCCATGAGAAGCCAGAAGAGGTCCAGAAGCTGCTGGATGAGAGGGTGTTCGTCCACTGAGCCACCCCCCTCCAGTATACCCAGTAGGAAGTTCATCAGCACATCTTCTACTAGATACACCTTACACTGTGGAGACAGACCCTCGACATATTACAGCGTGGAGACAGACCCTCGACATATTACAGCGTGGAGACAGACCCTCGACCCTCGACATATTACAGGGTGGAGACAGACCCTCGACATATTACAGGGTGGAGACAGACCCTCGACATATTACAGGGTGGAGACAGACCCTCGACATATTACAGGGTGGAGACAGACCCTCGACATATTACAGGGTGGAGACAGACCCTCGACATATTACAGGGTGGAGACAGACCCTCGACATATTACAGGGTGGAGACAGACCCTCGACATATTACAGCGTGGAGACAGACCCTCGACATATTACAGGGTGGAGACAGACCCTCGACATATTACAGGGTGGAGACAGACCCTCGACATATTACAGGGTGGAGACAGACCCTCGACATATTACAGGGTGGAGACAGACCCTCGACATATTACAGGGTGGAGACAGACCCTCGACATATTACAGGGTGGAGACAGACCCTCGACATATTACAGGGTGGAGACAGACCCTCGACATATTACAGCGTGGAGACAGACCCTCGACATATTACAGCGTGGAGACAGACCCTCGACATATTACAGCGTGGAGACAGACCCTCGACATATTACAGCGTGGAGACAGACCCTCGACATATTACAGCGTGGAGACAGACCCTCGACATATTACAGGGTAGAGACAGACCCTCGACATATTACAGGGTGGAGACAGACCCTCGACATATTACAGGGTAGAGACGTGGAGACAGACCCTCAACATATTACAGTGTGGAGAGACCCTCGACATATTACAGGGTGGAGACAGACCCTCGACATATTACAGTGTGGAGACAGACATTCAACATATTACACACAAGATAAATGATGACACATGAACACTGTTTTGATCCCTATTGGGATACCTTCATCTGACCACAATGTGAACCACATTACAGAATCAATGTCCAAATAATATTGTCCGAAAAAGGACAAAATGGACATCAGTTTCAGATGCAGTCATTTAGCGGTGGGAATATGCCATACCCCAAAAAAATAAGGAGAAAAAAAAAGAAAAAAAAAATAATTCTGTGGAGGCACACTTAGAAGATGCTATATAAAACAGTCCACATTTACTGTTTCCTCTGCAATCATAGCAAGTAATGAATAGAAACAAACTGACAAGCCAATAGCAGAACAGTTGATTCACCTAGTCGGCTTGTTGTTGTGTGTTCTATGCCAGAGAAATATCTCTCTCGAGGCGCATTTTAAGTTATGAGTCCCATAGGGAAGGAAACATGCATTCTGACCATGCACAACAACTCATTGGGGAAAATAGCAGTTTTAATGGCCTTGGTTAAAAAATAAAAATACAATTTAAAAAAAAGACGATCCCAGCTTTCCATTCTTACTTTAAATCAATTTCTCAACTTCTTAAAATGTGCAAACTGCACCATATTAAACCCAGAGTTTTTAGCAGCGGCATGGTTGAGTACCTGTCTGCCACAATTCGCATGAGTGCATAATATAGTTTAGCAAGAGTGGTGGCAGCCTGGGAAAGGTTTGAGGGAAAATGGTGACACCGTGTTACCCCACCGGGTGATGGGTTACCCCAAGTTACCCTAAAAAAGCTAACTAGTTAAAATATCACATTTGGGATCTAGCTAATGATTAACCCAATAGGGTAACTGCAGATAGGCAACCCCATGCTTCAGCTTATTTATTTATATTTATAGCCACTAACTTTGAAGCTCGTCTGGAAGTTGGCTAACACAGTCTCCAAAGAAGGGCCAGAAGTATACAGAATAGTGTCGTCTACGTAGAGGTGGATCAGAGAATCAGCAGCATCAAGAGCGACATCATTGATGTAAACAGAGAAAAGAGTCGGCCCGAGAATTGAACCCTGTGGCACCCCCATAGAGACTGCCAGAGGCCCGGACAACAAACCCTCCGATTTGACACACTGAACTCTGAGAAGTAGTGCATGGTCAAATATGATAACATAATACAAAATAACAATATATTATTGGGCTCATTTCAGGAGGTGGAAATTACATTTACATTTACGTCATTTAGCAGACGCTCTTATCCAGAGCGACTTACAAATTGGTGCATTCACCTTATGATATCCAGTGGAACAACCACTTTACAATAGTACATCTATATCTTTTTTTTGTGGGGGGGGGGGGGTTAGAAGGATTACTTTATCCTATCCCAGGTATTCCTTAAAGAGGTGGGGTTTCAGGTGTCTCCGGAAGGTGGTGATTGACTCCGCTGTCCTGGCGTCGTGAGGGAGCTTGTTCCACCATTGGGGTGCCAGAGCAGCGAACAGTTTTGACTGGGCTGAGCGGGAACTGTGTTTCCGCAGAGGTAGGGAGGCGAGCAGGCCAGAGGTGGATGAACGCAGTGCCCTTCTTTGGGTGTAGGGACTGATCAGAGCCTGAAGGTACGGAGGTGCCGTTCCCCTCACAGCTCCGTAGGCAAGCACCATGGTCTTGTAGCAGATGCGAGCTTCAACTGGATTCCAGTGGAGTGTGCGGAGGAGCGGGGTGACGTGAGAGAATTATATTTTAGATGGTGTCAGTATAATTTTATTTTCAGTAATTTTGGAGTAGAATGTCTCTTTAAAATGTAATCTGAGCTTCTCAGTAATAAACAGTCTGCTGGGGGCGACACCGGACCCCCCCAAAAAATGGGGGGCCATAAACAATACATATTGGAGTACAAAACTGGCGAGTGTAGAAAGTACAGGGATATTGTTATCCACGTCAGCAGCAACGATGTTAGGATGAAACAGTCAGAGGTCACCAAGCGCAACATTGCTTCAGCGTGTAAATCAGCTAGAAATATGTGTCGGCATCAAGCAATTGTCTCTGGCCCCCTCCCAGTTAGGGGGAGTGATGAGCTCTACAGCAGAGAGTCTCTGGCCCCCTCCCAGTTAGGGGGAGTGATGAGCTCTACAGCAGAGAGTCTCTGGCCCCCTCCCAGTTAGGGGGAGTGATGAGCTCTACAGCAGAGAGTCTCTGGCCTCCTCCCAGTTAGGGCGAGTGATGAGCTCTACAGCAGAGTCTCACAACTCAATCGCTGGTTGAAAACTGTTTTCTGCCCCTCCCAAAAGATAGAATTTGGAGATAAATGGCCCTCTTTCTGGGACTCACCCAGAAACAGGACCAAGCCTGGCCTGTTGAGGAGTGACGGACTTCATCCTAGCTGGAGGGGTGCTCTCATCTTATCTACGAACATAGACAGGGCTCTAACTCCCCTAGCTCCATAATGAGATAGGGTGCAGGCCAGGCAGCAGGCTGTTAGCCAGCCTGCCAGCTTAGTGGAGTCTGCCACTAGCACAATCAGTGTAGTCAGCTCAGCTATCCCCAATGAGACCGTGTCTGTGCCTCGATCTAGGTTGGGCAAAACTAGACACGGCAGCGTTCGCTTTAGCAATCTCACTAGAATAAAGACCTCCTCCATTCCTGTCATTATTGAAAGAGATCGTGATACCTCACATCTCAAAATAGGGCAACTTAATGTTAGATCCCTCACTTCAAAGGCAGTTATAGTCAATGAACTAATCACTGATCATAATCTTGATGTGATTGGCCTGACTGAAAAATAGCTTAAGACTGATGAATTTACAGTGTTAAATGAGGCCTCACCTCCTGGTTACACTTGTGAATATATCCCCCGCGCATCCCGCAAAGTCGGAGGTGTTGCTAACATTCACGAAAGCAAATTTCAATTTAGTTTTTTTTTTTTTTTTTTTTTGTCTTTTGAGCTTCTAGTCATGAAATCTATGCAGCCTACTCAATCACTTTTTATAGCTACTGTTTACAGGCCTTTTGGGCCGTATACAGAATTCCTCACTGAGTTCCCTGAAATCCTATCGGACCTTGTAGTCATGGCAGATACTATTCAAACTTTTGGTGAGTTTAATATTCACATGGAAAAGTCCACAGACCCACTCCAAAAGGATTTCAGAGCCGTCATCGACTCAGTGGGTTTTGTCCAACATATCTCCAGACTTACCCACTGCCACAGTCATACTCTGGACCTAGTTTTGTCCCGTGGAATAAATGTTCTGGATCTTAATGTTTTTCTTCATAATCCAGGACTATCGGACCACCATTTTATTACGTTTGCAATCGTAACAAATAATCTGCTCAGACCCCAACCAAGGATCATCAAAAGCCATGCTATAAATTCTCGGACAACCCAAATATTCCTAGATGCCCTTCCAGACTCCCTCCACCTACCCAAGGACGTCAGAGTACAAAAATAAGTGAACCACCTAACTGAGGAAATCAATTTAACCTTGCGTTATACCCTAGATGCAGTCGCACCCCTAAAAACAAACATTTGTCATAAGAAACTAGCTCCCTGGTACACAGAAAATACCAGAGCTCTGAAGAAAGCTTCCATAGAATTGGAACAGAAATGGCGCTACACCAAACTGGAAGTCTTCTGACTATCTTGGAAAGACAGTACCGTGCAGTATCGAAGAGCCCTCTCACTGCAGCTCGATCATCCTATTTTTCCAACTTAATTGAGGAGAATAAGAACAATCCAAAATGTCTTTTTGATACTATCGCAAGGCTAACTAAAAAGCGGCATTCCCCAAGAGAGGATGGCTTTCACTTCAGCAGTGATAAACTCATGAACTTCATCGATGAAAAGATCATTTGAAAGCAAATTACAGACTCCTGTTTAAATCTGCGTATTTATCCAAAGCTCAGTTGTCCTGAGTCTGCACAACACTGCCAGGACCTAGGATCAAGGGAGATACTCAGGTTATTTAATACTACATCTCTTCACAGATTGATGAAAATAATCATGGCCTCTAAACCTTCAAGCTGCATACTGGACCATATTCCAACTAAACTACTGAAAGAGCTGCTTCCTGTGCTTGGCCCTCCTATGTTGAATATAATAAATGGCTCCCTATCCACCGGATGTGTACCAAACTTACTAAAAGTGGAGGTAATAAAGCCTCTCTTGAAAAAGCCAAACCTTGACCGAGACAATATAAAAAACGATTGGCCTATATCGAATCTCCCATTCCTCTCCAAAAAATTTGAAAAAGCTGTTGCACAGCAACTCACTGCCTTCCTGAAGACAAACCATGTATACGAAACACTTCAGTCTGGTTTTAGACCCCATCATAGCACTGACACTGCACTTGTGAAGGTGGTAAATGACCTTTTAATGGTGTCAGACCAATGCTCTGCATCTGTCCTCGTGCTCTAAGACCTTAGTGCTGCTTTTGATACCATCGATCACCACATTCTTTTGGAGAGATTGGAAACCCAAATTGGTCCACACGGACAAGTTCTGGCCTGGTTTAGATCTTATCTGTCGGAAAGATATCAGTTTGTCTCTGTGGATGGTTTGTCCTCTGACAAATGAACTGTACATTTCGGGTACCCGGATAAAGCACTAAATAAACTTCAGTTAGTGCTAAACACAGCTGATAGAATCTTGTCTAGAACCCAAAAATGTGATCATATTACTCCAGTGCTAGCCTCTCTACACTGTCTTCCTGCTAAGGCTAGGGCTGATTTCAAGGTTTTACTGCTAACCTACAAAGCATTACATGGGCTTGCTCCTACCCATCTTTCCGATTTGGTCCTGCCGTACATACCTACACGTACGCTACGGTCACAAGACGCAGGCCTCCTTACTGTCCCTAGAATTTCTAAGAAAACAGCTGGAGGCAGGGCTTTCTCCTATAGAGCACCATTTTTATGGAATGGTCTGCCTATCCATGTGAGAGACGCAGACTCGGTCTCGATCTTTAAGTCGTTATTGAAGACTCATCTCTTCAGTAGGTCCTATGATTGAGTGTATTCCTGGCCCAGGAGTGTGAAGGTGAACGGAAAGGCACTGGAGCAACCACCCACCCTTGCTGTCTCTGCCTGGCCGGTTCCCCTCTCTCCACTGGGATTCTCTGCCTCTAACCCTATTACAGGAGCTGAGTCACTGGCTTACTGGTGCTCTTCCATGCCGTCCCTAGGAGGGGTGGCCAGTCCTCTTCTCCCCTCTCTCCACTGGGATTCTCTGCCTCTAACCCTATTATAGGGGCTGAGTCACTGGCGCGTCACTTGAGTGGGTTGAGTCACTGACGTGCTGTTCCTGTCCGGGTTGCTGGTCATCTATGAACATTTGAACATCTTGGCCATGTTCTGTTATAATCTCCAGTGACTCAACCCACTCAAGTGATGCACCCCTCCTAGGGACGGCATGGAAGAGCACCAGTAAGCCAGTGACTCAGCCCCTGTAATAGGGTAAGAGGCAGAGAATCCCAGTGGAGAGAGGGGAGAAGAGGACTGGCCACCCTTCATAGCCTGGTTCCTCTCTATGTTTCTTCCTAGGTTTTGGTCTTTCTAGGGAGTTTTTCCTAGTCACCGTGCTTCTACACCTGCATTGCTTGCTGTTTGGGGTTTTAGGCTGGGTTTCTGTACAGCACATTGTGACATCAGCTGATATAAGAAGGGCTTTATAAATACACGTGATTGAAAACTAGACAAGTTCCATGACTCTTCACTCACCATAAGTGGGGCAAAGTAGTTGAAGATGTGTACCAGAGTCACAAGGATGGTGGGTTCTCCATGTAGGCTCCAACAGGCACTGTCTTTCTCCAGCACCTCCTGTTGGGAACAGACAAAAGGGAGAGAACGGTTGACATATGATGGCCAAACAATTCTGGAAACTTCCACAAATTTCCATGGTTTTAAAAACGAATCCCGGTTAATGTATTCCCGGAGTAAGGGAAATAAGCAGCTAATCCTCTAACCGGGGATTTCTGAAACATATTTACACACAAATGTCTAACACAAATTAATCGTAACTTAAATTAATAAATCAACATTTTAAAACACTATTCACTTACATATTACTCATACTATTGCAATTGGTAAATACCATGCGCGATGAAGCAGAATTAAGCACTCAATAATACCTGTGAGGTTACACCATCCCTCAGCTGTTGAACAATATAATAGCGAATTGACCGCTTTGTTGATGTTTGAATCCCAGATAACCCCCTTCAATGTTACCTGTGTGTCTAAGGTGGTAGACAGGACTGTCTTGATATAACCTAGCAGTTTGTGAGCCCTGAGCAGGTCTGCAGTTGGAGGATTCTGGAGGGGCAGGTAGCCCTCTACAGGGTATCTGAGGGGGCGACTGCCGAAGTTGAACGCTACAGACTCTTTAAAGGACAGGCTGATTGCGGGGAAATAGGCTACACCTGGACCCATCTTAATGTTACTGAACGCTGTGCCCAGTGACTGGCCATTCCTGTGAGAGGGAATTTAAAGAGAATAAAAGCTACTTTAATATCTATTGTACAAAATGAATTACAACTTTACAATATATCAAAACATGAGAATACGGTAAACAAGCTGAAAAAAAAAAACCGTAATCTATGATAACTTACAGACAGAATGTGATGGTTCCCTCGTCAAGGTCTATCAAACAGCTCACTATGTCTCCAGCTGCCCATGACTACAAAACAAGAAAACATGTCAGGATATTACATTAGCTAGCACACGACCCCATAATAAAAACGTTGATCTTGATGAACCATTGTGATCTTTTCACCTTGCCATAGTTAGTGGTCGTTACGTTCCACTTCCTGACTCGGTTTCCATCGTACGCGTACGAGTCTGGAGTGTCACCCACACCTTCCTGATAAGAGAGAAAACACATTACAGTACCACCTATACACCAGCGGAGGCTGCTGAGGGGAGGACGGCTCATAAGAACGGTTGGAACAGAGCGAATGGAATGGAATCAAACTTATGGAAAACGTGTTAGGTTCCATTCCCCCCTCCCCAACTAAGATGCCACCAACCTCCTGTGCTATACACACCCTCCTGATGAAAGACAATACATATGCTGAACACAACATATAAAGTGTTGGTCCCATGTTTAATGTAACCTGAAATAGATCCCAGAAATGTTCAATATGCACAAAAAGCTTATTTTGCTCACATTGTGCAAAAATGTGTTTACATCCCTGTTAGTGAGCATTTCTCCTTTGCCAATTTAAATTCATCCACCTGACAGTTGTGACATATCAATAAACTGATTAAAGAGCATGATCATTACACAGGTGCGCCTTGTGCTGGGAACAATAAAAGGCCACTATAAAATGTGCAGTTTTGTCACACAACGCCACAGATGTCTCAAGTAGAGGAAGTATGCAATTGGCATGCTGACTGCAGGAATGTCCACCAAACCTGTTGCCAGAGAATTGAATGTTCACTTCTCTACTATAAGCCACCTCAAACTTTGTTTTAAAGAATTTGGCCGTATGTCTAACTGGCCGTACAATCGCAGACCACGTGTAACCAGCCAAGGACTTCCACACCCAGCTTCTTCACCTGCAGGATCAGCTGCCACCCGGACAGCTGATGAAACTGCGTGTTCGAACAACCAAAGAATTTCTGCACAAACAGAAACCGTCTCAGGGAAGCTCATCTGCGTGCTCGTCGTCCTAACCAGGGTCTTGAACAAATGCAGTTCGACGTTGTAATATACTTCAGTGGGCAAATGCTCACCTTTCGATGGCCACCGGCACGCTGGAGAAGTGTGCTCTTCACAGATGAATCCTGGTTACAACTGTCCCGGCAGATGACAGACTGCCAGTACATGACAGCATGATGAGGTGTGGGCGAGCATTTGACAACATTGTGAACAGAATGCCCCATGGTGGGGTTATGGTATGGGCAGGATTAAGCTACAGATAACGAACACAACAGCATTTTATCGATGGCAATTTGAATGCACATAGATACTGTGACGAAATTCTGAGGCCCATTTTTGGTGCCATTCATCCACCGCCATCACCTCATGTTTCAGCATAATGCACGGCCCCACGTCGCAAGGATATGTACACAACTCCTGGAAGCTGAAAATGTCCCAGTTCTTCCACAGCCTGCATACTCACTAGACATGTCACCCCATTGAGCAAGTTTGGGATGCTCTGGATCAATGTGTATGACAGGGTGTTCCAGTTCCCGTCAAAATCCAGCAATTTGTGCCGCACTGCATGAGGCAAACGGTGGACACTGGTTTTCTGATTCACACATACTTTTAAGATATGACCAACAGATGCAGGGTTCCCAGTCATGGGAAATCCATAGATTAGGACGTAATTAATTTATTTCAATTGACTGATTTCCTAATATGAACTAACTCGGCCAAATCTTTGAAATTGTTGCATTTATATCAGTGTACCTTACAGAAACGCTATACCTATAAAGCCCTGCAGATATAATGCAGTTATAGACTTAAAACTTGTAATGAGCATGTCTGACCCCCTAATAAATTACAGAATAAGATGGTACAGGTCGACCCTCATTGGGCCCAGGAGTTTTAAGGTAACAGCTAGGGCCCCCGAGGTTACCCTGACCATTTCATCTGATGGTTCAAATATCTTGAGCACAGACGAGAGTGGCGAGAAACAAATACAGGCTACAACCAAAACCTGTATCAGGGGCGACAATATTAGACGATCTCTGCTTCAACTAGGGCCCAGAGTTGTTCCTGGTCAGGTCACATGGTCAGGGAAACCTCCTGGCCCCATCCTGATGGTTGGTTGTTCCGGGGTGCATCAGTAAGAGCACCCTGTTCCCCTATTGCCCCTACTGCACCTCCAGGTCGTCACCGCACCCCTACTGCACCTCCAGGTCGTCACCGTGCCCCTACTGCACCTCCAGGTTGTCACCGTGCCCCTACTGCACCTCCAGGTCATCACCGCACCCCTACTGCACCTCCAGGTCATCACCGCACCCCTACTGCACCTCCAGGTTGTCACCGTGCCCCTACTGCACCTCCAGGTTGTCACCGTGCCCCTACCGCACCTCCAGGTTGTCACCGTGCCCCTACTGCACCTCCACGTCGTCACTGCGCCCCTACTGCACCTCCAGGTCGTCACCGTGCCCCTACTGCACCTCCAGGTCGTCACCGTGCACCACCCTATCAGTGCCTCTGTATACGTTTCTGGTTCTAAGAACGATCTTACCTCCTGGTTGAACCTGCAGTTCAGAGTGCACCATCCTATCTGCATCAGGCCCTGTGACGAGATCAGCACCTCGTACGCCCATTTCCCTGGAATCCATGGTACAGTAGTAAACGTTAGACATGCTTCTGTACCAACATGAAATTTGTCTGATTTTTTAAAAAACTATTAAGATCTGTACATTCAGTAAAAAGTATGATAGTGTAGAATTGTCTTGATTCTGAAGCATTTACCTCTGTATACACAGGTAGTAGCTCTAATGGAACTGAAATTGCTATGACCTATGACCTGGAAAGAAAAGAATACAATGACCAAACAGTGACAACATATGGAGGGGGGGGGGGGAAATCAGAAACAGATGTTTAAGTACAACATAAAAATTATTCTAGATCACTTCGAGTTGAAACGTATTCTAAAATTCTAGCAAACGTATTCTAAAATTCTAGCAAACGTATTCTAAAATTCTAGCAAACGTATTCTAAAATTCTAGCAAACATATTCTAAAATTCTAGCAAACGTATTCTAAAATTCTAGTAAATCTAACCATTTTATCATTTAGCAGACACTCTTATCCAGAGCAACTTACAGAAGTGAGAGCATACATTTTCATAATGGTCCCCTCCCCCCTGTGGGATTTCGGGAACCCATAACCCTGGCGTTGCAAGCGCCATGCTCTATCCACTGAGCTCAACCCCAATGCTATGTTTCTCACCCCCAGCAGATCATCATCCACAAACAGGAGGCCCTCGAAGCCACTGGTGTGATCCAGGACCACGGTCAGAGGACCTAGACAACCATCCACTGGCTGATCTGGAGGACGAGGACAGGCTCTAGTATCAGTTTGGTGAGGACCATGCACAGTACCAGTCAAAAGTTCTGACATCTGCTCATTCAAGGGTTTTTATTTATTTTTTAAAACTATTTTCTACATTGTAGAATAATACTGAAGACACCAAATCTATTAAATAACTAAAATATTATACCAAATCTAAATATATTTCAGATTATTCAAAGTAGCCACCCTTTGCATGGATGACAGCTTTGCACACACTTGGCATTCTCTCAGCCAGCTTCATGAGGTAGTCACCTGGAATGCATTTCAATTAACAGGTGTGCCTTTAAAAAAAAAATTATAATTGAATTTCTTTCCTTATTAACGCGTTTGAGCCAAGCAGTTGTGTTGTGACAAAGTAGGGCTGGTAAACAGAATATAGCACTATTTGGTAAAAGACCAAGTCCATATAATGACAAGAACAGCTCAAATAAGCAAAGAGAAACAACAGTCCATCATTACTTTAAGACATGAAGGTCAGTCAATGCAGAAACATTAAGAACTTTCAAAGTTTCTTCAAGAGCATTTGCAAAAACCATCAAGCGCTATGATGAAACTGGGTCTCATGAGGACCGCCACAAGAAAGGAAGACCCAGAGTTACATCGGCTGCAGAGGATAAATTCATTAGTTTCCAGCCTTTGAAATTGGCAATTAACTGCACCACACAGAGTTCAAGTAACAAATGCATCTCAACATCAACTGTTCAGAGGAGATTGAGTGAATCAGGCCTTCAAGGTCAAATTGCTGCAAAGAAACCACTACTAAAAGACATCAATAAAAAGAAGAGACTTGCTTGGGCCAAGAAACACGAGCAATGGACATTATACCGGTGGAAAGCTTGTCTTTGTGAGACGCAGAGTAGGTAAACAGATGATCTCCGCATCTGTGGTTCCCACCGTGAAGCATGGAGGAGGAGGTGTGATGGTGCTTTGCTGGTGACGCTGATTTGTTTAGAATTCAAGGCACACTTAACCAGCATGGCTACCACAGCATTCTGTAGTGATACACCATCCATCTGGTTTGTGCTTAGTGGGACTACCATTTGTTTTTCAACAGGACAATAACCCAACACACCTCCAGGCTGTGTAAGGGCTATTTGACCAAGAAGGAGAGTGATGGAGTGCTGCATCAGATGACCTGGACTCCACAATCACCTGACAACCTAATTGAGATGGTTTGGGATGAGTTGGACCGCAGAGTGAAGGACAAGCAGCCAACAAGTGCTCAGCATATGTGGGAACTCCTTCAAGATTGTTGGAAAAGCATTCAACCTGGTTGAGAGAACGCAAAGCTGTCATTAAGGCAAACGGTGGCTACTTAGAAAAATCTAAAATATATTTTGATTTGTTTAACACTTTTTTTGGTTACTACATGATTCCATATGTGTTCATTTTTTGGGGGGGATGGTTAATTGCAATCCAATATCCAATTACTTCATAAATAAATGCCACCGGCTAGGGTGGAGAGGACAATAGTCTTCACACCATAAACACAAACTGATAGCTTTATGAACATATGGGTCTGGTGTCCTCAGTAGAATAGTGTGTGTGTGTGTGTGTGTGTGTGTACACCTCTGGTGTCCTCAGTAGGCTCTCCCTCAGTTAGCAGCCTCTCCAGATGAGCCCCCAGGTCCTGGAAGCCAAGAGGTTTCCTAAGGATGGAAAAACAACCATTAGACAACATTCACCCCCTACTTGGCCTTATAGTGGTTTATAGTTGTTTTATTGGTTTGTGGTTGAATGTAAAGGAAGGTTCCGGAAGACAGCTTAGATTCTTTCAAAAGTGTATTTCTGACGAGTTCCGTACACAATATTTTTTTGTCCAAGGTACTTATTGTAGGTCGTTCTGTAAAAGTATTAGTGAAACCTTTCCACAGAGACCCTCCAGATGTTTCAGTGTTATTGTAGCCCTGAACTGTCACACCTGATTCAACTAGTCAAGGGTTTGATGGTCATATTTTTCACATGTTAATTATCAAGTGAGCTGTGAAAAAAAGTTTTGTCCCACCTAATTTAGATCACTATAAACTTAGTAAGCACACAGGTCAGCTGTTTGTTCACCGTCACCCGCCCTCAATTGCTAATAACACATCCGCAACCACACAAATATAGGTTTATGTTATGAAGTGAAAATCTGATGCCTGCATCCGACATTAACCCCCAAACAGGCCAATAGAAAATGTGCTGTATGATCAGAGACGGGGTTGTGGTATTTGTTTTTTAAATCCTTATTTAGATAAGCTATGTTTCTGCTGATAACTTCAGACATTTTGGTAGGCCATGTGTTTGTCAACTTCTCTATAAATAGAAACATGCAGCTTCTCTTCAGTTGCCTTATAAGACAAACTTCTTGGTCACCAGAATAATGTCATTTAAATCGATGAATGCGTCATTCCAGTTGACGTCGGTAAAGTTCTCTGTCATCTCTGCTTCTCTCGTGCAGAAGACGTTTAGAAATACAATAATTAATAAACAGGAATAATTTTCTGTGTTAAATTTCCAAATGACATTAGTTTGACCAGTTAAGGAAATTTAAAGCAGTGAAAACGACCCAACGTGTTTCTGAAAAGATTTCAGTTCGGGCTTGGATGCATATTTTATATGGTTAAAAAACAAGTCAGCTTTTATGATGCTGAAAAAGATAGGGACCGTCTGTAAAGGTGCAAACTGTGGTTGAAATACTATCCGCTTTTATGATGCTGATAAAGATAACACCTTTAAAGACGGCCCCTAACCGCACATTCATTCTCTCAAGACGCTGAAAGAAATAATTTCTCCACTCCGGACTCATTTTACATCAATAAATACTTAATTCTGTAGGAGTTCATATTATATTAGACTATGTGAGAGGTTATAGAACTACAGGTTATAGAACTTACTATTCCAATTAACCCATCTGAACAGTAGGCCAGAGTTCAAATATGGCACATCAAGGGAAGCCCCCGTCTTGTGCCTCACAATAATCACACATAAAACAGCCAACACAGCTATCAATCTCTTTTACCACTTCACCAAATTCTTTCCCAAACATGATGTTCTGGCCCTCCCTTCACTTTGTATTCAACTCTCCATTTCACAACTTTTCTCTTATTGAATTCAACTCAGACATTGCCCTTCTTGCCTCAGTGGATCGACGTTAACTTTTGCTGCCCAAGTTCCCAAAAGCCTTGGCGTGTATAGCCTATTAGGCTCTAATGGCAGATACATTATACAATAACTACAAAATGGATGGATGTTTAAGGTATTGTTGTTATCTCTTCATTCAACCCACCCGCCACCCTTCATCCACACAATATTTCATGACCCAAGACACAACCGCTCCGCGGATATAACCACGGGGACTGTGGGTTATGAGTGAACCCGTGTATCACTGGTCGTGACATTCTCTTATTTAACCTTTATCTATGCAGGAATTACGAGGGACATTTGGCAAAATGGGATCCAGAGAACAAGAGCCAAAAAAGCCATCCCAACGTATCCTCATCAACAAGAAGTGTTAGAGGCAGTTCATCTTTCCTCCTGGTCTGTCTTCATACCCTATCTATAGAGCCGCGGCGTGGGGGGTGAAACCCGACCCCGAGCCCCCTGGACTACTGGGGAATGGGGACACATGGGTTCAAACTGTATCCGTTTTCCCCCCCAATAATTTTTTTTACTTGGGAGCGTTTGCTTTCACTTGATAGCCTGATGGAATGAGGTAGCCGAGGGACCATATCCATTGGCTCCATTACGCCAGGCAAACTCAATTCAGCAAGGTTAAAAAAAAACAAGACTTGAAAAGAAAACCTACTATTTGAAGTGCGGTGGAGACATGGATCAGTTGCTCCATGCCTCTATGATGTAACACACATCAACGTTACTTTCAACATCTAAAACTGTTGCTTCATCCTAACACTCGATAAAACATAGCACTACTAGGCTGCTTTGAAAACAAACTGGAAAAGGACTGGGGTTGCTTCACAAATGTCACTCTAATCCCTATGCAGTGACCTGGGGCCATAAGTATCAAGTGTCTCTAAGTAGTAGTGCTGATTTAAGATCAGTTTTGCCTTTTAGATCAGGGATTTTTTCTACCATTGAAATCCTTAGTCGGGCCGCATAAGCGTTTTTAAAAATCGGGTCACCTTTATCCTAACAGTTAAAAAAATTATATTTAATTACACATTTTCGGAATGGAAAAATGCTTCAGTGTGTAAACTTAAACAACTAAAAAAAAGTATGTAGAAATTGACCTAGGTGGGCCTCCCGAGTGGTGCAGTGGTCTAAGGTCCTGCATCGCTATGCTACCTGTGCAACTAGAGATTCTGGATTCGAGTCCAGGCTCTGTCGCTGCCGGGAGACCCATGGGGGAGGCGCACAATTGGCCCAGCGTCATCCGGGTTAGGGGAGGGTTTGGCAGGCAGGGGTGTCCTTGTCCCATCGCTCTCTAGTGACTCCTGTGGTGGGCCGGGCACAGTGCACACTGATACGGTTGCTCGGTGTACGGTGTTTCCTCCGACACATTGGTGAGACTGGCTTCCGGGTTAAGTGGGTATTGTGTCAAAGAAGCAGTGCAGCTTGGTTTGGTTATTTCGGAGGACGCACGGCTCTCGACCGTCGCCTCTCCCGAATCCGTACGTGAGTTGCTGTGGTGAGACAAGACTAACTACCAATTGGATACGACGGAATTTGGAAGGTAAAAAAAATACATTTTTTTACAGAAATTATTGGCCTGTGTGTTTTTGACCTATATGTGTTTTTTTATAATATAAACTTTGAGAACTAACAATTACAAAAATAGAAGTTAAACAGTCAGGGAGAATTGAAAATTCCAAAAACAATCAATTTAGCAGTATTGATTTTGTTATTATGTTCGAGCAAAAGCCATGGCAAAAATGCATAGAACTGCAGAAAATATATTTTAAAACAGCAACATTTCCTCCACAGAGAAATGTCTAACATTTCAGAAAACTGGCATAAAAATTCTAACATTTATTTATGCCACCAAAATAGGGGCCTAAAATTCTCTAGTTCAGCCACGCCGACAGGCCGAACGTGCTCATTGCCAAGTCCACCACCTAAACCCCTTTTTGATGCAGAAAAAAAAAAAACGTATTGATCACAACTAATTATATGACATGGACAGACGAGGGGGGGGGGGTACCTGATCCTAGAACAGCACTCCTACTCTGAGACGCTTGATATGGCCCCAGAGCCCACGGTCAAAAGGAGTGTACTACCTAGGGAATAGGCCAGGTGTCATTTGAGACGCAAACTGAGATTGCTACTAAGAAGGGCACCATGCCACATGTGTGGTAATATGGTTTGTTATTAAGGGACATTGCAGGATCACTGAAATCTAAAGGTCATAGAGAAATAAACACTGAATAGCATCTGTTGATGTAGCGTATTTCCTTACACACACACACACACACACACACACACCATAGAAATAGAATCATAGAAACCACAGATTTTATTTCTATGGCACACGCATCACAACCAAAGAGTAAACACACTACAAGGGCCAGTTTCCCAAGAAAACAGATTAAGCCTAATCCTAGACTAAAACGCATTCTCAATAGGGAATCTCCATTTAAAAAGCTTTTTCCAGGGAAACCTCCCCCTCTGAGAGTAGTAGACATTGGTAGAACAGAAGAGTTGTAGACAAGAGTCAGACAGATACCTGAGGGAAGCCAGCGGGGGGCGTGGAAGGTGAGAGGCAGGAAATACATGGTGTAGGTAGTCACTCAGTAATTTCTCATTCACAATACCTGAGAGAGAGACAGAGGAGAGAGAGGAGAGAGAGGAGAGAGAGGAGAGAGAGGAGAGAAGAGAGAGAAGAGAGAGAGAGAGAGAGAGAGAGAGAGGAGAGAGAGAAGAGAGAGAGAGAAGAGAGAGAGAGAGAAGAGAGAGGAGAGAGAGAGAACAGAATAACCTTTATCCTCCAAGTAAATGTACCAGGAACTTGACCTGTTGAAAATGGTGCCGACCACAATAAACAAGACAGAATATGTTGACGTATAATAGAGCCACTCAGTGTTCTAACAAGAGAAAGGCAGAGACCAAGTCTAATGGGGAAAGAATGTGAGAACAAGATGGAGTTCTACTAGGCTGGTTCCAGAACAGTATCTGATCAGCTGTCTTGTCAACTCCAATGGTCATATTTGCCTGAAACAATGACCATGGGAGTTGGCATGACAACAAAAACAGATCGGGGACCAGGCGACTGTCTGTCCTTTCACCATCTATCCATCCCTCCCTCCCTCCCTCCCTCTCCTTTAAAAACCTTTTTCCTCCCTCCGTTCCACTCCTCACCTGACTTGACTTTTGTCCTTGCATCCATCCCTCCCTCCCTTGTCCTCTCCTCCTCTCATTCCTGCTCCACCTCTCCTCACCTGACTTGACTTTTTCCCATCCATCTCTCCCTCCCTTGTCGTCTCATCCCTGCTCACCCATCTCCTCACCTGTGACTTTGGGCTTGTCTGTGTCGGAGGCCAGTCTGTAGTTTCGTCGGGTCAGAGCTGTGCTTCCTCCCCCCTTAGAACTCATTCTGCCTCAGTGGGATGGTCAGGAGATGGGGTTACCTGCCGACGTTGACCCATGCACGGCTAGGAAAAGACCACCACACACTCATAATAAACCACCTTGTTGCATACTGAGAAAAACATACATAGTTCATCTCAAACGGCACCCTATTCCCTATATATTGCACTACTTTTGACCAGGGACGGCAGGGCTATGGGCAAATGGAGTCTACTATTATAGAGAATAGGGTGCCATTTGGGTCGTGCATACTGAATGCATAAATAATGCTCTCATAAAGAGGGGCTCCTGGGAACTACGCCTGGGTGACAGTGACTAAACATTTGCTCTACTCTAAGTTCGTTAACATCGTATTACCAATGTTATAGCTTTGCATGGAATGGAGTTGAGAATTTTGTTATGTTAACTAGGTAGTTACATATGTGGAATTAAGAGCAGTAACGTTTCCTCCATATTTTGAAAAACAACAACTGTTACACCTGTACTACAATGCAATACAATTGTGTATTGGAGTGTACACAACGCGTACGTACACAGCAGGTATGTAAGTGTATAGGGAATAGAATAGGGCGTAGGCAGACACACCGTACAAGACAATTACAGTAACGTTCGTTAACGTTACCTTGCTAACTCGCAAGGCAAACACATTTCAGACTGAGGAGAGGCTACTGTTGCTAGCTAGCTTGCTAACGTTAGATTAGCCAATGAGATGGATAGTAAATCTAACGTTAGCTAGCCAAGCTAAGTAACTGCCTGGTGCAACGTTAGCTAACTAAAATACGTTATAGCTAAGCTAACCAAATCACGACCGTAGTGCAAATAGATGACACACTGACTAGCCATACATATAAAGTTATTGTACCTAGTTAGCAAAGTGTTGTATCCAGGTTGCAAACGTTAGCTTGCTAGCTAGTTGCTAAGGATTGTGCGGTTGTGCACAGAAAACACTCACATCTCAATAAAAATAGCTAGCTACAGTAGCTATGTGAATACGCAAACATTAAAAAAAAACGAGTGGCTGGCTACAGCACTGATAAAGTACGTTAGCCTCTGATTATTTAACGATCTTTGTTGTCGGTTATATTTGCAGGCATTTGCAGTGCACGATCAGCCCTTGGTTACATGGGCAGTGACAGCCATCATTGCCGCTCCGCTGGACCGCTGTCTGTATTGGCTTGCTAACGTTAGCTGCTAAGTGGCTGGTTTAACACTTACCCGGTTCCCTTTCAACAACTCAAAGATGTCCACCAACAAAAAATATATATATATGTATTGAAATATAAATGATGCTTGTTTGGACAATATTTCCAGTAATTGTGCGGTTATGCACCCAGACTCTCACTCACCCCCTTTAAACGTTTTTAACAATCCTATTATTGTCAAGCGATTCGAAGTTACGGAATACCAGCTGGTCCAAAATAGATCTCATTGCAGAACGCGAATGGGCTGATGAGATATATTCAGTCGGGGTAGTAAATAGTGGTCCAAAAATGACATCGTGTGATGTATTGTGTATGGTTGTATTGTTGCCTTTTGTCATATATTTTGCACAAGCTACTAAATATTCTCAAAATGCATATTATCACTAAATTGGCTGCAGGAATTAAGCAAATTAGATTACTTATGAAGCGAATTACATCAGTTATTTTATTACAATGGCAGATTGTCACAAATCATCATATGCATACAGTATATTTCACATATGTAGCATGTTTACTATTGCAAAAAAAATAGCACATTTTGAATTCCAAACAGACACATTACAAAAGTTTAAATATTACAAGTTAAAATGTACTATCTTACATGGGACATGGCATTTCCTAGCCCAATAATGGACTGACTATAATGAGCCCAATGTTACTCCTTAGTCCAAGGACCTTACATGTTCTGTTAAAGGTGAAGTGGCTCTGGAAACCAAAACAGCCAAATACTCCATCTAAACGTGAATCGATTCTCAATTGCGGTACGGTTCCAGAAAAATAAATCCCACTACTTTCATATCACATCAAAAATAATTTCGCAATTTCAAAATACACAATACACGCATTTCCTGAAGCACATACTGTACAGTCATATTAGGATCCACAATCAATAAAAATAAAAACGAATATTTCATGTCAGAGTCAAGAAAGACAACGATTTAAAATTGTATAACACTTTGATAACTATTATTCTTATTGGACAACAATAGACTAAAGGAGCCCAATGTTATTCCTTATGGTCCAATGGCATTACATGTTCTGTTTAGAGGTGAAATGGCTCTGGAAGACAAAACAGCCAAATACTCCAACTAAACATGAATCGATTCTCAATTGCAGTACGGTTATAGAAAAATAAAGTTCTCTACTTTCATATCACATCAAAATAATTTCACAAATGCAAAATAACACTGTTTTAACACAGTTGCAGCCGACAGTATTTTTCAGTGACAACATGTTTGTCATCTTCCATTTACACACAGGTGTTCGGAGACGCAGATAACTAATTAGCACTCTGTCTTCCGTATGTTTTCCCTAAACTAGTGCTGTAACATGGAAATACGGCCGTGTGGGAACCTTAACCCTATAAAAGGTGTGTATCAATTTTGCCTTCTTGCTGATATGAAAGATAAAGTCCTTATGCTTCCAAAACCGTACCGCAAACGATGCATGTTAAATGTTCAGACCGAGCGTCGCGGCTCTTAATAAAACTCTCCCGTACAGAAGACACCTTTGTCCAAGGACTCTTATTTTATAATAGAATAGAAATGCCAGTCATGATCAAGGGCTAAGGTCGTCCTTCCTGTTTTTATCTATTTGGTTAATACAACACAGGAACGCGTTCAGTAGGAAACAACATTGTAATTATTGTTAGCCCAGAAGTGCGATTGTTTATGGTGTGCTGGCTGCATGAAATCTTGCGATTTAAAACGGTAATGCCGAACCCATATTGATCAGGCCACACCGACCAAACGGGAGCAATCATACCTCAAAGAATGTTAAAGAACGGTGCGTATCATTGTTTTGGGGTGGAAACGTGTTGTTCAGAACAAACCGTCTCACAACGTCGCATACTATTGAACCCCCCCCCCCAGTGTCACTCTGCATCGAGGAAAGCCATCCTCTTGGCCACTCCCTCTTCCCCAAACTTTTTCTGGAGTTCTGAAGGATCAGCTGACAGCAGCAGGCGGTCGTCATGACGTTCCCATCGAGGGCCCTGCCGGACCCTGTTCCCTACAATAATAGAATATACCTTTAGTGTTCATATGTTACAGTGAACAATACCTGTCTTCTGTTCATTAACCCCCCCTCCCCCGCTATACCTACATAGCATACACAGGTAAGAGAAACACAGGGTCAAACCACAGTGAAGCGAACCTGGATAGAGCGCATGTTATGGGTTAAATGCCTTGCTCAATGTTTTTTGGGGATTTGAACCCAGCAGCCTTTCAGATCAAATCACCATCATTTTTTCCCCAATCTGGGACTCAAACAGGCAACTTTACCGCCACCTCCTTAGTCACTGGGTTACCTACCTACGATAGGCATCATCAGTGGGTCTCTCAGGGCAGCGGAGACATCTCCACTGTTTTTCAGGAGTGCCTTGGTGACAGCGACCAGCCCCAGTTTGGATTCCCTCATCAGGCTGAGGACCAGCTGCTTGGCCTCCTGGAGCTGGAGTTGGGTAAAGGGCTGCTCCTCTTCCTCCGCCTCAAATCGGATCAAAACAAATCAAAGCATTTAAAAAATAAATAAATAAATCGCTGCACATTTTACAGTTATATAATAAGAAGTAAAAGCAAACAAGAAACAGTAAAAGGGAAAAGAACCAAAAACACAATGTTTAATAAAAACAGCATCACTGAAGCTAAAAAAGTTATTGAAAAACCTCAATGGAGTCTGCTCCTTCTTACCTGTTGGGAGTCACGCTCAAACAGGAACAGGTGAGGAACTCTAGAAGTGGACGGGATAGCAGGTTCTTTCGGGACATGGATACTCGTTGCAGGTGCATTTGGGACCGACCCCCACTGGGGACCACTGGCCTCAGGTAGTTGGCCCTCAGGCTGGGTCTCTGCGCTCTTCTCTCGGGCAGCAGACTGGGGCTGTATCTGAGCAGAGCTATTCTCTGTCTGGGGGGCAGCTACTGGTGTCTGGGTCTCCCGGCCTGGTCCTGGGACTGGTGCAGGGGGAGGGCCAGCAATCTCAGCCAGGTCTGGAGTTTCATCGTCATCCTCATCCCCTGACTAGGAAAGAAAGGGAAACAACTGTCAGTACTAGGAACCAAACAGACAGTAATGTTTGTTTTCATTTTCTGTTGCAAAACCTTTTGCTACATTGTGCACTAAGAGACTCCACCAGCCCTCTCCTCCTGGGGGCAAACACACACATCCCCAGACTGAGGCAGCAGCAGCCACCATGTCACTTAAAAGAGCCAGGTTAAATAGTGGAGCCCACTGACATTCTAATACAGGTCCATGTTCAATAGGCTAAACAATAAATACTGTCAGCTTTTGTATTCAGTATGAGTGAGAACAGGTTTTCCCGATCTGTCCAGAGTTCTTCCTGACTCTAGATTCTAAACATCAGAGATTGGACAACAGGGTTCTTCCTGATTCTAGGTCCTAAACATCAGAGATTGGACTACAGGTTTCTACCTGACTCTAGGTCCTAAACATGAGAGATTGGACTAGAGGGTTCTTCCTGACTCTAGGTCCTAAACATGAGAGATTGGACGACAGGGTTCTTCCCTATTCTAGGTCCTACATGTGTAATAACTAGCCTAGGTGTCACAGATTATCATACCGCATCTGATCCCTCGAATTCTCTCACTGCACTCTCGAGGATGCCCAGTTTTCGCTTGGTGGACTTTTTCTTTCCCAGCTGCCCCTCTGTCGTGTTGGAGGTTGTTGCTTTCTCTCCTGAAGCAAGAACAAAATACATTTTTATAGCTAACAGAGAGAGACAAAGACAGAGAGAGAGAGAGAGAGAGAGAGAGAGAGAGAGAGAGTGTGGAGAGATCTATAGAGAGAGGGGTAGTCCTATCAGTTGTTCAACCCTAACTCTACCTGACGTAACAGCTGAATCCCTTTTCTCCAGGACCTCCGCCACTGCTCCACTATTTAACCTGGCTCTTTTAAGTGACGGAGTGGCCGCTGCCTCCTCAGTCTGGGGATGTGTGTGTTTGCCCCCAGGAGGAGAGGGCTGGTGGAGTCTCTTAGAAGTGACCAGCTGGGGTGTTGTAGTGTCAGACTGGGCTGGTGGCTCTAGCTGGGGCGAGGGATCTCTCTCTGGTTCCACAGTTGGTTCCTCTGTTCCCGGTCCTTCAGGACAGCACTGAGCCTGGTCTTTCTGAGGGGACATCTGTGGGAGTTGGAGACCAGTGTCTGATGATGATACCTGAGGGAGTTCGGATTCAGAGGAAGTCTTTGAGGCGTCTGATTCTTGGGCCAACGGCATAATAATATCAGGTTGTGGAAGTGAAGAGGTCTGTGGTGGGATGTCTTTCTCAGACGAGTTCTCTCCTTTCTCCTCCGAAGCAGCAGTAGCGACAGTTTTCCTTCCCCTGCGGTCCTGAGGCTCAGGTTGTCTGTGAATGAGCTGTTTAAGGTAGCGGTCCTTCATCGACTGCCAGCTGTGACAGGTCAGACCTTTCTTCGCCATCTCCTGCCATACCCTGTTCCCTCGCGACTCACGCTTGTGCTCACAGATGTAGGTCATAATGGCCTTATCCTCCTCCAGAGTGTAGCCCATGCGTCCCCTGCTGCCTACGCTCCGTTTCGCTGACCTGGTCTGGACGTTCACCTGTACACAGGGAGAGAGTTTATTCATGTGTCATTCCACAACGACACAACAATTGAGTTCCAAAAATATTGGGACAGTGACACCTTTTTTGTTGTTGTGTTGTTCTCCAGCCCTTTTAAATGATGCAATGACAATGAGGTTAAAGTGCAGAATGTCATAGAATATGTTTCTAAACACGACTACATTAATGTGGATGCTACCATGATTACGGATAATCCTGAATGAATCGTAAATCATGATGAGTGAGGAAGTTACAGACGCACAAATATCATACCTGCCCAAAAATGCTAACCGCCCGTTATTGTAATGGTGAGAGGTTAGCATTGTTTTGGTGGTATGATATAAAATGCTAACCTCCCCTGTTATTATAATGGTGAGAGGTTAGCATGTCTTGGGGTTATGATATAAAATGCTAACCTCCCCTGTTATTATAATGGTGAGAGGTTAGCATGTCTTGGTGGTATGATATAAAATGCTAACCTCCCCTGTTATTATAATGGTGAGAGGTTAGCATGTCTTGGTGGTATGATATAAAATGCTAACCTCCCCTGTTATTATAATGGTGAGAGGTTAGCATGTCTTGGTGGTATGATATAAAATGCTAACCTCCCCTGTTATTATAATGGTGAGAGGTTAGCATGTCTTGGTGGTATGATATAAAATGCTAACCTCCCCTGTTATTATAATGGTGAGAGGTTAGCATGTCTTGGGGGTATGATATAAAATGCTAACCTCCCCTGTTATTATAATGGTGAGAGGTTAGCATGTCTTGGGGGTATGATATAAAATGCTAACCTCCCCTGTTATTGTAATGGTGAGAGGTTAGCATGTCCTTGGGGTTATGATATAAAATGCTAACCCCTCCCTGTTATTGTAATGGTGAGAGGTTAGCATGTCTTGGGGGTATGATATAAAATGCTAACCTCCCCTGTTATTGTAATGGGGAGAGGTTAGCATGTCTTGGTGGTATGATATAAAATGCTAACCTCCCCTGTTATTATAATGGTGAGAGGTTAGCATGTCTTGGGGGTATGATATAAAATGCTAACCTCCCCTGTTATTATAATGGTGAGAGGTTAGCATGTCTTGGGGGTATGATATAAAATGCTAACCTCCCCTGTTATTGTAATGGTGAGAGGTTAGCATGTCCTTGGGGTTATGATATAAAATGCTAACCCCTCCCTGTTATTGTAATGGTGAGAGGTTAGCATGTCTTGGGGGTATGATATAAAATGCTAACCTCCCCTGTTATTGTAATGGGGAGAGGTTAGCATGTCTTGGGGGTATGATATAAAATGCTAACCTCCCCTGTTATTGTAATGGTGAGAGGTTAGCATGTCCTTGGGGTTATGATATAAAATGCTAACCCCTCCCTGTTATTGTAATGGTGAGAGGTTAGCATGTCTTGGTGGTATGATATAAAATGCTAACCTCCCCTGTTATTGTAATGGTGAGAGGTTAGCATGTCTTGGGGGTATGATATAAAATGCTAACCTCCCCTGTTATTATAATGGTGAGAGGTTAGCATGTCTTGGGGCTATGATATAAAATGCTAACCTCCCCTGTTATTGTAATGGTGAGAGGTTAGCATGTCCTTGGGGTTATGATATAAAATGCTAACCCCTCCCTGTTATTGTAATGGTGAGAGGTTAGCATGTCTTGGTGGTATGATATAAAATGCTAACCTCCCCTGTTATTGTAATGGTGAGAGGTTAGCATGTCTTGGGGGTATGATATAAAATGCTAACCTCCCCTGTTATTATAATGGTGAGAGGTTAGCATGTCTTGGGGCTATGATATAAAATGCTAACCTCCCCTGTTATTGTAATGGTGAGAGGTTTGCATGTCTTGGAGGTATGATATAAAATGCTAACCCCTCCCTGTTATTGTAATGGTGAGAGGTTAGCATGTCTTGGGGGTATGATATAAAATGCTAACCCCTCCCCTGTTATTGTAATGGTGAGAGGTTAGCATGTCCTTGGTGGTGTGATATAAAATGCTAACCCCTCCCTGTTATTGTAATGGTGAGAGGTTAGCATGTCTTGGGGGTATGATATAAAATGCTAACCTCCCTTGTTATTATAATGGTGAGACGTTAGCATGTCCTTGGGGGTATGATATAAAATGCTAACCTCCCCTGTTATTATAATGGTGAGACGTTAGCATGTCCTTGGGGGGTATGATATTTGTGTCTGTAACTTTGTCACTCATCATTATTGACGATTCATTCAGGACTATCCGTAACCATGGTAGCATCCACGTTAATGTATTAGTGTTTAGAAACGTATTCTATTCTTAAAATAGAAAATGGCATAATACATTATTTACAATGAATTTCTATTGAAACAAAACTTCAAAACAAACAGCAAATGCATCCAACAAGTTTGTACAGTCACCAGCTTGATGTAGTCATTGTATGCTATGAATATGGGACCAAATACTAAACTTTTGAGTACTTTAATACACATAAGTGAATTTGTCCTAATACTTTTGGTCCCCTAAAATGGGGGGGGACTATGACTATGGATGGAAATACTATCAAATAAGTCAGCAATTTAACCTCAGTAATTTTATCATCCAAAGTACTGAAGTACAGAGCCAAACCAACACAAAATGTGTCACTGTCCCAATATTTTTGGAGCTCACTGTAAATTACGGCATCCCCCCTCCCCCACCCACCACCTTGTTAAAAAAATCCTGTGGAGAACCCTTCTCTATATCCTGGGGAGAACCCTTCTCTATATCCTGGGGAGAACCCTTCTCTATATCCTGTGGAGAACCCTTCTCTATATCCTGGGGAGAACCCTTCTCTATATCCTGGGGAGAACCCTTCTCTATATCCTGGGGAGAACCCTTCTCTATATCCTGGGGAGAACCCTTCTCTATATCCTGCGGAGAACCCTTCTCTATATCCTGGGGAGAACCCTTCTCTATATCCTGGGGAGAACCCTTCTCTATATCCTGGGGAGAACCCTTCTCTATATCAAGTTACCTTTACGCTGTCAGGCTTGAAGCGATAATCCTCCACCTCCAGCTGCAGGTTCTTCTCCATACAGTCCCGGATGTACTGGGTGGACACGTACCAGTGGGCTGCCGAACCCGTTACGGACCCCATCTCCTCTGGGTCTATCAGTAGGAAAGCCCCAGGCTCCTGGGCCCTGCACACCAGGCCTCCGCCTGCCTTGATGATGGGCTGCAGGTAAACCTTGGTGGGGCCGGGACGCAGGAAGAATCGCATGGGTTCACCGTCTACCGTCAGGAACAGGACAGGGGAGATGGGAGAGGACCTACCTCCTAATCTGGACGACATGGTTGAAGGAGCCTATAGGAAAAGTACAAAATAACTGCAGTTTCAATAATATGGATGGATTTTAGATATTGGGAAAGGGAGACACCTTGTCAGTTGTACAACAATGTATTCAACTGAAATATGTCTTCTGCATTTAACCCAACCCCTCTGAATCAGAGAGGTGCAGGGGGGGCTGCCTTAATCGACATCCACGTTTTCAGTGCCCGGGGAACAGTGGGTTAACTGCCTTGTTCAGGGGGCAGAACAACAGATTTTTACCTTGTCAGCTCGGGGATTCGATCTTGCAACCTTTCGGTTACTGGCCCAACGCTCTAACCACTAGAATACCTGCCGCCCCAATAAGAATTTGTTCTTAAATGACTTGCCTAGTAAAATAAAGGTAATATAACATTTAAAATACAGACCCACAGGGTAAGAGCTCATGTGCTCAATGGCTCCACCTGGTGGAAGGTATATTAAAAAGGAAAGTGCAATATTGAAAATATTTTTCAGTATTAGGAGTTCAAAGCCATCTGGATGTAGAGCTATAGAACATTTGATCTGAATAAATTACCACAGCTGTAAAAGGATACATATTTAAAAAACAACCCCACAACACCTGTCTGTAGACCTGTAGCTCATCAGGACAGTGATCTATTGAAATTAACACGAAATAGTAGGAAATAGTAATGTATAAATCAGTGCAATGGAAAATGGCAATTCTAATGGGTAGGTCAATGACCTAACATGGTTTTACAGGTATATGTCATTTGGATAAGAAACGATTGAAAATTAGATATGTACGTGGAAAAAATAAATAAAAAAAACACTGTTGTTACATGTCATTTCAGCAAGCTATTGTTTAGATTGTTCTGAAATTGTTTCTGTTGTTAGAAACACATAAGATTGGCATTTCTGAAACTTTCTTTTGTGGAAATGAAATGTTATCTTGGGGAAATTAAGCTCACTGATTCACATTGGCCATTTTAATTTATAGAATTCAGATAATATTTTGTAAATATACTACCAAACACCCAATTCAGACCAAACTTCTTCCGACTAGGGATGTGACAAATTGATTTTTTTTTTAAAACATTTAAACAGCCATTTATTTATTTTTTAATGATGTGAATTCACAACGCAACTGCACTGCTGCCAGCAACGGTTTGGGTCTCATGGTGTGTCCCTTTCAGATGGCTAAGCATTACTGACCTGTACTACCACTACTGATCTGTCCTACATTACTGTACCTGAATTCTTCCACAAAGTTTGTATTTCCTTCTCATTTAACTTCTGAAAGTACTGCATACAGGACTTCGCTGACTGCAAAATAATTGATTCCTTGACTCCATGCACATAGAAACCCATTGTGCTTATTTTGGACAGATTTTGGCGAGCTGTGAGAGTGAACCGTCTCGCTTTGCTTCTTCCTCTCTGACGAAGTTGACTACAAATACTAAGTTGCCAATGACTTTGCAATTGTTACAAACAAGCGAACGGTTAAAAAAATATATCTGCATTAAAAGATACACACAATACAGGCTTTTAGCCTATATATTTAAATCGTATTGAGTTATATTTTGCTAATTGTAGGCTACTGTCAAATTTTTTGTCTCAATATATTTCATGATGTGTAACATGTGCGCAAAGGTTGACGTGCTAAATCGTGATTTAGTGCATTATAGGATAAGCATTACAATACTTCGCCTCAATATTTGCAGTCATAGGTGATAATACTGTATCTCTGTAGGAGCTGATCCATCCTCAGTATAGTGGAACAATTCTAATGCAAAGGTAACATTTGAATGGAGAAAGTGCTGCCTTTCTTTCCATCCTGTCAGTATCGACACATCCTTCAACGACTCTCTCCATGGAGTTTGGGGAAATGCCCTTGTAGGAAAGATGCATCTTTAAAACACTCGTAAACCTAAATGATATCGCTATCGGGAAGAAAAGGACCTGTGTGAAGCTAGCCACAATAAGGAGAAGACACAATAGTGGAATTTGTGTTTCGCCTTCAGGTCCCCCATTGAAAGTGATTCAAATGGATACAAATAGTGTAATCATGCCATATTTGGTCTAGATAATGCTAAACAAGGTTGGAATACTGTTATATAAATTAAACAAAAGACAATCCTTTTACACAATTTTTTTTTTTTTAATCAGTTTTGTTGATTGTTGATTTGTGGGTGTATTAGACTACAGAATTATAGTGGGGGCATACTTATATCGTAATGTACAGCTTTACCTATGGTTCTTGGGTCCATGGATTCGGGTATCAGTGTACTTGGTGACACCCAGATTACAATTCTGAAGTTTAACACAAATATTTGCGTCGTATCTCATATTAGGGAACTTAAACTGTGGGAAATAACCTCACAATACATCCCATTTTTGCGTATTGAAATTCATATTGAAAATGTACAGCCTTCCCTATGTATCTTGGGTCCATGAAATGGGGTACATTTACATTTTAGTCATTTAGCAGACGCTCTTATCTAGAGCGACTTACAGTAGTGAATACATACATTTCATAATTTTTTTTTGTACTACTGTGTTCTGTAGGTGTCAGTGAGTAGGCTGATAACCCATTTCATAGACCTGAGATCCATAGGGAAGGCTGTACATTGCTTACTGCACAGACAAGAAGGGTAACCTATATGTGGATACTGGGGCAGTACCGAGGTAGCTAGCTAACGGTAGCTAACTAGCGGCTAGCTTGCAAACACTGAAAGTTGTGGATAGAAGCTGCGGAAAAAAACTGATAATAATCATATCAAACAGCTAGAAATTAATTTGTACAAGTGTTGCGAGAAAACTTACCTGATGTTTTTTTTTTCAAAGATTGATCATCCAACTCGGAAAATACCAACAACTTTCAAATATTACGTCCCGAAGTGAAATGCGCATGCGTCATTCTCTTCTTCTACATTGACAGACGGAACGTGACACGTTGTCGACCTGCGGTTTGCTGACTTCCGCCACCTGGCGGAAGCTGAAGGATTTCAACCACTAGATGGCGACAAAAGTAAATCAAATCTCAGCTCATTTACTGACTATTATGGGTAGTATTCATGAAGCGTCTCAGAGTATGACTACTGACCCCCCCACCCCACTAACCTGTCAGAGCTTTGATTACTAAGAGGGGATTTAATGTTTGTTTTGGTTAGGATGAGATACCCCCCTCTGCTGACAGAGCAGGTAATAAAACTCTAGACCATGGATTTACCTGTCACCAACATTCTAGAGATGTTCTGAATCTCTCTCACACACACACACACACAGCGCACACACACACAGCGCATGTACACACACTCAGAGAGAAGCACATGGACACATACATGCGTGTTACATCATGAGGTGTATATAAACGTGTCACATATACTGTTTCCCAATAGATCATGCCCACTGCCATAGCCTACCGAAGAGAATGACCACATCCCAAATGGGGCCCGATTCCCTATATAGTACACACGTTTTGACCAGGGTCCATAGGACCATGTAGGGAAAGGGAGCAGACATTGACTCCTCATGGAAAACGATTAAAAGGAAATGTGAGTAACAAAAGTGTGAGTGAGTGTCTGGACATAATGAGAGATTTTTATTTTACTCAGTTAAGAACAAACTCTTATTTTACAATGACGGCCTACCGGGGAAACAGTGGGTTAACTGTCTTGTTCAGGGGGGAGAATGACAGATTTTTACCTTGTCAGCTCGGGGATTCAAGCCAGCAACCTTTCGGTTACTTGACGAACGCTCTAACCACTAGGCTACCTGTAGTACACTTTTTACTGAACCTGTAATCAAAATAGGAGGAGGTTGAAATAATGACTGAAACATCAAGGGACATCATATAGCTGGCAATTAGTTCCTTTAAGATACCCTCTATGTGTTTAATTGGTTCCTTTAAGATACCCTCTGTGTGTTTAATTGGTTCCTTTAAGATACCCTCTGTGTGTTTAATTGATTCCTTTAAGATACCCTCTGTGTGTTTAATTGATTCCTTTAAGATACACTCTGTGTGTTTAATTGGTTCCTTTAATAAGATACCCTCTGTGTGTTTAATTGGTTCCTTTAATAAGATACCCTCTGTGTGTTTAATTGGTTCCTTTAAGATACCCTCTGTGTGTTTAATTGGTTCCTTTAATAAGATACCCTCTGTGTGTTTAATTGATTCCTTTAAGATACCCTCTGTGTGTTTAATTGATTCCTTTAAGATACCCTCTGTGTGTTTAATTGATTCCTTTAAGATACCCTCTGTGTGTTTAATTGATTCCTTTAAGATACCCTCTGTGTGTTTAATTGATTCCTTTAAGATACCCTCTGTGTGTTTAATTGATTCCTTTAAGACACCCTCTGTGTGTTTAATTGATTCCTTTAAGATACCCTCTGTGTGTTTAATTGATTCCTTTAAGATGCCCTCTGAGTGTTTAATTGATTCCTTTAAGATGCCCTCTATGTGTTTAAGAGTTTAGAAGCTGTTGAGACTGTTAATATATATATATAGTTTATAAATCAGTAGTAAACAGGTATAACTCAATGGTTGTAATAATCCAGATTTTATTATATTTTATTTGACAAGACTTTGAAGTAACTAATTACCTTTTATTGTTGACCAGTTTCTGTATTCGTTCGCAGTAATTAAAACGATTAATTCGTTTATAGTTACCTTCAGCCCTTTTGAGAGTTCTTAGTTCCCCATTGCTTCTGTGATTTATTTAGTTTTGTGACCAACTTTAATAAATGCATAGAAAGATTCCCCCCCATTATAACTTCTAATAGTTAGTGTATCAACTGGTTAAATGGAAAAGACTGATGTGGTTGCCACTTCTCTGACTGATTTAGATTCAAGAGGCTTTCATTCATTAGGAACATACAGTGGGGCAAAAAAGTATTTAGTCAGCCACCAATTGTGCAAGTTCTCCCACTTAAAAAGATCAGAGAGGCCTGTAATTTTCATCATAGGTACACGGCAACGATGACAGACAAAATGAGAAAAAAAATCCAGAAAATCACATTGTAGGATTTTTAATGAATTTATTTGCAAATTATGGTGGAAAATAAGTATTTTTTTTTTCTTAAATCAAATTTTAGGATGAGGCGAAAAGCTAGAGCCTGGAAATAAAGTTTTATGTTTGGTATGGATCGTCCTCCTTCGTCTTTCCCTCTTTGTAAATGTATTACCTTTGACCTTTGACCTTTGACCTTGCCATATACAGTACCAGACACCTCATACTACTTGTTTCTTAATTTTTACTATTTTCTACATTGTAGAATAATAGTGAAGGCAAAGGGTGGCTACTTTGAAGAATCTCAAATATAAAATATATTTTGATTTGTTTAACACTATTTTTGGTTACTACATGATTCCATATGTGTTATTTCATAGTTTTGATGTCTTCACTATTATTCTACAATGTAGAAAATAGTCAAACAAACAAAGAAAGAAAGAAAGAAAGAAAGAAAAACCCTTGAATGAGTAGGTGTGTCCAAACTTTTGACTGGTACTGTGTATTTGTTTCCTTCTCTACATACCTACCAGTCTGACTGACACCAGTGTAACCGATGTGAAATGGCTAGTTAGTTAGCGGTGGTGCGCGCTAATAGCGTTTCAATCAGTGACGTCACTCGCTCTGAGACTTGAAGTAGGGTTTCCCCTTGCATTGCAAAGGCCGCGGCTTTTGTGGCGCGATGGGTAACGATGCTTCGTTGGGTGTCAGTTGTTGATGTGTGCAGAGGGTCCCTGGTTCGAGCCCGGGTTGGGGCGAAGAGAGGGACGGAACATACACTGTTACACCAGCTCTACAGTCATTATGGGGTATTGTGTGTATATTTAATCCATTTTAGAATAAGACTGTAACGTAACAAAATGTGGGAAAAGTCAAGGGCTCTGAACACTTTCCAAATGCACTGTTCCTATCAGTCTGACTGACACCAGCCAGGCGACATACCTACCCATCTCATCAAACATCTTAATTCCTAGATCTCGTCTTCATAGTTCTTTTTTTTTTCTTCTTCCCTACCTATAGAACCTATTCCCTCCAACAACAAACACATTGTGATTGCGGGCCAGTTTCCCTAACTCCAGCTGGAGTAGCCATCTGGAGGATCAGTTCTGGTCTAGAATTCATAGTTCCATACTCTACAGCAGTTCAGCTGCCGTGGGATACAAATACCAGGTCTGTACTGTGGTCTGTACTGTGGTCTGTACTGTGAACCTGTGGGCCTGTGGACCTGTGAGGTTGTGACATGTTGCTGTTGGCTGCTGTGGTCTGTACTGTGGTCTGTACTGTGGTCTGTACTGTGAACCTGTGGGCCTGTGGACCTGTGAGGTTGTGACATGTTGCTGTTGGCTGCTGTGGTCTGTACTGTGGTCTGTACTGTGGTCTGTACTGTGAACCTGTGGGCCTGTGGACCTGTGAGGTTGTGACATGTTGCTGTTGGCTGCTGTGGTCTGTACTGTGGTCTGTACTGTGGTCTGTACTGTGAACCTGTGGGCCTGTGGACCTGTGAGGTTGTGACATGTTGCTGTTGGCTGCTGTGGTCTGAATTCTGGGTCTATCTGTCTCCTCTGGTTTCAAGGAAAGACCACTGCAACAAAGGGCTGATCCACATCTGATCTGCTGTGTGCTACAAGACTGTGTTAGCCCACTGAGCTAATCATTTCTCTTACCATCCTCTGAGTGTCCAGTGGTATTATATGATATTATAGGACATCGGCAACTTTCTCACCTGAGTCGGAAATAGATCATCAACCGGGAATAAAGAACATTCCATCTCCATTATACCATGTAGTTCACCCAAAATAGCAGCCAGCATAGTTCCATTTCAATCATATGAAATGCCATGATCGTTCATTTGTCTTGGGGGTTTTTTTTCAGGAAGTGAGCTAGGTCTGGTTACCGTTAATTGTGGATGATGTAATGACCTTAGAATGTAGAATGTGGAATAGCTAGGATAGAATGTGAAATGGGTTCTAGAAGGGTGAATATCTGGGATTCTTACTGGAGCTATGTCAACACACATTGGTTATTGTTAGCCCCACGGTCATTCATCAGTAGACAAGTAGTATGAGATTAGGGTCTGAGGTATCTTAACGCTTGCCAGCAACTCTGTGTGTGTGTGTGTGTGTGTGTGTGTGTGTGTGTGTGTGTGTGTGTGTGTGTGTGTGTGTGTGTGTGTGTGTGTGTTAAATCAAAATGTTATTTGTCACATGCTTTATAAACAGGTGTTGACTAACAGTGAAATGCTTAGTTTATGGGCCCTTCCCGGCAATGCAGAGAGAAAGAAAATAGAGAAATAATAGAAAAATAACATGAGGAATAAATCCACAATGAGTAACGATAACTTGGTTATATACACGGAGTACCAGTACTGAGCTGATGTGCAGGGGTACCAGTACTGAGCTGATATGCAGGGGTACCAGTACTGAGTTGATGTGCAGGGGTACCAGTACTGAGCTGATATGCAGGGGTACCAGTACTGAGCTGATATGCAGGGGTACCAGTACTGAGCTGATGTGCAGGGGTATCAGTACTGAGCTGATGTGCAGGGGTATCAGTACTGAGCTGATGTGCAGGGGTACCAGTACTGAGCTGATGTGCAGGGGTATCAGTACTGAGCTGATGTGCAGGGGTACCAGTACTGAGCTGATGTGCAGGGGAACAAGGTCGTTTTGATACGTTAAAACCTTATTCTAAAATTGATATAATTGTTTTTTCCCCCTCATCAATCTATACACAGTACCCCATAATGACAAAGGAAAAACAGGTCTTTAGACATTTTTGCTAATTTATAAAAAATAAAAAATTGAAATATCACATTTACATAAGTATTCAGACTCTTTACTCAGTATTTTGTTGAAGCATCTTTGGCAGCGATTACAGCCTTGAGTCTTCTTGGGTATGACGCTACAAGCTTGGCACACCTGTATTTGGGGAGTTTCTCCCATTCTTCTCTGCAGATCCTCTCAAGCTCTGTCAGGTTGGATGGGGAGCATCGCTGCACAGCTATTTTCAGGTCTCTCCAGAGATGTTTGATCGAGCTCAAGTCCGGGCTCTGGCTGGGCCACTCAAGAACATTCAGAGACGTGTACTGTTTTGTCTTGGCTGTAGGCTTAGGGTTGTTGTCCTGTCGGAAGGTGAACCTTCGACCCAGTCTGAGGTCCTGAGCACTCTGGAGCAGGTTTTCATCAAGGATCTCTCTGTACTTTGCTCCGTTCATCTTTCCCTCGATCCTGACTAGTCTCCCAGTCCCTGCCACTGAAAAACATCCCCACAGCATGATGCTGCCACCACCATGCTTCACCGTAGGGATGGTGCCAGGTATCCTCCAGACCTGACGCTTGGAATTTAGGCCAAAGAGTTCAGTCTTAGTTTCATCAGACCAGAGAATGTTGTTTATCATGGTCTGAGAGTCCTTTAGGTGCCTTTTGGCAAACTCCCAAGCGGGCTGTCATGTGCCTTTTACTGAGGAGTGGCTTCCGTCTGGCCAGTCTACCATAAAGGCCTGATTGGTGGAGTGCTGCAGAGATGGTTGTCCTTCTGGAAGGTTCTCCCATGTCCACAGAGGAACTCTGGAGGACTGTCAGAGTGATCATCGGGTTCTTGGTCACCTCCCTGACCAAGGCCCTCTCCCCGATTGCTCAGAGTGGCCGGGCGGCCAGCTCTAGGAAGAGTCATAGTGGTTCCAAACTTCTTCCATTTAAGAATGATGGAGGCCACTGTTTTCTTGGGATCCTTCAATGCTGCAGAAATGTTTTGGTACCCTTCCCCAGATCTGTGCCTCAACACAATCCTGTCTCGGAGCTCTACAGGCAATTCCTTCAACCTCATGGCTTGGTTTTTACTCTGACATGCAGTGTCAACTGTGGGACCTTATATAGGCAGGTGTGGGCCTTTCCATATCCTGTCCAATCAATTGAATTTACCACGGGTGGACTCCAATCAAGTTGTAGAAACATCTCAAGGATGATCAATGAAACAGGATGCACCTGAGCTCAATTTCGAGTCTCATTTGCCAAAAAATCTAAAAAACCTGTTATCACTTTGTCATTATGGGGTATTGTGAGTAGATTGATGAGGGGGGGAAAAAAACAATTTAATCAATTTTAGAATAAGGCTGTAAATTAACAAAATGTGGAAAAAGTGAAGGGGTCTGAATACTTTCCGAATGCACTGTTGGTAGGGATAAAGTGACTTGGCAACAGGATAGATAATAAGCAGTAACATAAATATACAATATTTGATGAGTCAAAATAGTTAGTACAAATATGGTCAGCGCAGATAATTCAATCGTTAACCAATAGCTTCCCGGACTAACTATTTAGCGGTCTTATTGGTTCGGGGTAGAAGCTGTTCAGCGTCTTGATTCCAGACTTGGTGCATCGGTACCGCTTGCCATGCGGTAGCAGAGAGAACAGTCTTTAACTTGGGTGGCTGGAGTACATTTTTAGGGCCTTTCTCTGACACCGCCTGGTATAGAGGTCCTGGATGGTAGGGAGCTCGGCACCAGTGATGTACTGGGCCGTACGCACTACCCTCTGTAGCGCCTTGTGGTCGGATGCCAAGCAGTTTCCATACCGAGCGGTGATGCAGTCAGTCAATATGCTCTTAATTTTTTATTTTACCTTTATTTAACAAGGCAAGTCAGTTAAGATCTAAATTCTTATTTACAATGACGGCCTACACCGGCCAAACCCGGACGACGCTGGGGCCAATTGTGTGCCGCCCTATGGGACTCCAAATCACGGCCAGTTGTGATACAGCCTGGATTCGAACCAGGGTGTCTGTAGTGACGCTGCGCCACTCGGGAGCAGCTGTATAACTTTTTGAGGATCTGAGGGCCCATGCCGAATCTTTTCAGCCTCCGAATGGGGTAAGAGGTGTTGTCGTGCCTTTAACACGACGACTGTGTTGGTGTGTGTGGACAGTGGACCATGATAATTCCTTAGTAATGTGGACACAGAGGAATTTGAAGCTCCCGACCTACAGTAAACCACTACAGCCCAGTCGATGTGGATAGGGGGGGGGGGCGTGCTCCGTTCTCTCTAGTCCATGATCAGCAGCTTGTCTTACAGACGTTGAGGGAGAGGTTGTTCTCCAGGCACCACACTGCCAGGTTCAGGGCCACCAGCCAAATGCGGCGGGTAAGATGTAAGAGCGAATTTGTAAGTCGCTCTGGATAAGAGCGTCTGCTAAATGACGTAAATGTAAACGTAAATGTAAATGTCTATTCCACCAGTCACGTTGGCAGGTGGTCAGTGCTCCAAAGCGCCAGCATTTCACTTGTGAATAAAAATAGTCAAGTAGGATCACATTTATAGCAAAATAAAGTATTTCTGCCGTGTTGTGTCATAGCTGGTAAATGAATCGCACAAAGTCAAAGAACTACAAATCTCCTATAGCCTAGCCCACCTGGTGCTGCAACACTGTCTGGCTGGGGGTTGTGCGCACGTGAAGAGCTGAATTGTAAGATTCATTTAAGTGCAGATATAGAAGTGCAGATATAGATTGTTTAATCGTCACATGTTGCAAGGTTGCAGGTGTGATTGCAAGGTACAGTAAAAATCTTAGGCTTCGAGCTCCAACATGCAGGACTTAGTAAAATAAAATAATGGAAACGGTAATTAAAAACGATATAAATAATAATAACTGTGGCGGTGATGAATAAATAAATGTCCATTGGGGTGGAGGCAGAGTTAAAACTGTTGAGGGGGTGGGGGGGACTGATCATAGGGGGAGGAGCAGCATGATTATTTAGTGAAAAAAAAACAACAACTAATAATAATATATATATTAACAACTGCAACAATGATGAGTGGCGTTGGGAGTGCTGGGATGTCTATAGGGGGAGTAGAATGGGGGGGGGGGGGCAGGTAGCTAACTAGTGGTGGCTATTCAGCAGCCTGATGGTCTGAGGGTAGAAACTATTGGCCAGTCTTTCAGTTTTTGCCACGGTTCTCCTCTACTGCCCGCGTATGAGTGATTGAAGCGGGGAGAACAGGCCATGGCTCGGAGACAGGCCAAATTTCTTCAGCATCCTGAGGTTGAAGAGTAGCTGTCGTGCCTTCTCTACGGTGTCCGCGTGGCTACACCATTTCACCTTCTCTGAGATGCCGAGGACTTATTGACCGTCTCCACAGCGGCTCCGTTGATGAGGATGGGGGCGTGTCCAGCCTTGTTCCTCCTGAAGTCCACAATCCAGGTTATTTTTTGTTGATTTACTTTCAACTGCCAGGGAAGACAACACTTCTACTAGTCAGACTCAATCTTACAGGCGCAAACATGACTTGAGTAGCGCTTACCACGGTAACCTCCCGCCCTTAAAGGGGCAGGTGAAATGTTTTGTCTCATATGTGATTTGACTCAGGTCACAAAAAATGTAATTTAACAATATACCACATTACTTCTTACTAGTAGTACATGTATTATTTTACAAAACATTACAGAACCTTTTTTTATATGAATACTGTAATAATATTTTGTTTGGTAAAAAAATCTGGATGTTTTTTATTCCCTGGCCAGGTCACTGACGTCCTCCCTATAGAGTGCCTCATCGTCGTCAGTCAACCATTGCGTTGTCAGCAAACTTGCCGTGTTTGGCCACGCAGTCATTGGTGAACAGGGAATACAGGAGGGGACTAAGCACTCACCCCTGATGGGCCCCCGTGTTGAGGGTCAGAGTGGTGTATGTGTTGTTGCCTACCCTCACCAGTCCCAAGGATCCTTAGCTTAGTGATGAGCTTGGAGGGCACTATGGTGTTGAACACTGAGCTATAGTCAATGAACAGCACTCTCCCATAGGTGTTACTCTTGTCCGAGTGGGAGAGGGCAGTGTGGAGTGTTACCTTCGCGTTCTTGGGCACAAGGACTATAATGGTCTGCTTGAAACATGTAGGTATTACAGACTCAGTCAGGGAGAGGTTGAAAATATCAGTGAAGACACTTGCCAGCTGTCCAGCGCATGCTCCGAGTACTCGTCCTGGTAATCCACCTGGCCCCCGGCCTTGTAAATGTTAACCTGTTTAAATGTCTTGCACACATTGGCTACAGAGAGCGAGATCACACAGTCGTCCTAAACAGCTGGTGCTCTCATGCATAGTTCAGTGTTACTTGCCTCGAAGCCAGCATAGAAGGAATTTAGCTCTTCTGGTAAGCTCATGTTACTGGGCACCTCGCGGCTGGGTTTCCCTTTGTAGTCCGTGATATATTCCAAGCCCTTCCACATCCGACGAGCATCAGACCTGGCATAGTAGGTTTCAATTTTAGTCTTGAATTGATGTTTTGACTGTTTGATGGCTCGTCAGAGGTTGTAGCGGGATTTCTTTTAAGCATCCGGATTAGTGTCATGCTCCTTGAAAGCGGCAGCTGTAGCCTTTAGCTCAATGCGGATGTTGCCTGTAATCCATTGCTTCTGATTGGGGTATGTACGCACAGTTTGTCGGAAGTTTACATACACCTTAGCCAAATACATTTAAACTCATATTGTCACGATTCCTGACATTTAATCCTAGTAAAAATTCCCTGTTTTAGGTCAGTTAGGATCACCACTTTATTTTAAGAATGTGAAATGTCAAAATAATAGTAGAGAGAACGATTTACTTCAGCATTTATTTATTTCATCACATTCCCAGTGGGTCAGAAGTTTACATACACCCAATTAGTATTTGGTAGCATTGCCTTTAAGTTGTTTAACTTGCGTCAAATGTTTCTGGTAGCTTTCCACAAGTTTCCCACAATAAGTTGGGTGAATTTTGGCCCATTCCTCCTGACAGAGCTGGTGTAACAGTCAGGTTTGTAGGCCTTCTTGCTCGCACACACTTTTTCAGTTCTGCCCACAAATGTTCTATAGGATTGAGGTCAGGGCTTTATGATGGCCACTCCAATACCTTGACTTTATTGTCCTTAAACCATTTTGCCACAACTTTGAAAGTATGCTTGGGGTCATTGTCCATTTGGAAGACCCATTTGTGACCAAGCTTTAACTTCCTGACTGATGTCTTGAGATGTTGCTTCAATATATCCACATAATTGTCCTTCCTCATGATGATATCTATTTTATGAAGTGTACCAGTCCCTCCTGCAGCAAAGCACACCCACAACATGATGCTGCCACCCCCGTGCTTCATGGTTGGGATGGTGTTCTTCAACTTGCAAGCCTCCCCCTTTTTCCTCCTAACATAACGATGGTCATTATGGCCAAACAGTTTTATTTTTGTTTCATCAGACCAGAGGACATTTCTCCAAAAAGTACCATCTTTGTCCCCATGTGCAGTTGCAAACCGTAGTCTGGCTTTTTTATGGTGGTTTTGGAGCAGTGGCTTCTTCCTTGCTGAGTGGCCTTTCAGGTTATGTCGATACAGGACCCGTGTTACTCTGGATATAGATACTTTTGTACCTGTTTCCTCCAGCATCTTCACAAGGTCCTTTGCTGTTTTCCTGGGATTAATTTGCACCTTTCGCACCAAAGTACGTTCATCTCCAGGAGACAGAACGCGTCTCCTTCCTGAGCGGTATGACGGCTGTGTGGTCCCATGGTGTTTATACTTGTGTACTATTATTTGTACAGACGAACGTGGTACCTTCAGGCATTTGGAAATTGCTCCCAAGGATGAACCAGACTTGTGGAGGTCTCCAATTTTTTTTCTGAAGTCTTGGCTGATTTCTTTTGATTTTCCCATGATGTCAAGCAAAGAGGCACTGAGTTTGAAGGTAGGCCTTGAAATACATCCACAGGTAAACCTCCAATTGACTCAAATGATGTCAATTAGCCTATCAGAAGCTTCTAAAGCCATGACATCATTTTCTGGAATTTTCCAAGCTGTTTAAAGGCAAAGTCAAGTTAGTGTATGTAAACTTCTGACCCACTGGTATTGTGATACAGTGAATTATAAGTGAAATAATCTGTCTGTAAACAATTACTTGTGTCATGCAAAAAGTAGATGTCCTAACCGACTTGCCAAAACGATAGTTTGTTAACAAGAAATTTGTGGAGTGGTTGAAAAATGAGTTTTAATGACTCCAACCTAAGTGTATGTAAACTTCTGACTTCAACTGTACGTACAGTCAATGTGAAGCCAGTGACCGAAGTGTTAAATTCCTCAATGTTATCGGATGTCTACCGGAACATATTCCAGTAAACTGTTGGGGTGTGTGGGTTTGTATGTATGAAGTTTGGGTTTAAGGTATCTTGTTGCTTGCCAAGCGAATGGAATACAAAAACAGTGAAATCAGACAAAAGATTCCTGCATGTTTATGATTAGCTGGTTGCTCTGGGCAGTGGCACATAGTAAATTGGTTAATGTTCCAAGCCAGCAAAAAACACACACACACACACACACACACACACACACACACACACACACACACACACACACACACAAACGCACACCGAGTACATGCACACGTATGCACGCACACGCACACACTCACAGTTTGCTGACAGGTACCAATTGATCTCATGCAGCAATCAAGTAGCACCGTTTTTCTGTCTTGGGCACTGTAGCCACAGAGTGATGTGGATATTTAGACTACGGGGTCCCAAGCAGGACATTATTGTAGCTGAGGATCAAAGCAGACATCCTATCGGTGACAAGTACCAGGAGGTTATGAGGTCTGTGGAGAAATAAACTGCCTTCTAAAGTGAATGTCAAAACCTACAGAGCAGGCTGCGTCCCCGATGGCTGCGTCCCCGATGGCTGCGTCCCTGAGTGCACTAATGACTTTAGGGCCCATATTGGCTCTGATCAAAAGAAGTGCACTCTATAGGGAATAGGGTACCATAGGGCTCTGGTCTAAAGTAGTGCACTATACAGAGAATAGGGTGCCATAGGGCTCTGGTCCAATGTAGTGCACTATATAGAGAATAGGGTGCCATAGGGCTCTGGTCTAAAGTAGTGCACTATATAGAGAATAGGGTGCCATAGGGCTCTGGTCTAAAGTAGTGCACTATATAGGGAATATGGTGTTATTTGGGACTCCAGTCTGTACAAATAAAGCTTTACCAGAGAGTCTGAAATGTCTCTCGTATGACTTAGATATATGTAGATATATATATACATATATATGTACAACTGTGCATTCAAAATCAAATGTGGTTTTTGGGGGGTCTGGAATTAAAGTGAGAGATCTTTAACAACTCTTGGTTCAGTAAAAATGATTAACCAATATTATATATTATATCTGGTACTATCCCCAAGGTTTGGAAAGTGGTCCATGTACTTCACAACGGTGGTGACCCTTGTGACCTAAATAAATATCGCCATATTTGAAAACGTTTTTTGCCTTTTTAAAATATTAGAATCCTTGATTAATTCTCAGCTAAGATCTTTCTAATCTTTGAAATGTATTCTAAATGTTGTGACGACTCTCCCACTGTCTGCTGTATTTTCTCTCTTTGCTCTTGTTCCTTGTTAGGATGCCAGTGGGCGGAGTTGGAAGGGTCGTCAGCTAGATGGGAAACACCTGGGCTCGGGTGGGTCCCAGGATAAAGACACCTCTTCCACAGTCATTGGGGAGACTCTCTCCATGCAGACACCTTGTTGTTTTTGGTTGTGCTAGTTGTGGTATCTAATAAATATATATTTTTGATACTCCTTGTCTCCCTTTTGTTGCGAACTCTGAGCCAGTTCGTAACAAGTGGGAGCTCATCCGGGATCTTGAACTTGTGTTTGGGAGAAAACGTGGAGGTATGTTAAATTGAGGTGCTTTGTTTGTTAGTTTGAGTTTGGTGCTCAGTACTGGTTGCCTTTGGTTGTTTGGTTTGTGTGCTGTGTTGGAGAGAGTACATTGGTTAGTTTCCAGGTCCTGCCTAGCCTGGAAACGCTTGTTCTACTCGCTGTTGGGACATTGGTCTGAGGAGGTGAGTGCAATCAGCTGTGTACCTCGGTGGGAGATTTGGATAGGGTAGTAAAACTTACTACCCGGAGCTATAGCCTTTTTCCCCTGATAGGCTTAGCGACGTGTTTCATTTTTGGAATATGTTGGGCATTGTTAATGTTTGTTATTTTTGTGTGGTGTCTGTGGACTAAGCAGTTGTCTCGGGAGCACATCCGTGGCTTGGTGGAATCTACCAGCGTGCTGGGGGGTTACTTCCTCGCCAGCGGGCTACAGTGCATAATTACCCACCGCAAATCTGCATGAAGACTAGGGTTGAGTTATTGTAGGTTTTGGGGAAGCTCCATTTCTCATCTCTTTTCTGTGGTGCCCGGTGTGATTGTATTCTCTTGTTGTGGTCTGGTGTGCTCAACTGAATCGTTGGCGTGACTATGAATCGTTGGAGTAATCGTTGGAGTAATCGTTGGAGTGACTATGAATTGTTGGAGTGACTATGAATTGTTGGAGTGACTATGAATTGTTGGAGTGACTATGAATTGTTGGAGTGACTATGAATTGTTGGAGTGACTATGAATTGTTGGGAAATGACTGAACCGTTGGGAAATGACTGAACCGTTGAGAAGTGACTATGAACCGTTGGGAGATACGTCTCTTGTGTGCCCTGTTCCTGAGTGTTATGTGACTGACCATTGTTTGGTTTTGTCATGTTCTAACTTTCCTGTCTGTTCCCTCCTGGTCTTGTGTTCTCCTTTCCTCTTAAACGTTGCTTCCTGTGCGCAAAGGTTGCTGAGGTCTGGGGAGAAGGAGGTTGGCTGGGGCAAGTGGAAGGTGAACATGTAACTCCTCATCAATTTGGGACGCAGGGGCCTGTGTCAATTTGGGACGCAGGGGCCTGTGTCAATTTGGGACGCAGGGGCCTGTGTCAATTTGGGACGCAGGGGCCTGTGTCAATTTGGGACGCAGGGGCTGGTACGTTGTTCCGGGGCCCTTGTTGGTCCCCGGTTTTATGGGGGGGGTGTGCGCGACCCTCCCACTGTCTGCTGTATTTTCTCTCTTTGCTCTTGTTCCTTATTAGGATGCTGGTGGGCGGAGTTGGAAGGGTCGTCAGGTAGATGGGAAACACCTGGGCTCGGGTGTGTCCCAGGATAAAGACACCTCTTCCACAGTCATTGAGGAGACTCTCTCCATGCAGACACCTTGTTTTTGGTTGTGCTAGTTGTGGTATCTAATAAATATATATTTTTGATACTCCTTGTCTCCACGTTGTCTCCCTTTTGTTGCGAACTCTGAGCCGGTTCGTAACAATGTACATCAGTTCTTATTTATACCAGGTTCATAGCACTATCTCTACTGCAGCCCAAGTTATAAATGATGTGGTAATGATTGTATGGATAAAAGGAATCATTCTGCTGCCCTCTTCATTGACCTGTGTCACGGTTGTTTGAAGGAGCGGACCAAGATGCAGCGTTTTCGTAGTTCCACATATTTACTGACCGTGAAACTAAATGCCATACATAAATAAACTTGAATTACAAAAGCAACAAACCGTGACGCAGAGAGGACAACACACTACTCAAAAGATAATCACCCACAAAACAACAATGAGAAACACCCCTACTAAATATGACCTCCAATTAGAGGCAATGAGGACCAGCTGCCTCCAATTGAAGGTCAACCCAATAAACCCCAACCTAGAAATAGACAAACTACAACATAGAAAACAGAACAAAAACACCCCCTGTCACGCCCTGACCACTCTACCATAGAAAATAACAACTTATATTGGTCAGGACATCTTCATTGACCTGCCAAAGGCTTTCGATACTATTGATCACTCACTGCTAATACAGAGGCTTTCCTCAATTGGACTTGACCAGGCTGCATGGAACTGGTTTAAACATGACTTGATAGAACTACACGTGTATCTACAGATGGAATTAAATCAGGTTTCCTGGATATTATTAAAGTGGTCCTGCAGGGGTCGATTTTGGGTCCTGTATCTTAAGGACAAAGCAAACATTTCTGCAAATGTATAAAAAATAAAATACAGAAATATCTTATTTTCATAAATATTCAGACTCTTTGCTGTGAGACTCGAATTTGAGCTCAGGTCCATCCTGTTTCCATTTATCATCTTGATTGGAGTCCACCTGGGGTAAATTCAATTGATTGGACATGATTTGGAAAGGCACACACCTGTCTATATAAGGTCCCACAGTTGACAGTGCATGTCAGAGCAAAAACCAAGCCATGAGGTCAAAGGAATTGTCCGTAGAGCTCCGAGACAGGATTGTGTCATGGCACAGATCTGGGGAAGGGTACCAAAACATTTCTGCAGCATTGAAGGTCCCCAAGAACAGAGTGCCCTCCATTATTCTTAAATGGAAGAAGTGTGGAACCACCAAGACTCTTCCTAGAGCTGGCTGCCCAGCCCAACTGAGCAATCAGGGGAGAAGGGTTTTGGTCAGGGAGGTGACCAAGAACCCAATGGTCACTTTTACAGAGCTCTAGAGTTCCTCTGTGGAGATGGGAGAACCTTCCAGAAAGACAACCATCTCTGCAGCACTCCACCAATCAGGCCTTTATGGTAGAGTGGCCAGACTGAAGCCACTCCTTAGTAAAAGGCACATGACAGCCCGCTTGGAGTCTGCCAAAAAGGTACCTAAAGGATTCTCAGACCATGAGAAACAAGATGAATGGAGCAAAGTACAGAGAGAGACGATCCTGTTCCAGAGCGCTCAGGACCTCAGACTGGGGCGAAGGTTCACCTTCCAACAGGACAACAACCCTCAGACTGGGGCGAAGGACCTCAGACTGGGGGGTGAAGGTTCACCTTCCAACAGGACAACAACCTTAAGCACACAGCCAAGACAATGCAGGACTGGCTTCGGGACAAGTCTCTGAATGTCCTTCAGTGGCCCAGCCAGAGCCTGGAATTGAACACGATCGAACATCTCTGGAGAGACCTGAAAATATTTGTACAGCAACACTCCCCATCCAACCTGACAGAGCTTGAGACGATCTGCAGAGAAGAATGGGAGAAACCCCCCAAATACAGGTGTGCCAAGCTTGTAGCGGCATCGCTGCCAAAGGTGCTTCAACAAAGCCTGAATGCTGATGTAAATGTGATATTTAAGTGTTTTTCTCAAAAAAACTATTTTTTACTATGTCATTATGAGGTGTTGTTTGATGAGGGGGAAAAACAGTGTAATCCATTTTAGAATAACAAAACAAAATGTGGAAAAGTCAAGGGTTCTGTGTTGTTCTCTAGAGCGCATAAAAATAACTGATTTATGTACTTTGGATGGTGTCTATATTGATCGTGTCCCTACTTACAAATATCTGGGCATCTGGATAGATGAAAAGCTGTCTTTTAAAAAAAGCTTATTGACAAGTTAAGAAGATGAGAATAAAACCTAATCTTCTATAGCAATAGGTCCTGCCTCTCGATAAATAGCAGAAAGCAGATTATTCAGTCGACGTTGCTATCGGACTTTGGCGACATCGTCTATATGGACGCAGCTGCTACTTCGTTAGAGCCTTTAGAGGCAGTTTATCATAGCGCACTGCTATTTATTACAGGCAGCAGTACTAATCACTGCATCCTCTACCAGAAAGTTGGTTGGACCTCTTTGATATCTCCTGAGTGACGCAGCGGTCTAAGGCCCTGTATCTCAGTGCAAGAGGCGTCACTACAGTCCCTGGTTCGAATCCAGGCTATATCACACACGGCTGTGATTGGGTGTCCCATAGGGCGGTGCACAATTGGCCCAGCGTCGTCCGGGGTAGACCGTCATTGTAAATAAGTATTTGTACTTAACTGACTTGCCTAATTAAATAAAACATCTTTTTTTTATCACTTAGGTTGATACAATGCTATGTTTTCATTTAGTTAAAGCTATTTTTGTATAAGTCCCACTGTACTTAAAACTTTAGACATATGAGTGATCACACGCAGTCTCAGGGAAATTCCTTTGGTCTCAGCTGAGTTAGGTAAATCAGCATTTAGTTTTCTTGCACTTTATTTATGGAACAATCTTCAAAATGTACTTAAATGTGATGTTCTGGTGCCTCTAGGGCAATTCAGAAAGCTGATTGAGGACCTTATTACTGATGAATTTGTTTGTTATTATGACTGTGTTTTTCTTTCTGCTTGCATTTTGTATTTATATTGAAGTGTGTATTGCCTGTAATTTATTCTAATTCAGGGCTCAGCTGTAAAAGAGACCATTGTCTCAGTATAACTGATAAAAACAGATTTTGTTGAATGAAATTCAACTGTTTTTCCTCAGTTTCAAGTGAATATGTTATTTTCAAAAGCTTGGTGTTAGCATTTGAAAGCTGTCCAGAGAGTCATTTAGTCAACATGTTCTGGAGTCCTGGTGCCTCAGAGGCAGATAAGATTGTTAGAGGAATTCGTTAACTTATCTCAGACAAGACTTGGTGACAAACCAGACCAAGTCAAAGATGGTAGGAAGAGTTTTTTTTGGGGGGGACAGAGTTATTTTTGGTGCCCTCCATTCTGTAACCAATTAGGCCTAACCTACACCTCCTTACATGTGTCTTTCAATTCAATTCAGAGGACTTAAACATATGTTAACATTGCCAAAGCAAGTGAAGTAGATAAAACAAAAGTGAAATAAACAATTAAAAAAATGAACAGTAAACATTAAACTCAAAGTTCCAAAATAATAAAGACATTTCAAATGTCACATTATGTCTATATACAGTGTTGTAATGATGTACAAATAGTTAAAGTACAAAAGAGAAAATAAATCATAAATATTGGTTTTATTTACAGTGGTGTTTGTTCTTCACTGGTTGCCCTTTACTTGCGGCAACAGGTCATAAATCTTGCTGCTGTGATGTCACACTGTGGTATTTCACTCAGTAGATATGGGAGTTTATCAACATTGGATTTGTTTTTTAATTCTTTGTGGATCTGTGTAATCTGAGGGAAATATGTGTCTCTAATATGGTCATACATTTGGCAGGAGGTTAGGAAGTGCAGCTCAGTTTCCACCTCATGTTGTGGGCAGTGTGCCCGTCTGCCAACGGCGACCTCTCAATAGCAAAAATATGCTCACTGAGTCTGTACATAGTCAAAGCTTCCCTTAAGTTTGGGTCAGTTACAGTGGTCAGGTATTCTGCCACTGTGTCCTCTCTGTTTAGGGCCAAAGCATTATAATTTGCTCTGCTTGTTTGTTAATTACTTGACACATTGGAAATAATTATCTTTTTGTTTTCTCATGATTTGGTTGGGTCTAATTGAGTTGCTGTCCAGGGGCTCTGTGGGGTCTGTTTGTGTTTGTGAATGGAGCCCCAGGACCAGCTTGCTTAGGGGACTCCCCTCCAGAGTCTGTCTGTAGGTGATGGCTTTGTTATGGAAGGTTTGGGAATCGCTTCCTTTTAGGTGGTTGTAGAATTTATCGGCTCTTTTCTGGATTTTATTAATTAGCGGGTATCGGCCTAATTCTACTCTGCATGTATTATTTGGTGTTTTACGTTGAACATAGAGGATATTGTTGCAGAATTCTGCATGCAGAATCCCATTTTGTGAATTCTTGATTGGTGAGCGGACCCCAGACCTCACAAACATAAAGGGCAATGGGTTCAAGTATTTTTAGCCAGATCCTAATTAGTATGTACAATTTTATGTTCCTTTTGATGGCGTAAAAGGCCCTTCTTGCCTTGTCTCTCAGATCGTTTACAGCTTTGTGGAAGTTACCTGTGGCTCTGATGTTTAGCGCAAGATATGTATCGTTTTTTGTGTGCTCTAGGGCAACGGTGTCTAGATGGAATTTGTATTGGTGGTCCTGGCAACAGGACCTTTTTTGGAACACCATTATTTTTGTCTTACTGAGATGTACTGTCAGGGCCCAGGTCTGACAGAATCTGTGCAACAGATCTAGGTGGTGCTGTAGGCCCTCCTCTCCTTGGTTGGGGACAGAAGCACCAGATCATCAGCAAACAGTAGACATTTGACTTCAGATTCTAGTAGGTAGAGGCCAGGTGCTGCAGACTGTTCTAGTGCTCTCGCCAATTCATTGACATATATGTTGAAGAGGGTGGGGCTTAAACTGCATCCCTGTCTCACCCCATGGCCCTGTGGAAAGAAATGTGTTTTTTTCCCCCAATTTTAACTGCACACTTGTTGTTTGTGCACATGGATTTTATAATGTTGTATGTTTTTCCCCTCAACATCACTTCCCATCAATTTGTATAGCTGACCCTTATGCCAAATTGAGTCAAAAGCTTTTTTGAAATCAACAAAGCATGAGAAGACTTTGTCTTTGTTTTGGTTTGTTTGTTTGTCTATTAGGGTGTGCAGGGTGAATACGTGGTCTGCCGTACGGTAATTTTGAAAAAGTCAATTTGACATTTGCTCAGTACATTGTTTTCACTGAGGAAATGTACAAGTCTGCTGTCAATGATAATGCAGAGGATTTTCCCAAGGTTGCTGTTGACGCATATCCCACGGTAGTTATTGGAGTCCAATTTGTCTCCACTTTTGTGAATTGGGGTGATCAGTCCTTGGTTCCAAATATTGGGGAAGATGCCAGAGCTAAGGATGATGTTAAAGAGTTTTAGTATAGCCAATTGGAACTTGTGGTCTGTATATTTTATAATTTAATTTAGGATACCATCAATACCACAGGCCTTTTTGGGTTGGAGGGTTTGTTTTTTGTCCTGTAGTTCCTTCAATGTAATTGGAGAATCCAGTGGGTTATGGTAGCTATTTAAATTATATGAGAAAATAAATATTCAATTTCATTTGGATCGGCAAGCCAGACAAAATTAAATGGGCCTATTTATATAATGAATATGAATTCGGAGGGCAGAAAATATTAAAGCATTAGACCTCTCACTAAAGGCTTCAGTCATACAAAAGTTATACTTAAAACCAAACTGGTTCTCTAGTAAATTGGAAGGAATGTCTCATCCTATGTTCAAGAATGGCCTTTTTCCCTTTATTGAGATTACACCTGCTCACTTTTGGTTGTTTGAAAAGGAAATAATCTCCAAAATATAGTTATTTTTTAAACAAGCCTTAGAAAGTTGGTTGCAATTTCAGTTTAATCCACCTGAAAAGACAGAACAAATAATACAACAAATATTGTGGTTAAATTTCAGTTTAATCCACCTGAAAAGACAGAACAAATAATACAACAAATATTGTGGTTAAACTGAAATATACTAATTGATTAAAATAAATATGTATTTTTTTAAGAAATGTTTATAAAAGGCATAATTTTAGTGAATGATATCATAAATAGGACTGGTGGAGTTGTCACACATGCAGCTAACACAGACATATGAAAATGTCTGCTCTATCCAAAATTACAACCAATTAATTGAAGCATTACCACAAAAATGGAAGAGGCAAGTAGAAAAAAGTAAGGAACTTGTATGTCGGCCCTGTATTAAAGAACATAAATGGTTAAAGAAAAGTGTGATAAATAAAAACATACCAATTTCATTTAAGGACCAAAAAACTGACAGTTGTGCCATATAAATTGCAAAATAGTTGGGAAGAGATTTTCGATGTACCTATTCCATGGCACATGGTTTATGAATTGATACGCAAAACAACGCTGGATTCAAAACTTCACAGTTTTCAATTTAAATTACTATACAAAATTCTTGCAACCAATAGAATGTTATATATATGGGGGATACAATCTTCCCAGCTTTGCAGATTTTGCTGTGAGGAGGCAGAGTCATTAGATAATTTATTTTGGTATTGTCCATATGTAGCTCGTTTTTGGTCACAGGTCCAGGAATGGCTGAAGAATTGCAACATTTCCCTGGAACTAACGCTGCAGATAGCAATACTGGGTGATTTGAAAAGCCATAGTCAATCAATCAATAATAGAATAATTATTTTAGCAAAAATGTTTATTTTTAAATTTACAATCTGTAGAAGCTATGAGAATAGAAAGGCTCAGTACTTTTGTGAAGCATCACAGCACAGTTGAAAAAATATATGGCAAATAGAAATCCAAAGTGGATGGTGGTCAGAGATAGATGGGAGGGGTTGAGGGTAGCTGAAGGATGGGACTGGATGGTGGTCAGAGATAGATGGGAGGGGTTGAGGGGAGCTGAAGGATGGGACTGGATGGTGGTCAGAGATAGATGGGAGGGGTTGAATGGAGCTGAAGGATGGGACTGGATGGTGGTCAGAGATAGATGGGAGGGGTTGAATGGAGCTGAAGGGTGGGACTAATAACAAGTTAACCAATGTAAAACATACGGGGTCTGTAAAATGTATATAGGTTAGAAATCAAACTGGATGGACATCAGAAATATGTAACAAACAAAATGTAACTATTGTAAAATAGATTGTGTCTGTAAAATGTGTATAAGATGAATAAACTGAAGGTAGAAGCCTAAGTGTTATTGTTTATTCGTTTACTCCAATTGATTGATTGACTATGGCTTTTCAAATCACCCAGTATTGCTATCTGCAGCGTTAGTTCTAGGCAAATGTTGCAATTCTTCAGCCATTCCTGGACCTGTGACCAAAAACGAGCTACATATGGACAGTACCAAAATAAATGATCTAATGACTGGTGGTGGGGTTTATGGGGAATAATAAAGCTATATTCTTAAAAAAGTATGTATGTCTATAAAGGTATGTGCATGTATATATATGTGTAAATGTATGCATATTTACCCCAAAAATATATGGGGGATTGGAAATGATGCAGACAATTACATTGATGGAAGCAACAATCTTTCTGCAATATTAAGTTGATCCACCCCTTAACAAATTTAAATAAAAACTCATGCTGTGTGTGTGTGTGTGTGTGTGTGTGTGTGTGTGTGTGTGTGTGTGTGTGTGTGTGTGTGTGTGTGTGTGTGTGTGTGTGTGTGTGGAGAGAGAGAGAGAGAGGCCAATATAAAGGACCATTATAATAAGTGTGTATTCTCCTATACTGAAGTTTATAATACCAGACCATCAAAACAGTTTTATAATGTATATGTAGGAAATGGCTAACCGTACATTAACTACTAACTAGATTAACAAAATGGATAACTGTACTTAAATTACTAACTAGATGAACAAAATGGAAAACTGTACTTCAACAAGGCAGAAATGGTCAAATTGTTAGCATACGAGCACAGATAACTGCCGTTTTAAAACAAACACATTATCTTTATTTATTCTCTATAATCTAACAAGATAACAAGGCATTGAACTAATTTAACAACAAACAAAAAAAATCTGCTTTACTATTAATACACTGTTATTACATTTTAGAAGGAATTATTACATGTATAAATTATTATTACATTTTAGAAGCCTTCTCTGAAAGCAGAAACCCATCCAAGATAGAGTGGATGTTAGTTTTAGTCCCTATCCATACAAACACTGTCGGAGAATTAAAATCATCCGATAACATGATTATCATCCTAGCACATGATATAGTACAGTCAATCAATTAAAAACAAAGAATTAAAACCACTTATCTAGAAAATAAAATGAATTTAAATATACTCATGTGCCATCATCCTAATAACAGCACAGTCAATCAATCAAAAACAAACAACAACATATCAAGATAATAAAAATTAATCATTAACTTATGAAATACCTAAAAAAATATATATAATATTTAAGTTTCTGCTTTAGAGGATTCCAGGTTTCTACTATTTAGTTCCAATTTTATGGAAGCAAGGCTGGGTCCCAATTGGTACCCTATAGCCTATTTGGAAAGTCTGCATTTGGAAAGTATTCAGAAACCTTCCCTTTTCCACATTTTGTTACATTACAGCCTTACTCTAAAATGGATTACATTTTTTTTAATAAATCCTCATCAATCTACACACAATAACCCGTAATAACAAATCAGAAACAGTTTTTTTTTTTAAATGTTTGCCTATGTATTCAACATGAAATACAGAAATACCTTATTTACAGAAGTATTCAGACCCTTTGCTATGAGATTCGAAATTAAGCTCAGATGCATCCTGTTTCCATTGATCATCCTTGAGATGTTTCTACAACTTGATTGGAGTCCACCTGGAGTGGTGCCAGGGGACCTAAACTGGGCTGGGGGGGGGGAGTGGTGCCAGGGGAGCTAAACAGGGCTGGGGGGGGGGGGGGGGGGTGGAGTGGTGCCAGGGGATCCTAAACAGGGCTGGGGGGGTGGAGTGGTGCCAGGGGAGCTAAACAGGGCTGGGGGGGGTGGAGTGGTGCCAGGGGAGCTAAACAGAGCTGGGGGGGTGGAGTGGTGCCAGGGGACCTAAACAGGGCTGGGGGGGGGGGGGGGGGGGGGGGGGGGAGTGGTGCCAGGGGACCTAAACAGGGCTGGGTGGGTGGAGTGGTGCCAGGGGACCTAAACAGGGCTGGGGGGGTGGAGTGGTGCCAGGGGAGCTAAACAGGGCTGGGGGGGTGGAGTGGTGCCAGGGGAGCTAAACAGAGCTGGGGGGGTGGAGTGGTGCCCGGGGACCTAAACAGGGTTGGGGGGGGGGGGGGGAGTGGTGCCAGGGGACCTAAACAGGGCTGGGGGTGGGGGGGGGGAGTGGTGCCAGGGGAGCTAAACAGGGCTGGGGTGGGGGGGGGGGGGGGTGGAGTGGTGCCAGGGGACCTAAACAGGGCTGGGGCGGGGGGGGGGGGGGTGGAGGGGTGCCAGGGGACCTAAACAGGGCTGGGGCGGGGGGGGGGGGGTGGAGTGGTGCCAGGGGAGCTAAACAGGGCTGGGGCGGGGGGGGGGGGGGGGTGGAGTGGTGCCAGGGGACCTAAACAGGGCTGGGGCGGGGGGGGGGGGGGGGGGTGGAGTGGTGCCAGGGGACCTAAACAGGGCTGGGGCGGGGGGGGGGTGGAGTGGTGCCAGGGGACCTAAACAGAGCTGGGGCGGGGTGGAGTGGTGCCCGGGGAGCTAAACAGGGCTGGGGCGGGGGGGGGGGGGGGGTGGAGTGGTGCCAGGGTACCTAAACAGGGCTGGGGCGGGGGGGGGGGGGGGGGGGGGGGGGGTGCCAGGGGAGCTAAACAGGGCTGGGGCGGGGCGGGGGGGGGGGGTGGAGTGGTGCCAGGGGACCTAAACAGGGCTGGGGCGGGGGGGGGGTGGAGTGGTGCCAGGGGAGCTAAACAGGGCTGGGGCGGGGGGGGGGGGGGTGGAGTGGTGCCAGGGGACCTAAACAGGGCTGGGCGGGGGGGGGGGGGGGTGGAGTGGTGCCAGGGGACCTAAACAGGGCTGGGGCGGGGGGGGGGGGGGTGGAGTGGTGCCAGGGGACCTAAACAGGGCTGGGCGGGGGGGGGGGGGTGGAGTGGTGCCAGGGGACCTAAACAGGGCTGGGGCGGGGTGTTTGGGGGCAGGAACAGGGGCTGTCCAGACTCTGTCCACACTGCCAGCAGCAGTAATGGTCCTGGTGCCACGCCCGACTGTCTATCCCCTTCTTGTAGTCCTCGCAGAAGATCAGCTGCAGACAGGACGAGAAAAGACAGAATGTGTTTAAGGGTTCTTTGTTGGGTAAAAAGGTTCTCCCTGTAACTATAAATGGTTATTCTACAGCCTTTATGGTTCTAGATAGCTTCTATCTTTGAGAGAACAGATATTGTGTCTACGTCCAAAATGGCACCCTACTACCTATGTAGTGAACTAATTTAGACCACACCCCATTTGGGACACAAGCACTGTGTCTGTGGTAATCTCCCTATAGAATCTCTCCCTATAGAGTCCCAGTCACCTCATCACAGCTATGGCAATGTGGTCTGGTCCTCTGGCAGTAGTGCCTTCCACACAGCAGCTCTCCTCCCTCCCTTCCCTCCTCCTCTCCTCTCCTCTCCTTTCGCCTCTCTCCTCTCCTCTCCTCTCCTCTCCTTTCGCCTCTCTCCTCTCCTCTCCTTTCGCCTCTCCTCTCCTCTCCTTTCGCCTCTCCTCTCCTCTCCTTTCGCCTCTCTCCTCTCCTCTCCTTTCGCCTCTCCTCTCCTCTCCTTTCGCCTCTCCTCTCCTCTCCTCTCCTCTCCTCTCCTCTCCTTTCGCCTCTCTCCTCTCCTCTCCTTTCGCCTCTCTCCTCTCCTCTCCTCTCCTTTCGCCTCTCTCCTCTCCTCTCCTCTCCTTTCTCCTCTCTCCTCTCCTCTCCTCTCCTCTCACCTCGTCACAGCCTGCACAACGGGGTCTGGTCCTCTGGCAGTAGTGTCTTCCACACAGCAGCTCTCCTTCCTTCCAGAAGTATACCAGATCAACCAGGGCCTCCCCACACTCTGAACACACAAAGCAGGTCGGGTGCCACTGCTTGTCGTAGCCTGCCCCCTCTGCATACACCACAGGACTGTTCAGGGGGGTGAGCTCCCCGCAACCACTGCAATGCTGTAGGAGAGAGGAGAAGTAGAGGGAATGGAGAGGGGGAGGTAGAGAGACAGAGAGAGAGAGAGACAGAGAGAGAGGCAGAGAGAGACAGAGTTGAGAGAGAGAGTAGACAGAGAGAGACCGAGACAGAGAGAGAGTAGAGAGAGTAGAGAGAGTAGACAGAGAGAGACAGAGAGAGAGTAGACAGAGACAGAGAGAGACAGAGAGAGACAGAGACAGAGAGAGAGAGAGACAAAGAGAGAGAGACAGAGAGAGAGACAGAGTAGAGAGAGTTGAGAGAGAGTAGAGAGAGAGAGTAGATAGAGAGTAGAGAGAGTAGACAGAGACAGAGAGAGACAGAGAGAGACAGAGACAGAGAGAGACAGAGAGACAGAGACAGAGAGAGAGAGAGAGACAGAGACAGAGAGAGACAGAGAGAGAGAGACAGAGAGAGAGAGACAGAGAGAGAGACAGAGTAGAGAGAGTTGAGAGAGAGAGTAGAGAAAGAGAGTAGACAGAGAGAGTAGAGAGAGTAGAGAGAGTAGAGACAGAGAGAAACAGAGAGAAACAGAGAGAGCGATAGTAGCGATAGTTGAGAGAGGAGACAGAGAGAGACAGAGAAACAGAGAGAGCGATAGTAGCGATAGTTGAGAGAGGAGACAGAGAGAGACAGAGAAACAGAGAGAGAGAGAGACAGAGAGAGAGAGAAACAGAGAGAGAGAGAGACAGAGAGAGAGAGACAGAGAGAGAGAGAAACAGAGAGAGAGAGAGAGAGAGAGACAGAGAGAGAGAGAAACAGAGACAGAGAGAGACAGAGAGAGAGAGAAACAGAGAGAGAGAGAGACAGAGAGAGAGAGAAACAGAGAGAGAGAGAGGAGAGAGAGACAGAGAGAGAGAGAAACAGAGACAGAGAGAGACAGAGAGAGAGAGAAACAGGGAGAGAGAGAGACAGAGAGAGAGAGACAGAGAGAGAGAGAGAAACAGAGAGAGAGAGAGATGGGGAATAAGAGGGAAAGAAAAACAATACCATTGAGAATTTTGTGGAACAGTGAAAGAACAAAATCTGAGCACCAGGAAGACATGACACTCATGATCCAGATGGAGAAACTCCAGCCCAGTCCAAGAGAGACGAGGGGAGGCTGGCTGGGTGTAACCCACGAGCCAGTACGCTGTTCTATCCACACAAAACAACGTGATGATACTGCATGGGCCTCTCTCAAAGTAATCAAACCCACATCACCATAGCAACAGTTCCAAGGCCAACCGTGAACCCAAACCACGGTGCATTTCTGTTATGATAGAAGCAATCAAATGCAGATGTTTAGTCAGCCTTTGATTGTTTCCCCGTCTCTCTCTCTCTCTCTCTCTCTCTCTCTCTAAACAGAATGAAAGGTTTGTCTGTGTATCTGTATGAGAACAAGCTCTCTCTTCATTCTGAATGTATAATAACAAGAGAGAGAGGGGGCAGAGGCATTTCAGGCCAACAAAATCATCAATATTAAAGATGTGACAATAGTCACAATATACTTTTTTAAAGTTCGTTTTTTCCCCCCTCTTCATTTCTCCATCAATACTTCATATTTTGGAATGACATTTGGCACATATGCTGAAAACCATTCCCATGTCCCCTGTGGCTCAGTTGGTAAAAAAAATTGATGATCATTTCGCATCTCCCATAGGGACTTTTTTAAGTAACCTCCAATAAATTGTGACTTGTGAAGTGACTTCAGAGAAAGATTAATTATGACCTTCACCTTCTATTTGAATATCCGAGAAGGTTGTTGTTGATTTAATTAAAAACGATATTTTCTCTGCTATCTTTCCCAGCAAAAACTTAAGCTAAGCTAACTAATTACATAGTGAAAAGCAACCTCTAACAGCTAATATTTCATTTTCGCTAAAGGAGAAACAAAAAAAAGATGGACAGAATTAGGATTACAGATCATACAGTCTCAAAGGGAGAATGCAACGGCCCTTGATTGGATATCTACTTGATCTATTTTCGGGCCTGTGACGTATCAAACAGACACCTCGCCAGGTCCCCCCAGGTCCCCCCTAGCCTCGCCAGGTCCCCCCAGGTCCCCCCTAGCCACTCTCTCATCTTGATGAGCAAGAGACAACAACAAAAAATAATCCTAGCTTGCTAACGTTATATCCTCAGCCATATTCAAAATGTAATTCAAGCCAGATAAGCTTGCATTATTTAAATTGTATCGGTTTCTGTTAGTTTGACGTAGTCGTTGCTTGCTAGTTAGCTATCCAGTCTCCAGACTTAGCTGGAGTCTCACAGAAAAAACATGTTTACAGAACTCTAGTAGGTGCCGTTGTGTGTATGCTGAAAAGCTTTGTTATAATAAGTCCAATTAGATTTGGAATTTCCTGGCCTTTTCGGCTTCAGACAAAAGCTAATATTTCACTTAAAACATACTTTTTTGTATTTCATTTCATTTCCAAACTGGAAATGAAATACAAAAAAGTATGTTGTCCCACCACCAAACATTCTTACTGTGCATTATAACTATTAGAAATGGCATAAAACAACATGACTGTCAATGTCAGCCTAAAGTGGTTGGTTTTCAAAATGGTACAGCTCTTTAACAGTTTACGCTACAGACACGAGGCCAACTGTAAAAAAGGTCTTACAATTACACAACTAGTTTATGAACTACATCATTATTTAAATGTGCATACATTTGCATAAAAGAAATACAAACATATATATATTTTTATTAATATAGTGCCTTTGGGAAGTATTCAGACCACTATACTTTTTCAACACTTTGTTATGTTACAGCCTTATTCTAAAATGGATTTAACAACAACAAAAAACTCAGCAATGTACACACAATACCCCAGGTTTTAAAAAATTGTTGCAAATTTATTACACAAAAAAAAACTGAAATACCTTATTTACATAAGTATTCAGACGCTTTGCTTTGAGACTCGAAATTGAGCTCAGGTGCATCCTGTTTACATTGATCATCCTTGAGATGTTTGTACAACTTCATTGGAGTCCACCTGTGCCAAATTCAATTGATTGGACATGATTTGGAAAGGCACACACCTGTCTATATAAGGTCCCACAGTTGACAGTGCATGTCAGAGCAAAAACCAAGCCGTGAGGTCAAAGGAATTGTCCTTAGAGTTCCGAGACAGGATTGTGTCCAGGCACAGATCTGGGGAAGGGTACCAAAAAATGTCTGCAGCATTGAAGGTCCCCAAGAACACAGTGGCCTCCATCATTTTTAAATGGAAGAGGTGTGGAACCACCAAGACTCTTCCTAGAGCTGGCCGCCCAGCCACTCTGAGCAATCGGGGGAGAAGGGCCTTGGTCAGGGAGGTGACTAAGAACCTGATGGTCACTGAGCTCTAGAGTTCCTCTATTGAGATGGGAGAACCTTCCAGAAGGACAACCATCTCTGCAGCACTCGAGGAATCAGGCCTTTATGGTAGAGTGGCCAGACGGAAGCCACTCCTCAGTAAAAGGCACATGACAGCCCACTTGGAGTCTGCCAAAAGGCACATAAAGACTCTCAGACCATGAGAAACAAGATTCTCTGGTCTGATGAAATGAAGATTGAACTATTTGGCCTGAATGCCAAGCGTCACGTCTGGAGGAACGGTGAAGCATGGTGGTGGCAACATCATGTCTCTGAATGTCCTTGAGTGGCCCAACAAGAGCCCAGACTTGAACCAGATCGAACATCTCTGGAGAGACTTGAAAATAGCTGTGCAGCAACACTCCCCATCCAACATGACAGAGCTTGAGAGAATCTGCAGAGAAGAATGGGAGAAACTCCCCAAATACAGGTTTACCCAAGAAGACTCGAGGCTGTAATCGCTGCCCAAGGTTCTTCAACAAAGTACTGAGTAAAGGATCTGAATACTTATGTAAATGTGATAATTCCGTTTAAAAAAATCATTATTAAAAAAAACGAAAAAACAGTTTTTGCTTTGTCATTATGGGGTATTGTGATGTCATTATGGGGTATTATGATGTCATTATGGGGTATTGTGATGTCATTATGGGGTATTATGATGTCATTATGGGGTTTTGTGATGTCATTATGGGGTTTTGTGATGTCATTATGGGGTATTGTGTGTAGTTTGATGCGAAACAAAATCTATTTAATACGTTTTAGAACAAGGCTGTGATGTAACAGCATGTGGAAAAAGTCAAGGGGTTTGAATACTTCCCGAAGGCACTGTACTGTATAGCAGTCAGTTGGGAAAATCAATTGGTAATGAAAGCAAAGTTCTAAGTTAATATTTTAAATGACATACAGTCACTTTTTACTGAGAAGTGTTTTGTCCATACCTGAGCTGACAGAAACAGAGAGAGAGAGAGAGAACTACTACTTCTACATTTTGTAGTATTTTAAATGACATACGGTCACTTTCTAATGAGAAGTGACCAGGTTTTGTCCATACCTGAGCTGACAGAAACAGAGAGAGAGAGAGAGAGAGAGAGAGAGAGAGAGAGAGAGAGAGAGAGGAGAGAGAGAAAAAGAGAGACAGAACTACTACTTCTACATTTTGTAGCTAGCAGGGTTGTTCTGTTGATATTTTTACAGGGCCATAAACAGGACCTTTCAGAGCAGCTGAAAACCGACTCCCTTTTTTAGTCATAAATCTTCTGTTTTATCGTCATCCACCAGGCACTTATAGTACTAGTGTTTAAAGACACGGTCCTAACACACACTTACTAGGGCGCATCCCAAATGGCACCCTATTCTCTATATAGATCCACGGTCAGAAGTAGTGCACTATAAAATGAGTTACAACTGGTATTTCCTTTTGTCTCTTTCTGATGAAAAACATCATAACTTAATGTTATTATTTATGAACTACCATCAATATCGTCTGAAGATTTCACGACTCCACAACCAACTAAATGTATTCAAAATAACTTCTAAATCTTCATCATTGTACGTCTGTTAACGGAGGAAACTTTTTCTGAATATTTTCTGTTTTTGGATTGACTGGTTCAACAGACCTGAACTCCTGCTTCTGTTTACTACCTGTTAATCAACGTGTTGTAAAACACTAAATTATCAAAAATGTATATTCCTTGTCATAATATGTATTGGTATTATACTATAAAGTACATTCGGAAAGTATTCAGGCGCCTTGACTTTTTCCACGTTTTGTTACATTACAGCCAGATTCTAAAAAGTTCCAAAAGAATAAAGACATTACAAATGTCATATTATGTCTTTATACAGTGTTGTAATGATGTGCAAATAGTTAAAGTACAAAAGGGAAAATAAATCAGCATAAATATAGGTTGTATTTACAATGGTGTTTGCTCTTCACTGGTTGTCCTTTTCTTGTGGCAACAGGTCACAAATCTTGCTGCTGTGATGTCACACTGTGGTATTTCACCCAGTAGATATGGGAGTTTATCAAAATTAGATTTGTTTTCAAATTCTTCGTGGATCTGTGTAATCTGAGGGAAATATGTGTCTCTAATATGGTCAGACATTTGGCAGGAGGTCAGGAAGTGCAGCTCAGTTTCCACCTCATTTTGTGGGCAGTGTGCACATAGCCTGTCTTCTCTTGAGAGCCAAGTCTGCCTTCTGCGGCCTTTCTCAATAGCAAGGCTATGCTCACTGAGTCTGTACATAGTCAAAGCTTTCCTTAAGTTTGGGTCAGTCACAGTGGTCAGGTATTCTGCCACTGTGTACTCTCTGTTTAGGGCCAAATAGCATTCTAGTTTGCTCTGTTTTTTTGTTAATTCTTTCCAATTATCTTTTTGTTTTCTCATGATTTGGTTGGGTCGAATTGTGTTGCTGTCCAGGGGCTCTGTGGGGTCTGTTTGTGTTTGTGAACAGAGCCTCAGGACCAGCTTGCTTAGGGGACTCTTCTCCAGGTTCATCTCTCTGTAGGTGATGGCTTTGTTATGGAAGGTTTGGGAATCGCTTCCTTTTAGGTGGTTGTAGAATTTAACGGCTCTTTTCTGGATTTTGATAATTAGCGGGTATCGGCCTAATTCTGCTCTGCATGGATTATTTGGTGTTCAACGTTGTACACAGAGGATATTTTTGCAGAATTCTGCATGCAGAGTCTCAATTTGGTGAATTCTTGGTTGTTGAGCGGACCCCAGACCTCACAGCCATAAAGGGCAATGGGTTCTTTAACTGATTCAATCAATTTTTTGGACAGATCCTAATTGGTATGTCAATTTTATGTTCCTTTTGATGGCGTTGAAGGCCCCTCTTGCCTTGTCTCTCAGATCGTTCACAGCTTTGCGGATGTTAGCTGTGGCGCTGATGTTTAGGTCAAGGTATGTATAATTTTTTGTGTGCTCTAGGGTAATGGTGTCTCTCTCTCTCTCTCTCTGTACGCCTTTCTCTCGCCCTCTCTCTGTCCGCCTCTCTCTCTCTCGCTCTCTGTCCGCCTCTCTCTCTCTCTCTCGCTCTCTGTCCGCCTCTCTCTCTCTCTCTCTGTCCGCCTCTCTCTCTCTCTCTCTCTGTCTGTCCGCCTCTCTCTCCCTCTCGCTCTCTGTCCGCCTCTCTCCCTCTCGCTCTCTGTCCGCCTCTCTCTCTCTCTCTGTCCGCCTCTCTCTCTCTCTCTCTCTGTCCGCCTCTCTCTCTCTCTCTCTGTCCGCCTCTCTCTCTCTCTCTCTGTCCGCCTCTCTCTCGCTTTCTCTCTGTCCGCCTCTCTCTCTCTCTCTTTCTCTCTGTCCGCCTCTCTCTCTTTCTCTCTGTCCGCCTCTCTCCCTCTCTTTCTCTCTGTCCGCCTCTCTCTCTCTCTCTGTCTCTCAGTCAGGAGAATAATATACACGGCCTTGAGTTAGTTGTGATATATGTGAACTTCATGGTTCAGTGTCATTAAAAGGAAACAGTAGTTAAAATATTGAAAAATGAGTCTGGTCAAAACAAGTTATAACTTTTCTCTTAAAAAAATGTCCAATTATACTTTTATATTGTTTTGATGTTATACCGCACAATTGTCCCAGCGTCGTTGTAAATAAGAATTTGTTCTTAAAATTAACTGACTTGCCTAGTCAAATAAAAACATATACTAAAAATATCTTTACATTGCATTGATACTTCACTATATGTAGGAATGGAGGGATGAAAGACAAAAGTAAGATTGAAAGGCTTGGAGCAGGAGGCGGGGACAGGAGGCGGGGACAAGAGGCGGGGACAAGAGGCGGGGACAAGAGGCGGGGACAAGAGGCGGGGACAGGGACAGGAGGCGGGGACAGGAGGCGGGGACAGGAGGCGGGGACAGGGACAGGAGGTGGGACAGGAGGCGGGGACAGGAGGCGGGGACAGGGACAAGAGGCGGGGACAGGGACAGGAGGTGGGGACAGGAGGCGGGGACAGGGACAGGAGGCGGGGACAGAACAGACCTGGGTTTAAATACTATTAGAAATACTTTCAAATACTTTATCTGTGGTTGACTGAGCTTGCCTGGCTTTAATGGACCTGTAGAATATTTTCTAAACGGCAAACCACACCCATCTGGTACTCCAGGCTAAAACAAGTAGTTTGAAAGATTTCAAATAATATTTGAACCCAGGTCTGGGACAGACAGGAAATAAATCTTGAACCAATTAAGAAACATCCGGTCTCTCGGTGGACATTTATTTAGTACGCAGGTTGTTACCAAGTTTCTCAGTTTAAGTCTAAAGTACAGCTAGCCAATACACCAGAATACTCCTAGTTCAGTGGCATGCGAATGTATTTGTGTGTGAATTAATGAGCGTGGATAAGTTAATGTAGATGCAAATGTTTTTAAACTGTAATTACTCTATAGCAAAGACTTACATATTTCCTCTTCTTATAGCCGTCGTCCGTCCCGTTGGTGGTGGTCGTGTTCGTGTCTGACTGGATAATGGTGGCCTTCCCAGGTCCCCTGGTCACAGCCCCGTTCTTCTGCCCACCTCCTTTGACGACGGGCGGAGGGTTAGCGCCTCCCTCCCCAGGCAGAGCCACCTCCCCTACTCCTAGAGCCTCCTCCTTGTAGCGCTTCATGAAGACAGACATGGCCTGGAGCTGGTGGAAGGAACAAGACCAACGATGGGAAATAAGCATTCAGGCTATATTTTTTATTTAACCTTTATTTAACTAAACAAGTCAGTTAAGAACAAATTCTTATTTACAAAGACGGCCTAAGAACAGTAGGTTAACTGCCTTGTTCAGGGGCAGAACAACAGATTTTTACCTTGTCAGCTCGGGGATTGGATCTTGCAACCTTTCAGTTACTAGTCCAACACTCTGACCACTAGGCTACCTGCCGCCACTACGCTCTAACCACTAGGCTACCTGCCGCCACTACACTCTAACCACTAGGCTACCTGCTCTATATGGTGTAAAGTCTAACCACTAGGCTACCTGCTCTATATGGTGTAAAGTCTAACCACTAGGCTACCTGCTCTATATGGTGTAAAGTCTAACCACTAGGCTACCTGCTCTATATGGTGTAAAGTCTAACCACTAGGCTACCTGCCCTATATGGTGTAAAGTCTAACCACTAGGCTACCTGCTCTATATGGTGTAAAATCTAACCACTAGGCTACCTGATCTATATGGTGTAAAGTCTAACCACTAGGCTACCTGCCGCCACTACACTCTAACCACTAGGCTACCTGCCGCCACTACACTCTAACCACTAGGCTACCTGCCGCCACTACACTCTAACCACTAGGCTACCTGCTCTATATGGTGTAAAGTCTAACTACTACTATGGACATTATGTTTGTTACAGCTAGTGCATCTTTATACGTAGGCCTATTAATAAATAATAAAATGTTTTTAAAAAATGAAGAATATGAATCAAAATAAGAATACTAGAAGAAGTGACCTGTCGATAATTTGGACAAAATTCCAAAATGGAGGCTTAAATACAAACATAAAGATGATTAATTTGGACGGCATCCAAATCTAACCTGGTCCTCTGACAGAGGTCCGTGGCACTGGGAGGGGTTCAGATCGTAGACAGGTAGCTGTCTCATCAGCTGCCTGCGTCGGTACATCGCACCCTCAGTCCCTGCTACTGGACGCTTCTCCTCCGGGACCAACGCCATGTACAGCATGGCCTAAAGACGGAGAGGGAGAGAGAGGGAGAGAGAGGGTGAGAGAGGGTGAGAGAGGGAGAGGAGTTAACACAGCCCACGAGAGAGTAAACTACATGAAACAACAAGGACTGAGGACTCAACTTTACGGCAACAACAACAGCAGCACCAGATCAGTGTGACAGAGCTATGTGAAGCATAGACTCCAGAGAGTTTAGCTTGAGCTAAACTGTACAGTTGGTCTTTGAATGAAGCTTTATATTGTATGTGACTGTAGGCAGCAACACTAACTGGCTTTGGGACCTGGGATTTGGTCCTTTTAAACCGGAGAAATACTTCACAGGCCCTGACTTGTGGGTCAGCGTCCCAAATGGCACCTTACTTATTCCCTATATAGTGCACTATTTTATTTTTTTACCATAACCGCAAGTCAAAGGTAGTGCACTATGTAGGAAATAGAGTGCCATTTGGGATGCTGACACGTTTCAGAGTGGTGGCCAAGCAGCCCTCACAGTGCTGGAAAATAGATCATCACTCTCTATTCTAACCTCCAGGCTTCTACTGTCAGCACTCTGTGACCTGGCACATCCCTCCTCCTCTTCTACTGTCAGCACTCTGTGACCTGGCACATCCATCCCTCCTTCTACTGTCAGCACTCTGTGACCTGGCACATCCATCCCTCCTTCTACTGTCAGCACTCTGTGACCTGGCACAACCATCCCTCTTCTACTGTCAGCACTCTGTGACCTGGCACATCCATCCCTCCTCCTACTGTCAGCACTCTGTGACCTGGCACATCCATCCCTCCTTCTACTGTCAGCACTCTGTGACCTGGCACATCCATCCCTCCTTCTACTGTCAGCACTCTGTGACCTGGCACATCCATCCCTCCTTCTACTGTCAGCTCTCTGTGACCTGGCACATCCATCCCTCCTTCTACTGTCAGCACTCTGTGACCTGGCACATCCATCCCTCCTTCTACTGTCAGCTCTCTGTGACCTGGCACATCCATCCCTCCTTCTACTGTCAGCACTCTGTGACCTGGCACATCCATCCCTCCTTCTACTGTCAGCTCTCTGTGACCTGGCACATCCATCCCTCCTTCTACTGTCAGCACTCTGTGACCTGGCACATCCATCCCTCCTTCTACTGTCAGCACTCTGTGACCTGGCACATCCATCCCTCCTTCTACTGTCAGCACTCTGTGACCTGGCACATCCATCCCTCCTTCTACTGTCAGCACTCTGTGACCTGGCACATCCATCCCTCCTCCTACTGTCAGCACTCTGTGACCTGGCACATCCATCCCTCCTTCTCTTCTACTGTCAGCACTCTGTGACCTGGCACATCCATCCCTCCTCCTACTGTCAGCACTCTGTGACCTGGCACATCCATCCCTCCTCCTACTGTCAGCACTCTGTGACCTGGCACATCCATCCCTCCTTCTACTGTCAGCACTCTGTGACCTGGCACATCCATCCCTCCTTCTCTTCTACTGTCAGCACTCTGTGACCTGGCACATCCATCCCTCCTTCTCTTCTACTGTCAGCACTCTGTGACCTGGCACATCCATCCCTCCTTCTACTGTCAGCACTCTGTGACCTGGCACATCCATCCCTCCTTCTACTGTCAGCACTCTGTGACCTGGCACATCCATCCCTCCTTCTCTTCTATTGTCAGCTCTCTGTGACCTGACACATCCATCCCTCCTTCTACTGTCAGCACTCTGTGACCTGGCACATCCATCCCTCCTTCTACTGTCAGCACTCTGTGACCTGGCACATCCATCCCTCCTTCTACTGTCAGCACTCTGTGACCTGGCACATCCATCCCTCCTTCTCTTCTACTGTCAGCTCTCTGTGACCTGGCACATCCATCCCTCCTTCTACTGTCAGCACTCTGTGACCTGGCACAACCATCCCTCTTCTACTGTCAGCTCTCTGTGACCTGGCACATCCATCCCTCCTTCTACTGTCAGCACTCTGTGACCTGGCACAACCATCCCTCTTCTACTGTCAGCACTCTGTGACCTGGCACATCCATCCCTCCTTCTACTGTCAGCACTCTGACCTGGCACATCCATCCCTCCTTCTACTGTCAGCACTCTGTGACCTGGCACATCCATCCCTCCTTCTACTGTCAGCACTCTGTGACCTGGCACATCCATCCCTCCTTCTACTGTCAGCACTCTGTGACCTACAGTAGCACATCATTCTATTAATCTTTTCAACCATCTAACTAAACGTATCTAGCTAGCTGGGCACTAGCTAGTAACTCTAAACAGCCAATCATTCTTCATCTCTCCCCTAATAACAGACAAGTCATCAAATACTCTTCAGTAAATACTAATCTTCACACAATCAGAAAACGTATTGGAAGAGGACACACATCCGTCATAGTGGGTTTTCTTTGTATCCACATCCAGGATGGAGCAGTGGGGTTACAGCACTCGTTAAGGGGTAAAGCTCAGCTCCCCACTCTCTGCCTGCCTCACTGGGGTGAGGCTGACCTATCACCACTCTACGATCCTGGGGTGAGGCTGACCTATCACCACTCTACGATCCTGGGGTGAGGCTGACCTATCACCACTCTACAATCCTGCATGTCATTAGTGTGTCCTGATGAAGGCTTCCTGGAAGGCCTGCCCTGGCCTCAGAGCTAAACCAGTCACAGATAGACAGACAGGCTGCACCACGGACATGGACTGGATAATGTTCCTCGTTGCATCATAAAACTCTGAAGTATTCTTATAGAGACCAAAGATATTTACTAGCCCACTAACAGACCAAAGATATTTACTAGTCCACTAACAGACCAAAGATATTTACTAGCCCACTAACAGATTAAAGATATTTACTAGCCCACTAACAGACCAAAGATATTTACTAGCCCACTAACAGACCAAAGATATTTACTAGCCCACTAACAGACCAAAGATATTTACTAGCCCACTAACAGACCAAAGATATTTACTAGCCCACTAACAGATTAAAGATATTTACTAGCCCACTAACAGACCAAAGATATTTACTAGCCCACTAACAGACCAAAGATATTTACTAGCCCACTAACAGACCAAAGATATTTACTAGCCCACTAACAGACCAAAGATATTTACTAGCCCACTAACAGACCAAAGATATTTACTAGCCCACTAACAGACCAAAGATATTTACTAGCCCACTAACAGACCAAAGATATTTACTAGCCCACTAACAGACCAAAGATATTTACTAGCCCACTAACAGACCAAAGATATTTACTAGCCCACTAACAGACCAAAGATATTTACTAGCCCACTAACAGATTAAAGATATTTACTAGCCCACTAACAGATTAAAGATATTTACTAGCCCACTAACAGATTAAAGATATTTACTAGCCCACTAACAGATTAAAGATATTTACAGTAAAATTGCTACACTGAGATTGTGTGACAGATGAAAGAAACTTTCAAATGAACAAAAAATCTTGATCTGATGAAGATTGTGATAAATGTAACAGGTTTCTATCCAACCTTGTCACGTCCTGACCAGTTAAGGGTTATTTGTTGTTGGAGTTTGGTCAGGATGTGGCAGAGGGTATTTGTTTTATATGGTTTGGGGTGGTGGTGTAGGTAGTAGGTCGTTTTATTTATGTATTCCGGGGGTTTTGGGCACTGCTCTGTGTTTATGTATTTCTATGTTTAGTTAGTTAGTTGTGGGTATAGGTTCTAGGTTCGTTTTCTATGTAGAGTTAATTGGGATGGGACTCCCAATTGAAGGCAGGTGTGTTGAGTTGCCTTTGATTGGGAGTCCTATATAATAGGGTGTGTTTGTCTTTGTGTTTGTGGGTAGTTGTTTTTGCACTGCGTTTTGTATAGCCTGCAAAACTGTTGCTGTTGTGAGTATCATTTATTGTTTTTCCCTGTGGATGCTTTACTTTTGTTTATTAAAGAAACTATGAGTATCCACATACCCGCTGCAGTTTGGTCAATTCAACATGGCACCTTTTGTGACAAACCTTTTAATCTTGGACTAAAGTACGTCAGATAAAAATGTCACCACAGCAAATTTGTCGGTGAACTTTCCAAATGTTGACCAACCAAAATACGCTAGACATGATGAGATCGTTTTATCTGTCAAATTAATTAGCAGAAGATATCACTTTTATGCGCAAATATTGATATAATAACCATCATATTGAAGTAAACTTGTGTTGTGTGGTCGTCCCACTACGACTCGGGACATCATGCAGTTTATTAGGCTACAGATGAAATAAGCGATGATGAACTTGGTGGTGAACGTAGACGGTGATGAGCTCCTTTTCCAATAAATATCCAGGGTCTTATTCTGGTGACATGATGATCTTGCTCTTTTGCTCATAATTATTCATCATTTCGGCAATACCGGCACTGTATCTGCGATACTGTTGGCTAGAGCGCACGTGCCAAAACTGGAAAGAGCACATTCACTATATCCAGTGCTTGACTTGTTCCTCTTATAGAATATTAACTCAAAAGTATTCTGGAGCTCCTGCAACTAAATATAAACAGTACTGGCACCAAAAAATGAGTACTGGTACCTATTTCAGTCCAAGTCAAGCGCTGGATATATAACGAAATAAACTATTGAGGAAACCAGCAATCGAGTTGAAAATACGATGGAAAACCCATTTAACTTGGATTGTTTTTTTCGATATATGGGTATTTCACCGCAAAAGTTATTTTTATGTGCACTACGTCATCACACACAGCCTTTAGTCCACACCAAGTTCGTTTGATGGGAACACATCTCTGGTGGGAAAATGTGCCAATTGGATGGAAACCTAGATACTGCATCTAATTGGATGAAAACCTAGGAAGGAATCTAGAGTTCATTGGGGTTTTTGCTTCAAATCTACTGCCTTCTCCTATCATATCACCTAGCCCTACGAGGTCCTGAATACTACCTTCTCCTATCATCTAAGATGATCTAGGTAGAGGTGTTTAACTCTTACCTTACGAGGTCTGGACTACTGCTGGTTTTCTGTTCTACCTGATAATTATTGCATCCACCTGTTGTCCCCAGGTCTAAACCAGTCCCTGATTAGAGGTGGAATCCCCCACCTGGTGTCCCAGGTCTAAATCAGTCCCTGATTAGAGGGGAATCACCCACCTGGTGTCCCAGGTCTAAATCAGTCCCTGATAAGAGGGGAAACAATGACAAGAGGGCAATGGAACTGGCTTTAAGGTCCAGATTTGAATTTGAAGGGATCTGCACCTGGTAATTTGATATTTCAGGTGTGCAGAAGTTGTTCTGCTCAGTGGTCTGTTGTTTAGGTCAGAGGTGATGGAGCCAGTCAAGCAGGCTAGCAGGCGCCGGCTGTGGCACGTGGACCGACCAACTCTGACTGAGGAGAAGAATGCCCGTAGTCTGCTGGATTTACTGCACCAAGCCTGGGACGTAAGTTGACCTTTATTACATCACAGGCCTGGAACTAAGTTGACCTTTATTACATCACAGGCCTGGAACTAAGTTGACCTTTATTACATCACAGGCCTGGAACTAAGTTGACCTTTATTACATCACAGGCCTAGAACTAAGTTGACCTTTATTACATCACAGGCCTGGAACTAAGTTGACCTTTATTACATCACAGGCCTGGAACTAAGTTGACCTTTATTACATCACAAGCCTGGAACTAAGTTGACCTTTATTACATCACAAGCCTCTAGTTCTCTGTGCTGTTATGTTTCCTATTATTTACTTTGACCAGGATCCATAAGGTACCATTTGACCAGGGTCCATAAGGTACCATTTGACCAGGACCCATAAGGTACCATTTGACCAGGGTCCATAAGGTACCATTTGACCAGGGTCCATAAGGTACCATTTGACCAGGGTCCATAAGGTACCATTTGACCAGGGTCCATAAGGTACCATTTGACCAGGACCCATAAGGTACCATTTGACCAGGGTCCATAAGGTACCATTTGACCAGGGCCCATAAGGTACCATTTGACCAGGGTCCATAAGGTACCATTTGACCAGGGTCCATAAGGTACCATTTGACCAGGGTCCATAAGGTACCATTTGACCAGGACCCATAAGGTACCATTTGACCAGGGTCCATAAGGTACCATTTGACCAGGGTCCATAAGGTACCATTTGACCAGGGCCCATAAGGTACCATTTGACCAGGGCCCATAAGGTACCATTTGACCAGGGTCCATAAGGTACCATTTGACCAGGACCCATAAGGTACCAGTTGACCAGGGTCCATAAGGTACCATTTGACCAGGGTCCATAAGGTACCATTTGACCAGGGCCCATAAGGTACCATTTGACCAGGGCCCATAAGGTACCATTTGACCAGGGCCCATAAGGTACCATTTGACCAGGGCCCATAAGGTACCATTTGACCAGGGCCCATAAGGTACCATTTGACCAGGATCCATAAAGTACCATTTGACCAGGGTCCATAAGGTACCATTTGACCAGGGTCCATAAGGTACCATTTAACCAGGGTCCATAAGGTACCATTTGACCAAGGCCCATAAGGTACCATAAGGTACCATTTGACCAGGACCCATAAGGTACCATTTAACCAGGGCCCATAAGGTACCATTTGACCAGGCCCATAAGGTACCATAAGGTACCATTTGACCAGGACCCATAAGGTACCATTTGACCAGGGCCCATAAGGTACCATTTGACAAGGGTCCATAAGGCACCATTTGACCAGGGCCCATAAGGTACCATTTGACCAGGGCCCATATGGTACCATTTGACCAGGTATTGAACGTTTCACTCCCTCCCAGTCGTAGGTGATGTTGTTGAACACCTCCCTCTCTCACCAGTTTCTGTGTGAGTCCTGGCGGGGCCCAGTCGTAGGTGATGGTGTTGAAGGTGGGGTTCTTCTTTGAGACGACAGGGTTGGTGATGACCATGCGGTTACGTTTGTACACCCGGATGCCCTTCACCTGTTCCCAGAAATAGTCAGAGGTTTGTGTTATCATTGATGATCTTAAATACACTGTATCCACTTAGAACGGATGAATTGGGTTTTAATTGATCTGATTAATCATATAACAGATCACCTTGGCGGTCAGGTGGGTATATTTGGAGTCGGCCAGGAGTCGCCCAATCTTGTGGTCATCGTCTATGTCACAACTGGTGCCGTGGTCCTCCACACTGCAGCCACACACAGTGCACACCTTCCTGGTGGGGAGAGACAGATACAGTAAGGTAGGGTACAGTAAGGGTATGTAGGGTATGATAAGGTAAGGTAGGGTAGGGTATGGTAAGGTTAGATAAGGTATGATGAGGTAAGGTATGATAAGGTAAGGTAAGGTAGGGTAGGGTGTGATTAGGGTAAGGTAAGGTAAGATAAGGTATGACAATTTAAAGGTTTGGTATTTTTTTATTTAACCTTTATTTAACTAGGCAAGTCAGTTAAGAACAAATTCTTATTTTCAATGACAGCCTAGGAACAGTGGGTTAACTGCCTTGTTCAGGGGCAGAACAACAGATTTTTACCTTGTCAGCTCAGGGATTCAATCTTGCAACCTTTCGGTTACTAGTCCAACACTCTAACCACTAGGCTACGCTGCCGCCCCGGTATGATAAGGTAAGGTAGGGACTGATAAGGTATGATGGCTTAAGGTAAGGTATGATAAGGCGTGGTAAAGGTATGGTATGGTAAGGTAAATGTTTGGTAAGGTCAAGTAAGGTTAAGCTGTGGTAAGTTAAGTTAAGGTATGGTAAGGTAAAGGTGTGGTAAGGTTAGATGGTAAGGTTAAGCTGTGGTAAGTTAAGGTATGGTAAGGTTAAGTTGTGGTAAGGTTAGATGGTAAGGTAAAGCTGTGGTAAGGTAAAGTTAAGCTGTGGTTAAGTTAAGGTATGGTAAGGTAAAGGTGTGGTAAGGTAAGATAAAGGTTTGGTAAGGTATGGTATGGTTAAGCTGTGGTCAGGTAAAGGTTTGGTAAGGTAAGGTAAAGCTGTGGTAAGGTAAAGGCATGGTAAGGTTAAGCTGTGGTAAGGTCACCCTCTAGGTCACAGCTAGAACCCTGCTCCTCCACACTGCAGCCCCATTGGGTGCATGCCTTCCTGATTGATGTGTAGATTATACATCTATATGTTGTCTGTATATTCTGTTTATCGTCATAAAAAAAAACCTTCGTTAGGGTTAAATTACCTCCAGGAATGTGGGATGAATCCAGAGCAGATCCCTTTACATGACAGACACGTCTCACCCCTCATCACTGGAACCACTGGCTGCTGCCCCACACACATCTGGAAATAGAGGGCAAGAAGGGGAAGGGAAGGAAAGGAGGGGAGGAAAGGAGGGGAGGAAAGGGACAATGATTAGACAAGGAGCACAGAGAGGTAAACACTAAACGGACACAGACCTGAGCATCAGAGCCCAAATCCTAAACACACTGTATAATACCAAGGCTCTATACTGTATAATACCAAGGCTCTACACTGTATAATACCAAGGCTCTACACTGTATAATACCAAGGCTCTACACTGTATAATACCAAGGCTCTACACTGTATAATACCAAGGCTCTACACTGTATAATACCAAGGCTCTACACTGTATAATACCAAGGCTCTACACTGTATAATACCAAGGCTCTATACTGTATAATACCAAGGCTCTACACTGTATAATAACAAGGCTCTACACTGTATAATACCAAGGCTCTATACTGTATAATACCAAGGCTCTATACTGTATAATACCAAGGCCTTGGTATTATACAGCTCTACACTGTATAATACCAAGGCTCTATACTGTATAATACCAAGGCTCTATACTGTATAATACCAAGGCCTTGGTATTATACAGCTCTACACTGTATAATACCAAGGCTCTATACTGTATAATACCAAGGCTCTATACTGTATAATACCAAGGCTCTACACTGTATAATACCAAGGCTCTATACTGTATAATACCAAGGCTCTATACTGTATAATACCAAGGCTCTATACTGTATAATACCAAGGCTCTACACTGTATAATAACAAGGCTCTACACTGTATAATACCAAGGCTCTATACTGTATAATACCAAGGCTCTATACTGTATAATACCAAGGCTCTATACTATATAATAACAAGGCTCTATACTGTATAATACCAGGGCTCTACACTGTATAATACCAAGGCTCTATACTGTTTAATACCAAGGCTCTATACTGTATAATACCAAGGCTCTATAGTGTATAATAACAAGGCTCTACACTATATAATACCAAGGCTCTACAATGTATAATACCAAGGCTCTATACTGTATAATACCAAGGCTCTATACTGTATAATACCAAGGCTCTACACTGTATAATACCAAGGCTCTATACTGTATAATACCAAGGCAATAAACTGTATAATACCAAGGCTCTACACTGTATAATACCAAGGCTCTGTACTGTATAATACCAAGGCAATAAACTGTATAATACCAAGGCTCTATACTGTATAATACCAAGGCTCTACACTGTATAATACCAAGGCTCTATACTGTATAATACCAAGGCTCTACACTGTATAATACCAAGGCTCTACACTGTATAATACCAAGGCTCTATACTGTATAATACCAAGGCTCTACACTGTATAATACCAAGGCTCTACACTGTATAATACCAAGGCTCTACACTGTATAATACCAAGGCTCTATACTGTATAATACCAAGGCAATAAACTGTATAATACCAAGGCTCTACACTGTATAATACCAAGGCTCTGTACTGTATAATACCAAGGCAATAAACTGTATAATACCAAGGCTCTATACTGTATAATACCAAGGCTCTATACTGTATAATACCAAGGCTCTATACTGTATAATACCAAGGCTCTACACTGTATAATACCAAGGCTCTATACTGTATAATAACAAGGCTCTATACTGTATAATACCAAGGCTCTACACTGTATAATACCAAGGCTCTACACTGTATAATACCAAGGCTCTATACTGTATAATACCAAGGCTCTATACTGTATTATACCAAGGCTCTACACTGTATAATACCAAGGCAATAAACTGTATAATACCAAGGCAATAAACTGTATAATACCAAGGCTCTATACTGTATAATACCAAGGCTCTATACTGTATAATACCAAGGCTCTATACTGTATAATACCAAGGCTCTACACTGTATAATACCAAGGCTCTATACTGTATAATAACAAGGCTCTATACTGTATAATACCAAGGCTCTATACTGTATAATACCAAGGCTCTACACTGTATAATACCAAGGCTCTACACTGTATAATACCAAGGCTCTATACTGTATAATACCAAGGCAATAAACTGTATAATACCAAGGCTCTACACTGTATAATACCAAGGCTCTACACTGTATAATACCAAGGCTCTATACTGTATAATACCAAGGCTCTACACTGTATAATACCAAGGCTCTACACTGTATAATACCAAGGCTCTACAATGTATAATACCAAGGCTCTACACTGTATAATACCAAGGCTCTACACTGTATAATACCAAGGCTCTACACTGTATAATACCAAGGCTCTATACTGTATAATACCAAGGCTCTACACTGTATAATACCAAGGCTCTATACTGTATAATACCAAGGCTCTACACTGTATAATACCAAGGCTCTACAATGTATAATACCAAGGCTCTACACTGTATAATACCAAGGCTCTACACTGTATAATACCAAGGCTCTACACTGTATAATACCAAGGCTCTACACTGTATAATACCAAGGCTCTTCCTGATCTGCCGTGTTCATTTGATCCCATTTTGTCACAGAATGTCTTCCTCCTCCACAGGGAAGTGAATGTGACGGCTCTACACTGTATAATACCAAGGCTCTATACTAAATGAATGTGACGGCCCATTCAGATCCTGTGATGCTGCAGGACTGATTCTCTCCTGTGACCAAAGGGTCACATTATCTGCAGATAGATGCACTGGCTAGCACAACTGTTAAAAAAAACTAAAACCATGACACACAGACAACATTTCAAACCCATGTAACTAGACACAGTGACACACAAACCCTGCCTCAAGACACAGACAGTGACACACAAACCCTGCCTCAAGACACATACAGTGACACACAAATACAGGTGCGCAGGACGGGCAGCGTAGAGTTATATCACTGGTTACAGAGACACTGCGATGGAACTTTCCCATGACAAGAATGATGTCATTGCTAAAAAAAGCTATTCGTGACTAACTCACTGTTGAGACAATAAAATGTAACAGATTAAATCTAACAGTAACCTGAAACCACAGAGGAAAAACGGTCAAAAACTGTGTGTCCCGTGTTATCCTCCTGCAGCGTGTGTTCTGAGTGTGTGTGTGTGTGTGTGTGTGTGTGTGTGTGTGTGGTCTCTGAGTCTGAGCCAAGAGTCATAACAACCTCATGAATGAAGGGCTCAGAAAGATCACACTGTAACAAATTGGTGTCTTAAAGATGTTTATTTTAACTTGAGACCTGAGCCGAGGATCTCTCTCTGTATTGGAGAAAGCCTGAGGGTGCCAGGGGGGTTCCTAGTCTGACAGAAAATACAATGGCCTGTATTCACAAACCCGGTATCCACACAAACCCGGTATCCACACAAAGCCGGTATCCACACAAAGCCGGTATCCACAAAGCCGGTATCCACAAAACCGGTATTCGCAAAGCCGGTATCCACAAAGCTTATTTAATTGATGTTATAAAGCCCTTTGGCATCACCAGTTGTCACAAAGTGCTTATACAGTGCACTACTTTAGACCAGAACTCATAGGGCTCTATGTAGGGAATAGGGTGCCGTTTGGGACGTAGGCAGAGAGACAGCGGACTGTAACAAGAGGAAGCAACACTATAAGCAGCACTTCTGTTCTGGAAGGTGTGTGGGTTGAAAACACTGTTGAAAAGGTTAGACACACAGCATTAGAAACATTAGATAAATAAAACAAACTCGAGGGCAACCGTGGTATCAAATTCCTTTTATAATCCACAGCTAACAGCCTCCCTATTGCCCTCAGGCTACTCCAGGCTACTCCAGGCTACTCCAGGCTACTCCAGGCTACTCCAGGCTACTCCAGGCTGTAGTGACACATCCCAAAATGGCAGCCTATTCCCTATACTGTATAGCGCACTACCAGAGCCCTATGGGAACAGCCCTATGGGAACAGCCCTATGGGAACAGCCCAATGGGAACAGCCCAATGGGAACAGCCCTATGGGAACAGCCCAATGGGAACAGCCCAATGGGAACAGCCCAATGGAAACAGCCCAATGGAAACAGCCCATTGGGAACAGCCCAATGGGAACAGCCCAATGGGAACAGCCCAATGGGAACAGCCCAATGGGAACAGCCCAATGGGAACAGCCCAATGGGAACAGCACTATGGGAACAGCCCAATGGGAACAGCCCAATGGGAACAGCCCAATGGGAACAGCCCAATGGGAACAGCCCAATGGGAACAGCACTATGGGAACAGCACTATGGGAACAGCACTATGGAAACAGCCCTATGGGAACAGCCCTATGGGAACAGCCCTATGGGAACAGCCCAATGGGAACAGCCCAATGGGAACAGCCCAATGGGAACAGCCCAATGGGAACAGCCCAATGGGAACAGCCCAATGGGAACAGCCCAATGGGAACAGCCCAATGGGAACAGCCCTATGGGAACAGCCCTATGGGAACAGCCCAATGGGAACAGCCCAATGGGAACAGCCCAATGGGAACAGCCCTATGGGAACAGCCCTATGGGAACAGCCCTATGGGAACAGCACTATGGGAACAGCCCAATGGGAACAGCCCAATGGGAACAGCACTATGGGAACAGCACTATGGGAACAGCACTATGGGAACAGCACTATGGGAACAGCACTATGGGAACAGCACTATGGGAACAGCACTATGGGAACAGCCCAATGGGAACAGCCCAATGGGAACAGCCCAATGGGAACAGCACTATGGGTCCTGGTTAAAAGTAGTTCACCATGAAGGGAATAGGATGCCGTTTGAGTTGCAGCAGTAATACGTCTGAACAGCGACGGAAGATAACCGCTGGCCCGGGGTAACTAGAAGTATGTTTCAAGTGAGTGTTAGCAACGCCGGCAGGGTGAGGCAGCCACTTCTGATTGGCAGACTGTCTGACATCTACTAAATGGGACCTCTAAAGTAAACAAGAATCTGAACGAGCATGATGTTCACACACACAAAGTATTCAGACCCCTTGACTTCTTCCACATTTTGTTACGTTACAGCCATATTCTAAAATTGATTAAATAGTTTTTTCCCCCTCATCAATCTACACAACATACCCAGTAATGACAAAGCGAAACCAGATTTTTTAGAATTGTTTGCAAATTTATTACAAATAAAAAAACTGAAATATCACATTTACGTAAGTCAAGGAGTCTGAATACTTTCCGACTGTATCTCCTAAACTCCACTATGGGTAAGGGTTGACATTTATTAAAGACCACCCTTCCACTGCCTCGGTGTTTCAGACCACACTTCCACTGCCTCGGCGGTTCAGACCACCCTTCCACTGCCTCGGCGTTTCAGATCACACTTCCACTGCCTCAGTGTTTCAGACCACACTTCCACTGCCTCAGCGTTTCAGACCACCCTTCCACTGCCTCGGCGTTTCAGACCACCCTTCCACTGCCTCGGCGTTTCAGACCACCCTTCCACTGCCTCGGCGTTTCAGACCACCCTTCCACTGCCTCAGTGTTTCAGACCACCCTTCCACTGCCTCGGTGTTTCAGACCACCCTTCCACTGCCTCGGCGTTTCAGACCACCCTTCCACTGCCTCGGCGTTTCAGAAACAAACCATTTCACAGATAGTGTGCTCAGAGAGAAACATGTGCAACCAATAAATGTGTTTCTAATGATGATCTACTATTATAATAATTATGTTACTACAAAAGAAGTGTGCTATTGTATTCTATTAATCTACAATCCTCTGTATAGTTGATTGGATGTGACAAAGTGAAGAGAGTGAAGTGGTTGTTGACCTGACCCTCTTCAGTTTAGACGGCATTACACACACACACACACACACACACACACACACACACTTCAGTTTAGATGGCATTACACACACACACACACACACACACTTCAGTTTCCCACTCAGCACACTATTTGTCTTTTCTCTACACCCTAACGTGGTTGCAATGAAAGACCGTTTTCTTTGAAATGTTTCCATGGCAACTCTATTTATGGCTAAATATGTAGCGAGCATATCTCATATAGCAAGTTGATTGACTGGGTCACTGTTGCTCTATAAATCACACTTCTTAAATGATATGAATTTGTTCCTGTTTTGAGAGAACCTGCAGTTTGACCTGTTACCAGAGTCGTGTGTGTGTGTGTGTGCCCGTTTCATAACAATAGTAAACAAACTGAAATTCACATTTTGCCGGTCCTCACTTGTTAAAAGGCTATTTTAGTTTAAGGGGTTAGGGTTAGAATTAAGGTTAGGGTTAGAGTTAGGTTTAGGGGTTAGGGTTAGGGTTAGGGTTAGAGTTAGAATTAAGGTTAGGGTTAGAGTTAGGTTTAGGGGTTAGGGTTAGGGTTAGGTTTAGGGGTTAGGGTTAGGTTTAGGGGTTAGGGTTAGAGTTAGGTTTAGGGGTTAGGGTTAGGGTTAGAATTAAGGTTAGGGTTAGAGTTAGGTTTAGGGGTTACGGAAAATATGATTTTGAATGGGAAGCAATGGTTGATCCCCAGATTGACAGATTACTGTGGGAGTACAAGTACTGGTATGGGGCCTGTCCAGTTAGATTGATGTGTTCTGTCTTGGTCTCTCTGGTGTGACAGGAAGAATAGCTGTGGCATAGCACACTGACAGACACAGAGACACAGAGAGACAGAGACAGAGACAGACAGAGACAGACAGAGACAGACAGAGAGAGAGACACAGAGAGACACAGAGAGACACAGAGAGAGAGAGACATAGACACAGAGAGACAGACACAGACACAGAGAGAGAGAGACACAGACAGAGAGACAGACAGAAAGAGAGAGACACAGACAGAGAGACAGACAGAAAGAGAGAGACACACACACACACACACACACACAGAGTAGAGACAGAGAGACACAGACACAGAGAGACACAGAGACACAGACACACAGAGAGACAGAGAGAGAGACAGAGAGACACAGAGAGAGAGAGACAGACACAGAGAGACAGAGAGAGACAGACAGAAAGAGAGAGACACACACACACACACACACACACACAGAGAGTAGAGACAGAAACACAGAGAAATACACAGAGAGAAAGAGCGACAGGGAGAGAAACCGAGAGAGAGAGAGAAACAGAAAGAGAGACAGACTAGGTATCAGTCCCTTATGGCACCCTATTCCCTTTATAGTGCACTACTTTTGACCGGAAGCCATAGGGCTCTGGTTAAAAGTAGTGCACTACATAGGGTTTAGAGGTGTCATTAGGGCGGTAACCTACAATACACAGGGAGGGAGAGTATTATTGGCTGTGATCCTCTGCAGCACAACAATGGGTGAATTCAGGATAAACCATCAGGGAGGGTCAAACTATTTCAGAGATGGTTTAGAAAAGGTTGCGGCTTAGTTTTGGTAAAGGTGATTGTTGAAGGGCCATTTTCAATATCAAACTAACATGTCATCTTTTCTACACTTTAAAATGTCTTTCACTTTCAGTGGTTCTTCCAGTAAGAGATATTTAAAAAGGCGCAGTATGTAGCTTCGTGGGCGACCCCGACAAAATTCACATAGAAATTTGAGTTATAGTTCCGTTATTCTCATTGAAAGCGAGTCTAGGAAGCGGTAGATCTGTTCTATGTGCTCTAATTCTACGATTCTCATCCTTTAACACTGTTTTTTGTTTTGTTTTTGGTTTTAGGTGTTACTGGTCAGTGTAATTTAGCCTGTGCACCAGTCTGCATTCCAATGAGAAAATCTTTCATCCCCAAACACACACAGCTGAGAGGGTTAACAAATTACACTGTAACAGAGAACAACAGTAGCAAACATGACAGGAAATACTGAAGCTTATTCATTCATTCATTCATTTTCTGCCGATTGCTACTATTTGTGTTACACTTGTTTTGGTTGAAAATGTATAAAACAGAAGTTAAATCAACTCCAAATCTGAGACACGCAATAACGTTTTTACAAGTGTGTTTCACTCACCTTCTCTATTCCAGAAGTCAAATCCATAGTGCTCAAATTGTAGGGCTGAAATACAGTTTCAAAGCGAAAGGTATTGGATAGCTCTCTCCTTTTCAGAGGACTGTGGACTTTCTGCTCCACATGAGTCTGACAAACAGCTTAAATGACTGGCTGGAGGGATTCCCTGGAACACTCATGCCAACCAATCACAGCAAATGAAAAAAGAAAAAAAAAGAAATCCCACAACCAATAGAATTTAAGTGGTATTTTCCTTTTTCTCCTCCACCCACTTTGTTCTCGCTCTCTTTCCTACAAATTGTGAACACCCGTCCTCTGGAACAGAGAGAGAGAGAGAGATGACGTCACCGAAGAGTGAGAATGAGATAATCGGGCCCGAGGAATGTGCTGCTCACATAGTACCTGTCCCAAACAGTGCCCTGTTCCCTACATAGGAATAGGCCGTCATTTGGGATGCGGACACCGTGGTGATCTCTTAAAGTTGGAGAGACATTTCCTGTACTGTTAAACCAAACTGCTTTATTTGGCCTTTTTTCACGGAAGAGCGGAAAGGGGTGATTCAGGCGTACGTAGCACAAACCCACGCGCTCAAGTTAAATTGCGGGGGACGAGAATGAGACAGTCAACCATACTCTGGGATGTGATATGAATAATGAATCATTTCCACCGTGTTTTTAAAAACAGATGTATGACGGAGCCAACTTTGCTTATACACCCAACAGAATATAAACATCGGTATGAAACAGGACACAATGTCCAGTAGAACTAGGTTTTTTTTTGTTGTTGGACAAAACAATATTTTTCTTAATTACTAGATCTACAGTCAATACTGAAATCACACATACTTCAGACAACATTAACTGAAATGGCACCTTATCCTTTAGTACACCGTTTATCATCAGAGCACTATGGGTCCCCTGGTCAAATTAAGGGCACTACATAGTGAATTGGTTGTTATTTCAGGAACAACCTTTGTAAATGTTTATCAAATACTGTCACCTATAGGCGAGGTTAAAAAAAACAACCTTCAAATGACATCACTTTGTGTTTTCTGAATAAATACTTTCCATTTAGAAACTAGGAAGTCATTTTCCATGGAACAAAATGTGCCGGACTTGCTTCAGCTGGCCAAAAGTGTTCTCATGCTTTTCGAATAATGGTAGAATCAATTTTCAGTTATTGATTGCTGTCGCAAGTCTCATTAATGACCCATTCACACAGAAAAGTAACCAGAGATACGTCAGCCGTAAAGTAGGCAAGGTAGAGATGTCTTTGAGAAACGCTTCTCATTTTTATTGATATTGTTCATCAATAAATCTCAAAACAATATTACATACATTAGACAATTGTGTGAAAGAAAAATGAGGGGGAAAAAAAAACAAAAAAACAAGTTGTTCAATTAATTAATTATATTAATATGATAAAACTACTTCATTAAAAGGAGTTCACTTCATTTGGACATCAGTAGTTACTGTTTGATTGATTGACAGGTCCACTGATAGCTTCCATGGTGATTGACACATCACAAATCGGTTAGACAAGGGAGACATTGAAGAACGATCTTTACATCAAACTAGTTGCAAAATTCCCCTGAGTTTTCTTCAAAATCCTGGCTGGATTTCCTGGCTATTCCCTTGTAATTCCAGGAATATTCCAAACAAGGATTTCTGGAAAAACCGGCAAATTTGGGGAAAGTTAATGGGAATATTCAAACCTACTGCTCACCTTTAGAAGAGAAAGATGTATATTTTACAATCTGGACGTTTAAATCTATATCTCAGTACTCTAGTGGTCTTGGGGGGGGGAAATACAAATCGGATCAGTCACTGACAAAACAATTCCTCTTAAAAAAGACAAGCAATAATATGTTTAGGCTTTGAATGAATGTCAAAAGTGCTTCCTTGATTCCTCACATCCTTTCCTTCTCAATATGTCAGAAACAAAGCAGGAGACAGGATGCGAAGAAGGACTTTTACGAGTATCCTTTGATTAGGAAATTAAAATGGAACGGCTCACAAAAGGGGGACAATTTCACAGACACTGTTGGGTCTAAACGATCAGCTTAACCAGAATCCTTAAGATCAAAACAAAAAAGTATTATTATATTCTATTGATCGATGACGATCCTAATCAAACCAACAGTAGAGTCAGTAGACTGGCAGCAGAAGAAGTTGGCATCAGAGCATAAACATCCCAAATGGCACCATATTCCTTATTTAGTGCACTACTGTCAACCAGAGCCCCCAGTCAAATGTAGTGTAGTAAATAGGGAATTGGGCCCTTAAGGCCCTGGTCAGAATTACACCATTGTATAGGGAATAGGGTGCCATTTCAGACACTGACTGTCTATCCATTTCTACCACCATATCGGCAGGTAGCCATCCCAGAATCAACCCAACCCAGACCAGACTCAACCCCTAAAACAGCCAGACCAGAATCAACCCAACCCAGACTCAACCCCAACCAGCCAGACAACCCCTAGTGTAAATATAAGAGGTTTGAATCAGGGTGGGTCAGCAATATGGCAGATATGGATCCTTTATTTATACAGGTTTGCCTCATTGAAAAACAAAAAGGTATTTTGCAAAAGAGAAGTGTTTAAAAACACCCCCTAACCCACCAGAAGGCAAGGTGATGCTACTATCATACTGCATGTACCTCCACTAACCAACTGATTCAGATCTACTTCAGAGTCTATGGTGGAAGAGCTAGGAATCGATTCACATCTATTTAAGAGTCTATGGTGGAGGAGCTAGGAATCGATTCACATCTATTTAAGAGTCTATGGTGGAGGAGCTAGGAATCGATTCACATCTATTTAAGAGTCTATGGTGGAGGAGCTAGGAATTGATTCAGATCTATTTAAGAGTCTATGGTGGAGGAGCTAGGAATTGATTCTAGACCAGGCCATAGTTAGCTAGTTGTCCTTGGTTTAAAATGTTAGCCCCCACTACCCAGACCCTAGCCTGGGTACCAGTCTGAGTCTGCCTTCATTCCACTCCTCCGTGCTAAAAACATAGAGCATATGACAGAGGAGAAGGAGTGGAATGTTAGCAGAATCGGACCGGTACCCAGTACTACTAGAACCCTTGAAGAGCTTGAGGCCCGGTTCTAATAAAGCCCAGGTGGCCTGTCTGTTGTAGAACTACATGATGATGCGTGGTTCAGGCACTGAGTCGGTGATGGACTTGTGAGGAAGCACGTTGGCTCCGTTGAGGTAGAGCTCATCGTTCACAATAACATCCTCCCCGAGGACTGTCACGTTCTCCATACGCACCTGAGAGAGACAGAGAGACAGAGAGACAGAGAGACAGAGAGACAGAGAGACAGAGAGACAGAGACAGAGACAGAGAGCGAGAGACAGAGAGTTAAAGAGTTAGATAAAAGCCCTAGGACACATACTGTAAACATGTGAAATGCAGACATTTATTCAAAAACGTTATTTGAAATGTTTGATCTGATGTGCGTTTGATGATTTTGGCTTGGCGTTTGGGACTAATGATTGCTCACAGACCTCGGTCACACACGGGACATTATGTGAAATACTTTCATTGAGGGAAAAGAGCACACAGTCAGGGACAGATACGATCACGACAGGGAGAAACCCAACAAATATCTTCAGTTTCACTGGATATTTTGCTTCTAGATCAAACAGACCTGAGTCACACAGACTGCATTTATACAGGCCCGCCCAGATTCAGCTCTTATACAAACGATTGGACAAAAAGATCAGAATTGGACTGCCTGTGTAAACGCAGCCATACTGTGTTTATGTGAAATATATTGAAGTATGACTTGGGAGTCTGCAGATTTTTGGGATAATTCCGTTGTGTCATATCCTGTGTACCAGACCAACTGAATCAAGCACACCAAGTATTTGTGATGTCACACCTCCATGTTACTCAGGCAGGGTGCGTTTCCATCAGCGGAGTCATGTTAATGGAGCAGTTAACAGTGTCCTCCACCACCCCCACAAAAATAACACATTCCATATCACAGCTATTCTATTAATATACACTACCGTTCAAAAGTTTGGGGTCACTTAGAAATGTCCTTGTTTTTGAAAGAAAAGCTAATATTTTTGTCCATTTAAAATAACAACAACAGCTACAAAAGTAATTTACAACATTAACAATGCCTACACTTTATTTCTGATCAATTTGTTGTTATTTTAAATGGACAAAAATATTTGCTTTTCTTTCAAAAACAAGAACATTTCTAAGTGACACATTTACTCATCAAGGTCTTTTTTTTTTTACATCAGCAGATGTCACAAAATGTGTCACAGTAAGCTGAGTATAGTCTAGAGCGTGGGAGTGACTGTGTGAGTGAGCGTGTTGCTTGGGGAAACCACGCGTGTGTGCGTGAAGATTGAGTCTAGTTAATGAAGGAGTAAACAGCCGTCTACTCCTCTTCAAATAATATCTCTGTGGTATTATTACACAGATATAACTATATTCAACAGGCTCTAACCAACCACTGTGTGTGTGTGTGTGTCTCTCTCCTCTCTACTCACCCACTGTCCTACGGAGGAGCTCCACCCTACGATGCAGGACTCGAGCCAAGAGTGTGATCTGACCCTTGACCCCTTCAGTACCGTACACCTTTTTATCCTGACCCCGTCCTCCAGCACCACCCCAGCCCCGATGGTCACGTTGGGCCCGATGGTGCAGTTCTCCCCTATCTGGGCAGTAGGGTCCTGGACCAGAACACAGAGCAATGACAGGTTAGAATATGGCATGTATTCATAAAGCTGATCTAGGATCAGGTCCATCCTGTCCATATTATTAGGTTAGAATATGGCATGTATTCCTAAAGCTGATCTTGGATCAGGTCCATCCTGTCCATATTATTAGGTTAGAATATGGCATGTATTCATAAAGCTGATCTTGGATCAGGTCCATCCTGTCCATATTATTAGGTTAGAATATGGCATGTATTCATAAAGCTGATCTAGGATCAGGTCCATCCTGTCCATATAATTGTATTCATTATGGATCTAAAGGCTAAACTGATCCTCGATCAGCACACCGACGACAATGAGGCCTGTTTATATCAGATCTTCTGACGAGGCTCCCTCTGGTGGGATGTGTCTGTAACTGCAGGGACATAACACGTGTAACTTATTTATACAGTAATTGATGGAATGGACTAAAATCCTACACCAGTGAATTGTCTATATTTTGTGGCTTAGTCCAGAAACACCACCAAGCCAATCAGAGGGCAGCTAAATGGAGGAGCCACCACCAAGCCAACCAGAGGGCAGCTAAATGGAGTAAACACCACCAAGCCAACCAGAAGGCAGCTAAATGGAGGAGCCACCACCCCCAAGCCAACCAGAGGGCAGCTAAATGGAGGAGCCACCACCCCCAAGCCAACCAGAGGGCAGCTAAATGGAGGAAACACCACCAAGCCAACCAGAGGGCAGCTAAATGGAGGAAACACCACCAAGCCAACCAGAGGGCAGCTAAATGGAGGAAACACCACCAAGCCAACCAGAGGGCAGCTAAATGGAGGAAATACCACCAAGCCAACCAGAGGGCAGCTAAATGGAGGAGCCACCACCAAGCCAACCAGAGGGCAGCTAAATGGAGGAAACACCACCAAGCCAACCAGAGGGCAGATAAATGGAGTAAACACCACCAAGCCAACCAGAGGGCAGCTAAATGGAGGAGCCACCACCAAGCCAACCAGAGGGCAGCTAAATGGAGGAGCCACCACCAAGCCAATCAGAGGGCAGCTAAATGGAGGAGCCACCACCACCAAGCCAATCAGAGGGCAGCTAAATGGAGGAGCCACCACCACCAAGCCAATCAGAGGGCAGCTAAATGGAGGAGCCACCACCAAGCCAACCAGAGGGCAGCTAAATGGAGGAGCCACCACCAAGCAAACCAGAGGGCAGCTAAATGGAGGAGCCACCACCAAGCCAACCAGAGGGCAGCCAAATGGAGGAGCCACCACCCCCAAGCCAATCAGAGGGCAGCTAAATGGAGGAGCCACCACCCCCAAGTCAATCAGAGGGCAGCTAAATGGAGGAGCCACCACCAAGCCAACCAGAGGGCAGCTAAATGGAGGAGCCACCACCAAACCAATCAGAAGGCAGCTAAATGGAGCCACCACCACCAAGCCAATCAGAGGGCAGCTAAATGGTTAAACACCATCATACTACTACAACGTTCTGTCAGATCTGCCTGTCTTGTTGAACGGAGATATATGATCCAGTGTCAGACTGGTTAACTCACCACCAATACGTTACCCAGGAACCCAGGCCCAGTCTTCAGTCTGTCAGGTGCGTGTTGTCTTACAGACTGCAGGTACATACACATCCCTGTCAGGAAGTCCTTAGGCTGACCAATGTCCATCCAGAACCCTTGTAGCTCCATGGCGTAGAGATGGTTCTCCTCAGCCATGAATGGGAAGATCTCTTTCTCAATAGAGGTGGGTTTCAGCTAGAAGAATACAATGTACACCGAGTGTAAAAAAAACAACAACAAACACCTGCTTTATCCATGACATAAACTGACCAGATGAATCCAGATGATAGTTATGGTCCCTTACTGATGTCCCGTATTGATGTCAAAGAAGGATTTTTAAGACTTGAGACATGGATTGTGTATGTGTGCCATTCCGATGGTGAAGGGGCAAAACAAAAGATTTAAGTGCCTTTGAACAGGATATGGTAGTAGGTGCCAGGCGCACCGGTTTGAGTGTTTCACGAACTGCAACACTGCTGGGATCTTTACGCTAAACAGTCTCCCATGTGTATCAAGAACGGTCCATCACCCAAAGGACATCCAGCCAACTGGACACAACTGTGGGAAGCATTGGAGTCAACATGGGCCAGCATCCCTGTGGAACGGCTTTCGACACCTTGTAGAGTCCATGCCGCAACGAATCGAGGCGTTCCTAATGTCTTGTACACACAGTGTACATGCCACAATCCACTTCAGCACACCATTTTATCCAACGTGACTTACAGTATCGTAAACACACCCCATTCCATACAAATGTGCGCAACTGCGACATTCAAATGAGGCTGCAAGGAAAACTAATGGGACTGTAGCGACTGTGTTGACTTCAAAATCTGGGGTGTGAACTACGTTTCTATTCAAGCGTTGATCGACATGGTAATGGCTCTATAGTATTGGAGAAAAGTTGAAAAAAAAAACTGCCCTTCCGTTATATCATGACGTGTCGTAACGTACAGCACGCATAAAGCAACTATTTCTATATTACAATCTCTCTCCACCAGGTGTAGCACTTCTCTCATCGTTTAAAAACAAGAAATGGACAGTGACGGGGGTAAGGGGGGGGGGGTACCTAGTCATTTTTTGCGTCGTCACTGCAAGCATCATGACTCTCAAAAGCCGCTGTTTACTTCTGAAGATCACTTTAGCTCCGCCCTAAAAACCCGATTCAAATTCGACGCAAACCTTCAAATAGGTATGTAATGACACATTATATAAACTCTTTATAGTGTTTCATTTACACTTTAGAGGCGAGTTGGACAGATCGGGTGGGAAAAAGCAGTTTTGCCACATGACATCTCTCCTCCTCACTATCACGCATTAGTTTCGCTTCCCCACCCGCCATTTTTAAAAAGACCCGACGGAGCTCATTGCCTTCTTGAATCATGCAGAAACGGGCAGCGTGGAGCACATGTCATTGATTCTATTGGAAAGGGGAGAAATTGTGCTTTACAATGGTATTGACATTATAGTTGATCTGGAAGCGCTAAAATAAGGTCAATTGTACGGACCAAGGCGATGTACAAAAGTGAGTGAGTTTACATTACATTGAGTGGACACATTTTCAGAACAAATCGGTTGAAGGTTTATAAAATAGGATCCATGAAAGAAACGGTTTGTTTACTAGCTGTGTTGAAACAATCATATTATGTGATAAATGAAGAGGTTTGACATCTGCACGAACCTTGATCCTCTTGAGCATGGATGGACTGAAGACGTACATCCCAGCGTTGATCTTGTTGGAGACGAACACCTGGGGTTTCTCCACGAATCGGTGGATGCGTCCGCTCTCTGCCTCGTACATCACCACGCCATATTTCGACGGCTCCTCTACCTTCGTCACCTAGGAACAGACACCAGCAATTGTTTGAGATTGGTGACTACATTGCAGTCTAATCACCTTGCATCACCAATAACTCATTAGAGGTCTTGTCTCGCTCAAGCTGATCCCCTGAAACAGTTTGACAGTGTTGATTGGCCTGCTCTTACAGCAAGGGTCCCTTGCCTTTAAACACTCCTGATAGGTTAATAAGCAACGTGGTAGTATTTCCACCTTGCCGTCTGATAGGCTGGGTGGTATTTTTCACATTTGCATTTTAGTCATTTAGCAGACGCTCTTATCCAGAGCGACTTACAGTAGTGAATGCATATATTTCATACATTTTTTTCTCGTACTGGTCCCTCGTGGGAATCGAACCCACAACCCTGGCGTTGCAAACACCATGCTCTACCAACTGAGCCACACGGGACCCAGCCAATCCTCTCAGATCTACAGGAGTATCTAGGGTGTAGGAGCTACAGAGCCAACGTTAACAGTTTCACTCACCACAATGGTTCCCTCTCTGCCGTGGTGCTTGTGGAACTTTAACATGTCCTCGAAGGGGAAGTCACAGATTACGTCACTGTTGAGGACGAAGAATGGCTCATCGTTGTCCGTTAGCAGCTCTCTGGCCAGAGCAAGAGGACCGGCTGGGGGGGAGGGGACAAGGAAAACACACGCTCTGGGTGAACAATTCTATTAAACTTTTAAATGTACATAAGGATAAAGGACATACAAAAACTGGAGGTGAACAGCTCAATTCTATTCAATCATCTTGATTTTTATGCCAATGAAAGGATCTATTGCTGCTGGGTTGAAAATGGCCATATTTATATATTTATTTAACTAGGCAAGTCAGTTAAGAACAAATTCTTATTTACAATGACGGCCTACCCCGGACGACGCTGGGCCAATTGCGCGCCGCCCTATGGGGACTCCCAATCACGGCCGAATGTGATACAGCCTGGATTCGAACCAGGGACTCTTGCACTGAGATGCAGTGCCTTAGACCGCTGCGCCACTCGGGAGCTCAGAATTGCAACATTTACCTGGAGATACCTCTCCACATAGCACTACTGGATGATCGGAAAAATCAAGTCAATTGATCAATAATATAATAATTATTTTAGCAAAAAAGGTTTATTTTTAATTTATAATCTGTAGAAATTATGAGAATAGAAAGGTTCAGAACTTGTGAAACATCACAGCACAGTTGAAAAATATATGGCAAACAGAAATCCAATATGGATGGTGTTCTGAGATAGATGGGAGGGAGTTGAATGGAGCTGAATGTTGGGAACAAGTAATAACAACAAGATAGCGCATGTAAAACATATACGTTTTATGGACGCACTATTGGTTCAAAACTCTTGTGAAAGAAATAGATAGGAGAGGTTGAGGTTAGAGGAAGGACAGGAGTAAAAAAAATAAAAAATAAGAATAATAAAACTATTGTGAAATAGACTGGGCCCATAAAATGTATAAGCAGGAAGTAGAAGCCTAAACCACTAGTTAACTCCAATTAGGGGAGGTAGGGTTAGAAAGTAATATATATATATATATATATGAAAATGTATATATTTATATATGCAAAAAAATGTATGGGGGATTGGAAGTGTGGCAGACAATTATATTGATGGAAGCTACAATCTATCTGCAATATTAAAGCTGATCTACCCCTCCAAAAAAAGATTAAAATAAGGCACCGCGCCGACAGCAAGCCACCGGCCCTGTACTACGCACACCGACAAATGATCTGGTGAGATTTCTCCCCAACTTGTAGGAGTAGACTAATGACTGTACACGCCCCAGTTGATCAGCAGGTCGTACCTGTTCCAAGCGGTTCCTTCTCATGTGACAGGGAGATTCTAATACCAAGCTGTAAAACAGAAACAGGTCATGCGTCAAGTGCTTAGTAATTTGTTTAGACAAAAAGCTCAAATACAAAACAATACATACATTGACAATAGGAAAAAGCCTTACCCTCTCTTCCTGAACCCTCATCTCTCGCTCCAACAGATCAGACATGTAACTTACAGCCAGTATCACATGGTTAACTCCAGCCTGTCGACAGTCAGACACAAAATAAACAACATACACTTTACTTTCCTGGATACAAAACGTTTCATTATGCCGAGTGTACAGCAAGGAATAAGAAGGCCTACTCTGTGTACACTGTACTGGAGTAGGTAGGTATGGCCATTTACACTGTACTGGAGTAGGTAGTTGAAGTCGGAAGTTTACACACACACACACACACACACACACACCTTAGCCAAATACATTTAAACTCAGTTTTGCACAATTCCTGACATTTAATCCTAGTAAAAATTCCCTGTTTTAGGTCAGTTAGGATGACCACTTTATTTTAAGATGTCAGAATAATAGTAGAGAGAATGATTTATTTCAGCTTTTATTTATTTCATCACATTCCCAGTGGGTCAGAAGTTTACATGCTACCAAATTGTAATTGAGTGTATTGCCTTTAAATTGTTTAACTTGGGTCAAATGTTTTGGGTAGCCTTCCACAAGCTTCCCACAATAAGTTGGGTGAATTTTGGCCCATTCCTCCTGACAGAGCTGGTGTAACTGAGTCAGGTTTGTTGGCCTCCTTGCTCTCACACGCTTTTTCAGTTCTGCCCACAAATTGTTTCTATAGGATTGAGGTCAGGGCTTTGTGATGGCCACTCCAATACCTTGTGTGGCAGACCAGGGGGTTTGGTCAAGACGTTTACCCATATCAGACACGGACAGAGAAGGATTAGCTCAGATTCAAGGGTGTTTATTTAAATAATAGATCAAAAAGAAAAGGATAGGTCTCCCCTATGAGACCCTCTCCAGGATGACGTCTTCTGGTATTCCGTGTCTGGCTGTATCCTGTCAGGAACAAAACTGAACTCCCTCTTCTTACCTCTGCAACCATCAACAATACCACAGGAGTCCTTTCTTCCCCCATTCCTCCTCTGTGCTGCAGCTTTATGGGCCTTGCACAGCTGGTGAGCAATCTGCCCTTGATTACTCACCAGCTCCCAATCAGCCCCAATTAGTCCTGGCTAGAGAGCCTGTCGAGACCTGGCACGTCCAGCAGATGGAGCCTTCGCCTCGTGATGTATACTCCGTCTGTTACCAGGCCTCAACGAGTCTCCCCCTGATGGCTGACCTGCTGTACGCCACACTTGACATTGTTGCCCTTAAGCCATTTTGCCGCAACTTTGTAAACATGCTTAAGGTCATTGTCCATTTGGAAGACCCATTTGCGACCAAGTTTTAACATCCTGACTGATGTCTTGAGATGTTGCTTCAATATATCCACAATTTCCCTACCTCATGATGCCATCTATTTTGTGTAGTGCACCAGTCCCTCCTGCAGCAAAGCACCCCCCAAACATGATGCTGCCACCCCCGTCCTTCACGGTTGGGATGGTGTTCTTTGGCTTGCAAGCCTCCCCCTTTTTCCTTCAAACATAACAATGGTCATTAAGGCCAAACAGTTCTATATTTGTTTCATCAGACCAGAGGACATTTCTCCAAAAAGTACAATCTTTGTCCCCATGTGCAGTTGTAAACCGTAGTCTGGCTGTTTTATGGCGGTTTTGGAGCAGTGACTTCTTCCTTGCTGAGTGGCCTTTCAGGTTATGTCGATATAAGACTCATTTTACTGTGGATATAGATACTTTTGTACCTGCTTCCTCCAGCATCTTCACAAGGTCCTTTGCGGTTGTTTTGGGATTGATTTGCACTTTTTGCACCAAAGTACATTCATCTCTAGGAGACAGAACGCATCTCCTTCCTGAGTGGTATGACGGCTGCGTGGTCCCATGGTGTTTATACTTGCATAATATTGTTTGTACAGATGAACGTGGTACCTTCAGGTGTTTGGAAATTGCTCCCAACGATAAACCAGACTTGTGGAGGTCTGCAATTTTTTCCTGAGGTCTTGGCTGATTTCTTTTGATTTTCCCATGATGTCAAGCAAAGAGGCACTGAGTTTGAAGGTAGGCCTTGAAATACATCCACAGGTACACCTCCAATTGACTCAAATGATGTCAATTAGTCTATCAGAAGCTTCTAAAGCCATGACATTATTTTCTGGAATTTTCCAAGCTGTTTAAAGGCACAGTCAACTTAGTGTATGTAAACTTCTGACCCACTGGAATTGTGATACAGTGAATGATAAGTGAAATAATCTGTCTGTAAACAATTGTTGGAAAAATGACTTGTGTCATGCACAAAGTAAGCTAACCGACTTGCCAAAACTATAGTTTGTTAACAAGAAATTTGTGGAGTGGTTGAAAAATTAGCTTTAATGACTCCAACCTAAGTGTATGTAAACTTCCGACTTCAACTGTAGATACAGCCATTTACACTGTACTGGAGTAGGTAGGTACAGTCACAATACATGTGAATGTTACAGTAAATAGATTACACATCAATGATGAATGAATATTCACAATGACACGTTTTAAGAGGCACTAACCTTGACCAGGGCTTCAACTTGATGCAGAAGGATGGGCTTGTTGGCAAACTCTACTAGTGGTTTAGGGACACTGAGGGTTAAAGGTCTGAGTCTAGTCCCATAGCCACCAACTAGGATCAGAGCTTTCATCTTGGCCCAGTACGAGATGGGGTCATCAATGGGTTAGAGAGATCAGGGTGGCAGTGAGCATCAAGTCCTGGGAGATTCAGGTTATAGTGGTGCCTTGATACAATAAATCAAAACATGTGACATGAGTGAATCATCCTTTACTGTACAAGAACAGTCATACACATGCAACATTGGATTCAGAGGTGTAGCTGTAAAGAAGTGTGTTCAGAGACAATTGCTGTTTAGATTGAAATGTAATGACTAAACCGTGGCTGAAAATGTGTAATCTTTGGTTTACCCCTTAAAAGTTGTTAATATTTATAACAGTCTAGTTGAGGAAGTGTTGACAGTGTCATGGGCGGTCACCCTCATTCACTCCCCTAGTTTAGCGATTGCCCTTGATGGTACAATGTAAATAACCTTACAACATACTAGAAACCACGTATTGTTCCTGAATACACCCCAGCCAGCTAACTACGTGCACCTTTATAGGAGTTAGTTAGTTCTGCCTTCCTCAGTCCTAGTAGCAAGCTAGCTGATTAGCTAACTAACTGTCTGTCTAGACAAATACACCGTGATAACAAAGATGTTCAGCTGATATGAGTAAACAATCACAGTGATTAACTCACAGGAAGATTATTTTGTTAACTACCTAAGTTAGATAGTTAAGTTAGCTAGCTAACCAAGACACGACGCTATCGAAGATAGCTAAATGAATGAAATATGAAACCAGCGAATGAAATAACCGTCAAACATTTTTGCTGGAGAGTTCAGGCACTTCAAAACGATCTCTTTGAAAAGAAAGAAAACTATAAATAAACTCTAAATCTCTATCTAATCAAACTTCCGACATCTACCTAGCTAACGTACAGTAAGTAGCTCCCTAGGTAACAATCGTTAACGTTAGTCGGCTAGCTAGCTGGATGGTAGCTAAATCAACAACAAAGTACAAAAGTGCAAACAAAACTCACTCAAAAAAAAGTTAATAAATCCTTTCCCAAAGCGTCAAGAAATAGCTCGAACTGACCATGTGTCTATATGACACGTAACCACTAAAACAACATGTAAAACGGGTTTTAAATCGTTGAATGACAAGACAAGAAACACTTCAAAACCTGTCCGGCTGGGCGGATCTGGACCACAATGCATTTCGGCTACAACTCGGGACGTAAAAAAAAGAGACGTTGGAATAAAATACGTCCTTCACATTTCCCATTGTGGCTAAAAAAAAAACATAATTGTGGATATAATATGAATTTATTTAAGACTATATGAGTGCATAGTATTATCAGGATCTGTAAACATGCATTTTATTAGAAACCATAGCCGATAATACAACGTCTCAAATCCTTGTTTTCTTTTGGCCGCGCCTCTCCTGTTATTTGTTTCCTGACCAATCAGAGAAAAACAACGTGGCTAGGAAGTGCTGTCAAAATGGCATATATATATATAGTTGTGTGTTACAATATTGTTTATATAAGGGAATGGACATGAAAACTAACATCGAAAAACTGGAAAACGTAAAATTGCCCACAATATGAGAGTAAACGACAGTGATTGAGAACCCCGAAAATAAGTGCTCAACTGTCTGAGGAATCATACTGGGCGCGTTGTGAGGGTTAACAGAGAGGAAGAGGAAGAGAGAGACCCGACTCTCCCTCCAGCATTTTGGGGTTCCCAATCACTGTCGTTTACTCTCATACTGTGGGCAATTTTACGTTTTCCAGTTTTTCGATGTTAGTTTTCATGTCCATTCCCTTATATAAACAATATTGTAACACACAACTATATATATATAAATAAAGTGCCATTTTTGCAGCACTTCCGATCCCCGTTGTTTTTCTCTGATTGGTCAAGAAACAGAGTTTCGCCCACCCAGCGAGTTTTTAGCCCACAATGCCGCTTTGTGGACTTTACAACTCTCATTCATAGAGTGGAGAGACGTGTAACTTGTCAGTATAGAGCCCCACAGTGGAAGTGTCATAATACCCATAAAACCTGGCGGTCAAACAGGGAAATATTTCCATTGTTTTTCCACCATACATTTTTCACATAGGGGACCCTTAAAATATGGGCTGTGTTTTGTGTAGGTTTACTCTGGCGTGACGTTTTGATAACCGTATACATTTCACTCGGACAAAGTATTTTATCAATATATACGGCTCTATTTACGCTCAGATTCAAAAATTATAATTAATATCAAAGTAGACATGCAAGACTACAAATCCCTGCAAGCTCCTGCACATCCTCTCTAGCTGACACCTTTGCTAACAGGTATCGTGTAAATGTGAAACTTGCCCAAGACAGTTTACAGAATTGTCAATAAGAAATGTATCCAATTTATTCATTAGTAAATGTAGTTTACATTAGATCATTAATCCAAAGATTCTTACCTTTGCCTCAATTCGGCAGGGTCATCCAGAGCGTCATCCATTTGCATTTCTTTATGATAGCAACATTACCAGCTAATTAGCATTTCATTTTTGGGGGATAAGTACAGACGAATATATTTATAAGTGATCTTGTCCTCGAGAGATTTACACCGTTATCAAAACGTCTATACAAAACACATCCCTTATTTGAAGTGTTTCTGAAATCCCCTATGGGAAAAATTAATGGTGGACAAATGATTGGAACCAGTTCCCTGTTTGACTGCTTGGTTTTATGGTTATTATCTTTGGTGGTAATAGAGCTCCCCAGCTTGTAGTCCTAAAACCCGGGAAATTAGTTACCTCTGGTTTGTTCAGCCATTCATATGGCAAACATTTATGATGAAAGAATATAGTTTTGGGATAAGGTATGAGGTTAACACAGGCTCAGGTGATCTTATACGTTTTGTTTCTATGAGGTAATATCAGTCAGTTAACATGACCTTTATGAATAATGAAACATTTATGTGCTTTTTTAAAAATGAAATAAATGCTTCAAAATTCACAAAAAGTGACGTTAGCTGATGAAGATTAACTCATAGAACAAAAAGTACAAGATCTCCCAAGCCTGTGTTAACCACAGACCATAATATCAGTGTTTATCCAAAAAGCCATTCATTTCTACATAGGTTTTGTCCAATGAACCATGGCGGAGTTGGTGCCTACGAAAAGACCTCATTATTATTTCTCTCTATGGTGCTTTCAAGAAAACCGTGATCGGAAAGTTAGTTCCCAGGTGTCTTGTGTGGCTCAGTTGGTAGAGCATGGTGTTTGCAACGCCAGGGTTGTGGGTTTGATTCCCACGGGGGACCAGTACGGAGAAAAAAAAAAATGTATGAAATGTATGCATTCACTACTGTAAGTCGCTCTGGATAAGAGCGTCTGATAAATGACTAAAATGTAAAATGTCTTGAACGCACTGAAGTTGGAAGTCAGAGAGTTCCGACGTGCCAGTTGCTTTGAATGCGGCATAAGTCTTAAAACTTCTTCGGGATTGGTGTCCCTTTCACGGGATGGTTGAGCTAACATAGGCTAATGCGATTAGCATGAGGTTGTAAGTAACAAGACATTTTCCCAGGACATAGACATATCTGATATTGGTAGAAAGTTTAAATTCTTGTTAATCAAACTGCACTGTCCAATTTGCAATAACTATTACAGTGCAAGAATACCATGCTATTGTTTGAGGAGAGTGCACAATTTTGAACATGAAAAGTTATTAATAAACAAATGAGGCACATTTGGGCAGTCTTGATACATTTTGAACAGAAATGCAATGGGTCATTGGATCAGTCTAAAACTTTGCACATACACTAATGCCAACTAGTGGCCAACATCTAAATTGCACCTGAGCTGGAGTAATACATTATGGCCTTTCTCTTGCATTTCAAAGATGGTTAAAAAAAAATACAAAAGAAAGTTTTTTTTTTTCTTTGTATTATCTTTTACCAGATTTATTGTGTTATATTCTACTACATTCCTTTCACATTTCCACAAACTTCAAAGTGTTTCCCTCCAAATGGTACCAAGGATATGCATATCCTTGCTTCAGGGCCTGAGGTACAGGCAGTTAGATTTGGGTATGTAATTTTAGGTGAAAATGTCATTCTTAAGAGGAGTGAAGTCAAGGGAGGTGCATCTGCGACAGCCGAAAGTCGGACACTAATGTGGTTTTCCGACATCAAGGATCAGATCAACATGGCAGTGTTTATGCAAGTTTTTATTTATAATGTTGAAATAACTACCTGGCCTGATGACTCCTTGCTGTCCCCAGTCCACCTGGCCGTGCTGCTGCTCCAGTTTCAACTGTTCTGCCTGCGGCAATGGAACCCTGACCTGTTCACCGGACGTGCTACCTGTCCCAGACCTGCTGTTTTCAACTCTCTAGAGAGCAGGAGCGGTAGAGATACTCTCAATGATCGGCTATGAAAAGCCAACTGACATTTACTCCGGAGGTGCTGACCTGTTGCACCCTCGACGACCACTGTGATTATTATTATTTGACCCTGCTGGTCATCTATGAACATTTGAACATCTTGGCCATGTTCTGTTATAATCTCCACCCGGCACAGCCAGAAGAGGACTGGCCACCCCTCATAGCCTGGTTCCTCTAGGTTTCTTCCTAGGTTCTGGCTTTTCTAGGGAGTTTTCCTAGCCACCGTGCTTCTCCACCTGCATTGTTTGGGGTTTTAAGCTGGGTTTCTGTACAGCACTTTGAGATATCAGCTGATGTAAGAAGGGCTTTATAAATAAATTTGATTGAAATAAACATGTTTCCAACCACCATATCACATCCTCACAACTGAAATCATATGTGTGTGGATTACACAATCAATTAGTGAGAGAGAGCCTCAAATTTCCCATTTGTTTGTATATCCACTGCTAGCTAACATGAATACAAAGTTTGTTCCCGTTTCAGTCATGTCTTTGGTCACCGTTGCGTGGGTCAAACAAAAACAACCTAATGATTGGTTGACAATAGAACCTCCCACAATCCAGGCGATGGCTTCAGGATGAAGTTGGTGAAGAGCAACTGCAGAAACTTGCAGTCGACTTTTGTAAAATTCATGCAGTCTACAATTTTTATCCTCATAAAGCAAAACACTTTGAAATCAAATCAAATTTTATTTTTCACATATGCCGAATACAACAGGTGTTGTGTTACCGTGAAATGCTTACTTACAAGACCTTAACCAACAATGCAGTTAAGAAAAATAAGAGTTAAAATAATATTTACTTTTTTAAACTTTAGTTTTTTAAGTAACACAATAAAATAATAACGAGGCTATATATATATATATATATATATATATATATATATATATATATACACACACACACATACATACACAGGGGGAAGTGATCAGCTTGAACGCGCCCACTGACTTATGGAAAAACAAGATAAAAATCATGATTTCCGAGTTGCCAGATGTTATGAACTAGGTGGTGGGCCGTGGCAAGCAATCTGGTTTTGTTTTCGAGATGATCGATCTCTGTCGAGGGAGGAGCAGGTTTTTAAATAGTATGTATTTATTTATTTTGAACACATTTCTGTTTGTTGGCAATGTCAATTTTTTTCAAAATACTTACTTTTATGTTTGCTAGCTGGACAGGCTAGCTCTAGCTCTGCTGATCACGTCTGCCAATCACATTATCCGTATCTAAAGGTAGTAGACAGCTGTAGTAGAGAGCTGGTGATACCCAACAAAGTCATGTTAGGATATATGAGTTACTTTAAGAGCTTTTGTGCTGGACCCACTGCAGGGTTTCAGGTGCCACATTTATGGTCATGTCACAGCAGTGTGTAGGAGGGAGATTCAAAGATGTGGGAAGAGTGCAGGAGGGCATGGGACAAAGGGTGTAGTTTCGGTGGAAAAAAAAATTGTATGTCAACTGTAGGGGTGCCTATGTTGCTGGGGATCAGAGGTGTCCGGTGTGAGAGGAGGCAGGTTGAGGTGGCCAGGGTCACAGTAGTACAGAATGTGTCGTATGCTGAGACGGTGAAGAAAGTAGAGGATGGATCCCTGTGAGTATTTGATCTGTGCCAGCGCAGAGGGATAGGCCAACCAGTGTCATACAGACTCTACAAAACATTATGAACACCTGCTCTTATGATCCCTCACAAGTTAAATCCACTTCAATCAGTGTATATGAAGGAGGAGGAGACGGGCTAAAGAATGATTTTTAAGCCATGAGACAGTTGAGACATGGATTGTGTATGTGGGCCATTCAGAGGGTGAACGGTCAAGACAAATAATGAAGTGCCTTTGAACGGGGTAGTAGGTGCCAAGAACTGCAACGCTGCTGGGTTTTTCACACTCAACAGTTTCCCATGTGTATCAAGAATGGTCCACCACCCAAAGGACATCCAGCCAACTTGACACAACTGTGGGAAGCATTGGAGTCAACATTGAAGCTGTTCTTTGGGGGAAAAAGAGGGCTGCAACTCAATATTAGTAAGTTGTTCTTAATGTTTTGTTCACTCAGTTTATGCTTCAGTAAGGTTGGCTTCTTACATGCTGACCACACCGCTCACGTGCGCGTTGCGTTGCAAAATAAATGTACGCACATATTATTCAATCATTGCACCCACACTGCTCGTGTGCGTCTGCGTGGCCAGGCGCTAAAATATAACTTGGTTCTATTTGTGATGCTTGACTTCGCTGCAAGTCTCGCCTCTCCCATACCATCTCCTCATTGGTTTTTAGGAGCGTATACCCACTTGGGTGATTGAAAGATGAACGGAGGTCCACACTCCAGTCCAGTTGGTGGTGGTAATGAACCTTAGTTGGTTGCCAACCGCCATACAAAGTCCAACGAAGAAGAAGAAGCCTGAAGGAGGAGAGATGACTAGAAACTAACTCCGTTTCCCCTTTTATCTGTGGATTAATTGTCAGAGTAGAGGACCTTGTGCATTTCAGGTAAAATAACAACCCAATGTTTATATCCCAGGACAAATTAGCTAGCAACAGCAAACTAGCTAGCTAGCTATAATGCCATAAATGTTTAATGCTTTTCGACTTGTCCCCAAATTAATATAATTGGTTCAGTTTGTTTTGATATTTCAACCTGCGCGTTCTGATCACGTCTGGTGTGGGTGGTGTCATGACGTTGGCCTGTGGGTAAGGTTTATGACCCCCCATAAATACCTTCTCCCTTCCCCTCTCTCTCTGACCCTACTGAAGGACTTGAATAGCCTGTGTTAAATATAGAGAGTCTGGGAACATCAAACAAATGGGGAAAAGGAACCATCTTTTGGTAATAAAACCAGTTGGAAATATGCTTGATAACATAATGAGTATGGAGGTCAGTTCATTGTTATCTGGGACATTATGATTGATGACAGGACGACATAAACTGTACCTGAGAAAGTATACACCCTCTAGTTATCAGAGTCACATGGAATTGTTATACAATTGAAATGTTTGATATTGAAATTGTTTGTTAGGAGATTAAATGTAATTTTAGCTTCCAAATGAGAGAATTGGGTTTTCATAAGGAAAGTGCCCTGCTCGATCAGTGGCCCAACCCTGTGAAGAGACAGGGGGTTATAAACGATGAAACACCTCCTTTCCCCCTCTCCACTATATAAGCCTTTGACGAAAAGACATTCAGGAGTTCCAGTACGGGAGGTCTGCAGCCTCTACGTTAGAAGGACACATATCAAGGACAGAACTAAGCCAACCTCGGCGTGAGCTATGGTATGAACTGGTATGAACTTTGAGCTTATTCACTACAGAAGTGATACTTCCTAGCCGTTGAGTTAGCCGCTGCTAACGTGGGCTAGGAAAGGACGGACGACGGATCCAGTCTAACAACCAGACGAAGATACCACCACGTATCCAATTTACCACCATTGACATTCTTCCACTACAGGAAGATCTGTTGGCCAACCCGGCCAGCATCTACGACCAATCTACCGAAGCTCAGAGTAAATATTTATTGCATTTTCCTTTTCCAAATGGGCGGTAATTTAGAATGCATAAGATAATGTATTTACGATAGCTGCTGTTTCTGTGTTCCTAAATCTTCCCGCTCTTTCATTCAAGCCCAACCTCCTTTGTGTAACCAGCTTTCATACAGGTTCCGTTCACCAGGGGTGAATTCTATATGACATCATTGTATTCTGTGTATTTGTAATTCTGTGTGATTAGTTTAGGTATTTAGTAAATAAATAATTAAACCCAATTTTGTATTGCTGATTCAACTTGTTAGCCAGGGTTCGTGAAGATAACCAAGAATTTACAACTTTCATTATGAGACTGAAAATAAGATAAGGGTTAATATTGACTGCTATCGATGTAAAATATTACTAAGTATTTTAAGAGTTTATTCGGAAGATAACGGCTCTATAAACGTTCTTCTGTGGTGCCCCGACTTTCTAGTTAATTACATTTACATGATTAGCTTAATCAGGTAATATTAATTACAGAGAAATCATTTTATAAGTTAGCATGTCATATCACTTAATCCGGCATAGCCAAAGACACGACAGTGGACAAAAATCAAGACGCGCATGCGTCCTGGTCAGGATGTTAGCGTTCATAGCAATTGTTATCTAGTGTACCTCAGAGATAGATGTTGTGGTGGCAGCTGCAGAGAAGTACTTGTACGAGATTTGACTTCAGAGTTACAGGATGGTGGTGTCCTGTCCTCCCAAGCCGTTGGTCAGAGGTAGGACTAGCTAGATAGGGTTAAATAGTGGAATAAGGTGGTGGGATATAAAATTAGTGCAGGATTACAAGGTATAATGGAATTATACTCCAGTCTAGTTGGAGGCGGTAATGGAAAATACACTACATGGGGAAAAGTATGTGGACACCTGCTCGTCAACCATCTCATTCCATAATCATTGGCATTAATATGGAGTTGGTCCCACCTTTGCTGCTATAACAGCCTCCACTCTTCTGGGAAGGCTTTCCACTAGATGTTGGAACATTGCTGTGGGGACTTGCTTCCATTCAGCCACAAGAGCATTAGTGAGGTCGGTTGGGCGATTAGGCCTCAGTTGAATGTGGTAATGAATGGTGTTGCTGTTGAACAATTTGAGGAGACTAAATTACTTGGCATTACCTTAAATTGTCAACTGTCATGGTCAAAATAAACATTTTTCAACAACAGGTTAGGGTCAATAATAGCAAACGCTGCACTGAAATCTAACAGTACAGATCCCACGACCATCTTATTATCAATTTCTTCCAATCATCAGTCATTTGTGTCAGTGCAGTACATGTTGAGTGCCCTTCTCTATGAGCATGCTGAAAGTCAAAGGCTCTGAATATATACATCAACACCTCCCCCATAAGCATTCCAGTCTCTTCTATAGATGTTATATCCTTGTATTGCTTTTTTCATAAGTGTCAAAGGCTTTTATTGACAATTACATGAAGTTGATGCAAAGAGTCAATATTTGCAGTGTTGACCCTTCTTATTCAAGACCTCTGCAATCTGCCCTGGCATGCTGTCAATTAACTTCTGGGCCACATTTTGACTGATGGCAGCCCATTCTTGTTTGGAGTTTGTCAGAATTTGTGGGTTTTTGGTTGTCCACCCGCCTCTTGAAGATTGACCACAAGTTCTCAATGGGATTAAGGTCTGGGGAGTTTCCTGGCCATGGACCCAAAATATTGATGTTTTGTTCCCCAAGCCACTTAGTTATCACTTTTGCCTTATGGCAAGGTGCTCCATCATGCTGGAAAAGGCATTGTTCGTCACCAAACTGTTCCTGGATGGTTGGGAGAAGTTGTTCTCGGAGGATGTGTTGGTACCATTCCTTTTTCATGGCTGTGTTCTTAGACAAAATTGTGAGTGAGCCCACTCCCTTGGCTGAGAAGCAACCCCACACATGAATGGTCTCAGGATGCTTTACTGTTGGCATGACACAGGACTGATGGTAGCGGTCACCTTGTCTTCTCCGGACAAGATTTTTTCCAGATGCCCCAAACAATCGGAAACAGGATTCATCAGAGAAAATGACTTTACCCCAGTCCTCAGATGTCCAATCCCTGTACCTTTTGCAGAATATCAGTCTGTCCCTGATGTTTTTCCTGGAGAGAAGTGGCTTCTTTGCTGCCCTTCTTGACACCAGGCCATCCTCCAAAAGTCTTTGCCTCACTGTGTGTGCAGATGCACTCACACCTGCCTGCTGCCATTCCTGAGCAAGCTCTGTACTGGTGGTGCCCCGATCCCGCAGCTGAATCAACTTTAGGAGACGGTCCTGGCGCTAGCTGGACTTTCTTGGGCGCCCTGAAGCCTTCTTCACAACAATTGAACCACTCTCCTTGAAGTTCCTGATGATCCGATAAATGGTTGATTTAGGTGCAATCTTACTGGCAGCAATATCCATGCCTGTGAAGCCCTTTTTGTGCAAAGCAATGATGACGGCGTGTTTCCTTGCAGGTAACCATGGCTGACAGAAGAAGAACAATGATTCAAAGCACCACCCTCCTTTTGAATCTTCCAGTCCGTTATTTGAACTCAATCAGCATGACAGAGTGATCTCCAGCCTTGTCCTCATCAACACTCACACCTGTGTTAACGAGAGAATCACTGACATGATGTCAGCTGGTCCTTTTGTGGCAGGGCTGAAATGCAGTGGAAATGTTTTTGGGGGATTCAGTTCATTTGCATGGCAAAGAGGGACTTTGCAATTAATTGCAATTCATCTGGTCACTCTTCGTAACATTCTGGAGTATATGCAAATTGCCATCATATAAACCGAGGCAGCAGATTTTGCAAAAATGTATATTTGTGTCATTCAAAACTTTTGGCCACGACAGTAGCTTAACTTCTTTCAGTGTGAAGTAATTGGTAAACTATATTTTCAGAGAAGCTTCCCCAACACTGGACACGGCCACAACAAAAAGTGTACACGTCTTTTTTCATAATACCAAATGTTGCATAAATGCATTCCTTCAAAAATAAAATAGTACCATGTAATGTTGACACTTTCAAATCCCTTGATTAGAGTGGTTGAGTCAAATAGGGACAAGTACAGTATGTAACAGTCCACTAATGATGAACGTTCAAAGCCGGTGGATGCAACTTTTGTCTGGTTCCTCTGAAGGTTTCTTCAGCTGTTTTTTCTTCTTCTTGCAGCCGTCACCTCTGCTTGCTCTGAGGGTATATAGGCTGCTGTATTTTCTACTTTGTGTGTATGCAACTTTTTTAGATAGTCTCCCTTTTTTTTCTCCTTTATTTTTTCTCCTTTATTTAACTAGTCAGAACAAATTCTTATTTACAACTACCGGGGAACACTGGGTTAACTGTCAGCCTTACCGGGGAACACTGGCTTAACCGTCAGCCTTACCGGGGAACACTGGCTTAACCGTCAGCCTTACCGGGGAACACTGGCTTAACCGTCAGCCTTACCGGGGAACACTGGGTTAACTGTCGGCCTACCCGGGAACACTGGGTTAGCTGCCTTGTTCAGGGGCAGAACAACAGATTTTTACCTTGTCAGCTCGGGGATTCAATCCAGTAAACTGTTGGTTAGTGGCCCAACACTCTAACCACTAAGTTATCTGCCGCCCCTAGGGCAGACAGGTTGCCTCCCACATTAACAATGTTCCAGCACACACTAGTGTGGTTACTCTAGATCTGGGATTTTCCCCCGATACTAGATAATATAAATAAAATACAAATAAGCAAAACAGACAACACAGAAACATTTATTTCTTAAATAAATGGTTTTATAGCTCACATTCAAAGTTGTCATAAAGATGTCATATTATAATTTGTAAAAAAATATCCATCCATGCAACAACAACAAAAGGAAAAAGATACTTTTGGGGGTAATATATATTTTTCTTCTACAAGTAATTTTTCAGATCTATGAAAAAGACAAATAACATCCACCACAGAGAGGGCCACTTCCCCTTCCACATCCCTTTATAAAGACTCCTATGGATTCTTCTGCCACATCCCTTTATAAAGACTCCTATGGATTCTTCTGCCATACTTTTAGCCTAAGACCCATAGGGCTCAGGTCAAAAGTTGTGCACTATTATATAGCGGGAATAGGGTGCCATTTCGAATGGATACTTTGTCTCTGACACAACACAAGTTTCGTGGTTTGTTTCGCTGTGGCGCAAACCAACAGATTCTCTTTTTCTTTAGTAGACTTATTCATTTAACACAAATGCCCACTTTTTAAAAAAGGTTAAAACAAATAAACTATTTCCCGTTTTTGGAAGATAGTGAGCTGCTTTGAAAATATATTTATTTTGGCATCTTGAAATAGTTTTTCCCCTTCCTTCTAAAAACTACTTTGTCCTTCCAAAGCATTTTTTTTTTTTCTGGGTTAATCAACCTGAACAATGTATTGTTGGACAATAACACATTACAAAGCCCTGCCAAGCAGACTGATAAAGAGACCCCCTTCCCAACCGGTGGAAAAACATTTATCATATTTTTCCATATTAATTACAGTTTGAAGAAAAGGTCTTGAATAAATAAGAATGAATTTGGAACTCTGGGGGTAAGAAAACAACAACAATTTTTAACAGTTGTGACGAGGAGAAGTGTGACTTTTGCGGGAGTCTAAATTTTCTCCATAATGCCAAAAAGAAACACACATAGAATTGGTTCTAGAATTGGTTCTAGAATCAGAATAGAATCCTCATGCATGTAGTAGATAGATAGAACTCTAAACCAATAGAAAACCAGTAATTCTACAGTGTCTGTTTTTCAACATTGGATTGTATGTGTTGAAATTTAGTATCTTTTTTATTTTTTTTACAGTTCTGGCCAAATCCAAGTCAGTTCATGTGCTTGTGTAGCAGTAGAGAATATTAGTTAAACGTAAATATACGATATTAATAGCATCCTAGTGCTTGGTAGTCAGAGTAGAGTAGCAAAGTGTTCCTGGTAACTTTCCCCAAATCCCCAGAAGTCCTGATAAGCAGGAAATCCAGAACCAGCCTATTTCATACTCTGAGTCTGGGAATCTTCCAACTGGGATGTGGAAAACCTGGGAATTTTGAAACCCTGTCAAAGATAATAAACTAAGACGAGACCTGCAATCGTGCCAGAGCAGAGAAGAGAAGAAAAAAAAGAATCCACATTGAAAGAAAATACGTATCAAAGTGACTTATGGCTACAGTGCACCATTGTTCAACCAATCTACACAGAGAGAGAGAGAGAGACATCCTAACCAACTGAGTGACACTAGACTAACAGACTATGGTGAGGTGGCTGGGGGAGGACAGAGAGAGGACAGAGGAGAAGAAGAAGGTGAGAGTGGTGAAGAAGTGGAGTCTCTCTACTATCATTCTGCTACATGTGCTAAGATGGAGGACAAGGGTTCACTGTGTATCGGTGGTGAGAGAGTAGCAGACCTGGGTTTAAATACTACTAAAAAAATCTTTCAAATGCTTTTTCTTTAGCGTGCTTGCCTGGAGGGCCAGGTCATAGATTTGCAGTTTTGAGACTATTCTATATTGGTTACATTTTGCAAGGCAATAGGGTGCAATTTCAGACATATCCCTGGGTTTTTATTTTTCAATTAAAACCCTGCTAAAAGTATATTTGAAATGATTTGAATACTATTTGAATGCCAGGTCTCTAGTCTGCCCCTTGACGTGACTTAACCGCCCCCCCCCCCCAAAAAGAAAATTAGTAGTATGAAAATAAGAAAGAAACAGGCTTTCAATACACCTTCTACAGCGCAAATTAAAAACGGATTATAAAATGAGAGCAAGGCTTAGTTTGTAAAACAAAAGGGGGGGGGCGTCAATGTGTCTGGACTAAAGGATATGTGTTATACAGTGTCCGAATGGTATACCTGGGCTGGGACGGGCCTAACTATCAGACTCTGGTAGAGGGAGGGAAAAATAAACAAAGAAAAAAAAAAAAAACCTTGAAATAATATTATATCCACCTCATTTTCGAACGCTTTTTAAAACATGGAAGCCAAACGCTGAAACTATGGATACAACTTCCTCAACATTATCATCATTTATATCATCATTTTATTTAAAAAAATCCCTGCATTACCATGTTCCTGTTAGCTGATACACCATTTTACTGTCCTGCTAATGTGCCTGGGACCTTTTAGGCTAAACTGCCGAGAACAAACCCATACCTGTTCCAAATGGTTTCCCCAATCAGGCAGGCTAGATGCAGTTATTTCCTAATGAATATGGATTAAAAAAAAACAGCAGGCTTTTGAAGAGTTATTCAAATGACATAGGCTATTCAGTGTAGTTTTACAACCAAAACTATTTTTTTTCTACTCACATGAAACTGGATATTCACTGCAGTATTAAGCCTTACACTGAGCTTATGAATTATTGGCTAATATGCATACGCTTCAAATTTAGGGTCCAGGCTACATCTGGAGCCTGTCGGTCTTCAATACGGAGAAGAAAAAAAAAAATGGATGAAATGTATGCATTCACTACTGTAAGTCTCTCTGGATAAGAGCGTCTACTAAATGACTAAAATGTAAAAATTGTTGTGTGGCGTAATGACGCACCTCTCCGCTGCCACGGCTATTCCTCTATTCGAAGTCCCAGGAAAAGCCAGACAACAAAAGCTTGTTGCTCACTTATTTCCTTTAGCCTACTGATAGCCTATTGGAGGAGAGATTGCACCCTCGTTTGCTGAATGTAAAACAGCATTAACGGGCGGAGTGTAGTGAAAAGGAGAAGCTGCATACTTTCCTACAGTAGGCATATCTCAACACAGGGCTTCGTCCTGACAAAAATAGGTCCAACACCATACGAGTGGCCTGTTATTAATGTACCTTTCTGGACCTTCTCAACTGTGAAGAATAGACCCAGACGGTTATGTAAAAATGACCTAGGCTGTTATTTCGGGCAGGAAACAAAACAGGAAGTGTGAGCGGTTATTCAAATGAGCCTACATCACTACAGCCTATGGACAAAGACATTTATAAAATGGTGTACTCACTAGATAACAATAATACATTCCTCATGGCACTGTTGTACTGATGCATTGCAAATAGTTGCACAGGACAAACAGAGATGAGAACACTGGAAGACCCCCCCCCCCCACACACACACACAAAAAAATGGAAACCACTTGAGCAATGAGGCAATGACATGCTGTAAAAAGATGTGCAGACTAAACAGCGTTTGTTGTTGAAATGCTACATTTAAATACGAGTTAATATATTGTTTTTCCATTAGGCGGACATGTACATTGAAGTCGCCTATTGTTTGCGGTTCTCACTATGACAAACACACCCTGAAAGCACTGAACGGTCTTGTGTTACCACTTTATTAATAGCGGCATGCAGTAGGATACGCTGATCAGTTGATTGACAGGTGTAGGACTGTAAAACGATAAAAAACAAACTTCCCTCTAGCTTGGATGCTCACCAACGTTTTATAGTTATGTAGTCTATAGTTTATCATAGTTATTGGCTTGGTGGATGGCCCGGGCCTTAACTCTGCCACAACAGAACCATCCTACCGGTAGTTCAAGCTAACGTTATTATCACAACAGAACTAGCCTACCGGTAGATCCAGCTAACGTTATTATCACAACAGAACTAGCCTACCGGTAGATCCAGCTAACGTTATTATCACAACAGAACTAGTCTACCGGTAGATCCAGCTAACGTTATTATCACAACAGAACTAGCCTACCGGTAGATCAAGCTAACGTTATTATCACAACAGAACTAGTCTACCGGTAGATCCAGCTAACGTTATTATCACAACAGAACTAGCCTACCGGTAGATCAAGCTAACGTTATTATCACAACAGAACTAGTCTACCGGTAGATCCAGCTAACGTTATTATCACAACAGAACTAGTCTACCGGTAGATCAAGCTAACGTTATTATCACAACAGAACTAGCCTACCGGTAGATCAAGCTAACGTTATTATCACAACAGAACTAGTCTACCGGTAGATCAAGCTAACGTTATTATCACAACAGAACTAGTCTACCGGTAGATCAAGCTAACGTTATTATCACAACAGAACTAGTCTACCGGTAGATCCAGCTAACGTTATTATCACAACAGAACTAGTCTACCGGTAGATCAAGCTAACGTTATTATCACAACAGAACTAGTCTACCGGTAGATCAAGCTAACGTTATTATCACAACAGAACTAGTCTACCGGTAGATCAAGCTAACGTTATTATCACAACAGAACTAGTCTACCGGTAGATCAAGCTAACGTTATTATCACAACAGAACTAGTCTACCGGTAGATCAAGCTAACGTTATTATCACAACAGAACTAGTCTACCGGTAGATCAAGCTAACGTTATTATCACAACAGAACTAGTCTACCGGTAGATCAAGCTAACGTTATTATCACAACAGAACTAGTCTACCGGTAGATCAAGCTAACGTTATTATCACAACAGAACTAGTCTACCGGTAGATCAAGCTAACGTTATTATCACAACAGAACTAGTCTACCGGTAGATCCAGCTAACGTTATTATCACAACAGAACTAGTCTACCGGTAGATCAAGCTAACGTTATTATCACAACAGAACTAGTCTACCGGTAGATCAAGCTAACGTTATTATCACAACAGAACTAGTCTACCGGTAGATCAAGCTAACGTTATTATCACAACAGAACTAGTCTACCGGTAGATCAAGCTAACGTTATTATCACAACAGAACTAGTCTACCGGTAGATCAAGCTAACGTTATTATCACAACAGAACTAGTCTACCGGTAGATCAAGCTAACGTTATTATCACAACAGAACTAGTCTACCGGTAGATCAAGCTAACGTTATTATCACAACAGAACTAGTCTACCGGTAGATCCAGCTAACGTTATTATCACAACAGAACTAGTCTACCGGTAGATCCAGCTAACGTTATTATCACAACAGAACTAGTCTACCGGTAGATCAAGCTAACGTTATTATCACAACAGAACTAGTCTACCGGTAGATCAAGCTAACGTTATTATCACAACAGAACTAGTCTACCGGTAGATCAAGCTAACGTTATTATCACAACAGAACTAGTCTACCGGTAGATCAAGCTAACGTTATTATCACAACAGAACTAGTCTACCGGTAGATCAAGCTAACGTTATTATCACAACAGAACTAGTCTACCGGTAGATCAAGCTAACGTTATTATCACAACAGAACTAGCCTACCGGTAGATCCAGCTAACGTTATTATCACAACAGAACTAGTCTACCGGTAGATCAAGCTAACGTTATTATCACAACAGAACTAGTCTACCGGTAGATCCAGCTAACGTTATTATCACAACAGAACTAGTCTACCGGTAGATCAAGCTAACGTTATTATCACAACAGAACTAGTCTACCGGTAGATCCAGCTAACGTTATTATCACAACAGAACTAGCCTACCGGTAGATCAAGCTAACGTTATTATCACAACAGAACTAGCCTACCGGTAGATCAAGCTAACGTTATTATCACAACAGAACTAGTCTACCGGTAGATCAAGCTAACGTTATTATCACAACAGAACTAGTCTACCGGTAGATCAAGCTAACGTTATTATCACAACAGAACTAGTCTACCGGTAGATCAAGCTAACGTTATTATCACAACAGAACTAGTCTACCGGTAGATCAAGCTAACGTTATTATCACAACAGAACTAGTCTACCGGTAGATCAAGCTAACGTTATTATCACAACAGAACTAGCCTACCGGTAGATCAAGCTAACGTTATTATCACAACAGAACTAGCCTACCGGTAGATCAAGCTAACGTTATTATCACAACAGAACTAGTCTACCGGTAGATCAAGCTAACGTTATTATCACAACAGAACTAGTCTACCGGTAGATCAAGCTAACGTTATTATCACAACAGAACTAGTCTACCGGTAGATCAAGCTAACGTTATTATCACAACAGAACTAGTCTACCGGTAGATCAAGCTAACGTTATTATCACAACAGAACTAGTCTACCGGTAGATCAAGCTAACGTTATTATCACAACAGAACTAGTCTACCGGTAGATCAAGCTAACGTTATTATCACAACAGAACTAGTCTACCGGTAGATCAAGCTAACGTTATTATCACAACAGAACTAGTCTACCGGTAGATCAAGCTAACGTTATTATCACAACAGAACTAGTCTACCGGTAGATCAAGCTAACGTTATTATCACAACAGAACTAGTCTACCGGTAGATCAAGCTAACGTTATTATCACAACAGAACTAGCCTACCGGTAGATCTAGCTAACGTCGTTATCACAACAGAACTAGCCTACCGGTAGATCTAGCTAACGTCGTTATCACAACAGAACTAGCCTACCGGTAGATCAAGCTAACGTTATTATCACAACAGAACTAGTCTACCGGTAGATCAAGCTAACGTTGTTATCACAACAGAACTAGCCTACCGGTAGATCTAGCTAACGTCGTTATCACAACAGAACTAGTCTACCGGTAGATCAAGCTAACGTTATTATCACAACAGAACTAGCCTACCGGTAGATCAAGCTAACGTTATTATCACAACAGAACTAGTCTACCGGTAGATCAAGCTAACGTTATTATCACAACAGAACTAGTCTACCGGTAGATCCAGCTAACGTTATTATCACAACAGAACTAGTCTACCGGTAGGTCTAGCTAACGTTATTATCACAACAGAACTAGCCTACCGGTAGATCCAGCTAACGTTATTATCACAACAGAACTAGTCTACCGGTAGATCAAGCTAACGTTATTATCACAACAGAACTAGCCTACCGGTAGATCAAGCTAACGTTATTATCACAACAGAACTAGCCTACCGGTAGATCAAGCTAACGTTATTATCACAACAGAACTAGTCTACCGGTAGATCCAGCTAACGTTATTATCACAACAGAACTAGCCTACCGGTAGATCAAGCTAACGTTATTATCACAACAGAACTAGTCTACCGGTAGATCAAGCTAACGTTATTATCACAACAGAACTAGCCTACCGGTAGATCCAGCTAACGTTATTATCACAACAGAACTAGTCTACCGGTAGATCAAGCTAACGTTATTATCACAACAGAACTAGTCTACCGGTAGATCCAGCTAACGTTATTATCACAACAGAACTAGTCTACCGGTAGATCAAGCTAACGTTATTATCACAACAGAACTAGCCTACCGGTAGATCCAGCTAACGTTATTATCACAACAGAACTAGTCTACCGGTAGATCAAGCTAACGTTATTATCACAACAGAACTAGTCTACCGGTAGATCAAGCTAACGTTATTATCACAACAGAACTAGTCTACCGGTAGATCAAGCTAACGTTATTATCACAACAGAACTAGTCTACCGGTAGATCAAGCTAACGTTATTATCACAACAGAACTAGTCTACCGGTAGATCAAGCTAACGTTATTATCACAACAGAACTAGCCTACCGGTAGATCAAGCTAACGTTATTATCACAACAGAACTAGTCTACCGGTAGATCAAGCTAACGTTATTATCACAACAGAACTAGTCTACCGGTAGATCAAGCTAACGTTATTATCACAACAGAACTAGTCTACCGGTAGATCTAGCTAACGTCGTTATCACAACAGAACTAGCCTACCGGTAGATCAAGCTAACGTTATTATCACAACAGAACTAGTCTACCGGTAGATCAAGCTAACGTTATTATCACAACAGAACTAGTCTACCGGTAGATCCAGCTAACGTTATTATCACAACAGAACTAGCCTACCGGTAGGTCTAGCTAACATTAGCAAACTCGAATTCAATAATATAACATTACACTTGTTTACTTGACTTTTATTCTCTTTGACTCAAATAAATTACTCTGGCAAGTTTGCCACTGGCGCACAGCAGTAGGGAAGTAAAATGGAAGTCGAATCAATCACTTCCGTCGTTTGGCTGTGCCCGTGGCAACGTTCGAAAATGAGTTGGATACCTTTAAATTAAACAGTCGGTGGCTCTATTGGAACGGAATAAGCAAGATACTAACCGTAAAAAGCAACATAATAAAACTGTGACCTGTTGCTAAATTAGATGACCACTTGGAGACACAAAAGCTGTGCTGTATTTCAATTGAATAGGGCCTAGTCCCTATGTAGTGCACTACCTTTGACCAGGGATACCCATAGGGCTCTGGTCTTAAAGTAGTGCACTACATTAGGGAATAGGGTGCCAATTTCAGAGGTACCCTGGGTTTTATTTATTTTTCCAACCTCTTATCAAGGAGGGAAAATCATTTATTAACCCTTGCTTTCTTTACAGTAACGCTTTCATGACAAACATCAGCCTGTAAGCAAAGCTGCTCATCTATTAAACCCCTGATAGGACAACAGCTGTATGGAGACTAGGGACTACAGCTGTATGGAGACTAGGGACTACAGCTGTATGAAGACTAGGGACTACAGCTGTATGGAGACTAGGGACTACAGCTGTATGGAGACTAGGGACTACAGCTGTATGGAGACTAGGGACTACAGCTGTATAAAGACTAGGGACTACAGCTGTATAAAGACTAGGGACTACAGCTGTATAAAGACTAGGGACTACAGCTGTATGGAGACTAGGGACTACAGCTGTATGGAGACTAGGGACTACAGCTGTATGGAGACTAGGGACTACAGCTGTATGGAGACTAGGGACTACAGCTGTATGGAGACTAGGGACTACAGCTGTATAGAGACTAGGGACTACAGCTGTATAGAGACTAGGGACTACAGCTGTATGGAGACTAGGGACTACAGCTGTATGGAGACTAGGGACTACAGCTGTACCAGTCCCACAGCAGAGACAGTCTCTGTACCAGTCCCACAGCAGAGACAGTCTCTGTACCAGTCCCACAGCAGAGACAGTCTCTGTACCAGTCCCACAGCAGAGACAGTCTCTGTACCAGTCCCACAGCAGAGACAGTCTCTGTACCAGTCCCACAGCAGAGACAGTCTCTGTACCAGTCCCACAGCAGAGACAGTCTCTGTACCAGTCCCACAGCAGAGACAGTCTCTGTACCAGTCCCACAGCAGAGACAGTCTCTGTACCAGTCCCACAGCAGAGACAGGGGCTATATCCCAAATGGTACCCATCCACTTTATAGTGCACTACTTTTGACCAGAGCACTATGGGTTTCCCTGTGGGCCCAGGTCAAAAGTAGTGCACTATAAAGGGAATAGGATGCCATTTGGGCCTGAGACAGGACCTGGACTTGCCCCGAGCAGTGGCTTCACTACCTTCAAAACCAAACCTATCCTTTTGCTTTTTCTTCAATGCAATACTACAGTTGGCCACTCAGTGGCGACAAAACCCACAAGGCAGACATTGCCCTTTTTAATGTTTCCCTCAGAGGAATGGCAGCCATTTCTGTCCAGGAGGGTTGATAGGATACACACACGGCTGTAGATGCTCCCAGTCAGAAAGGAGTGACATTTACAGTCCAAGGTCACGGCCTTTCACCTTTACTGTCAGACATACCCCGGCCTTCCATCCATTCCATCACTGCTCCATCAGGTCCTTCTTATTACAGATCACTGCTCCATCAGGTCCTCCTTACTACAGATCACTGCTCCATCAGGTCCTCCTTACTACAGATCACTGCTCCATCAGGTCCTCCTTACTACAGATCACTGCTCCATCAGGCCCTCCTTACTACAGATCACTGCTCCATCAGGTCCGCCTTACTACAGATCACTGCTCCATCAGGTCCTCCTTATTGCAGATCACTGCTCCATCAGGTCCTCCTTATTGCAGATCACTGCTCCATCAGGTCCTCCTTATTGCAGATCACTGCTCCATCAGGTCCTCCTTACTACAGATCACTGCTCCATCAGGTCCTCCTTACTACAGATCACTGCTCCATCAGGTCCTCCTTACTACAGATCACTGCTCCATCAGGCCCTCCTTACTACAGATCACTGCTCCATCAGGTCCGCCTTACTACAGATCACTGCTCCATCAGGTCCTCCTTATTGCAGATCACTGCTCCATCAGGTCCTCCTTATTGCAGATCACTGCTCCATCAGGTCCTCCTTATTGCAGATCACTGCTCCATCAGGTCCTCCTTATTGCAGATCACTGCTCCATCAGGTCCTCCTTATTACAGATCACTGCTCCATCAGGTCCTCCTTACTACAGACCACTGCTCCATCAGGTCCGCATTACTACAGATCACTGCTCCATCAGGTCCTCCTTATTACAGATCACTGCTCCATCAGGTCCTCCTTATTACAGATCACTGCTCCATCAGGTCCTTCTTATTACAGATCACTGCTCCATCAGGTCCTCCCTATTACAGATCACTGCTCCATCAGGTCCTTATTACAGATCACTGCTCCATCAGGTCCTTCTTATTACAGATAATGTGCTTTTCTTGCTCCAAAACAGAATCATTGAGGACAGGGTAGTGGGTAGTAGCACTGAGGAAGAGGAGGAAATCTGAAGATGTGTCAGTTAGTCTTCTCCTGAACCACCATCATCGGTACATCCCAAATGGCACCCTATTCCCTACATAGTACACTACTTTTGACCAGATCCTTATAGGAGTAAGGTTTCCCTTTTTTGGATGCACCCTGGGTTTTATAAAAAAAAAATAATAATAATTCAAGAGAAAGAAGACGCGTTAACACCCTATGGGCCCTGTTCAAAAGTAGTGTACTACATAATGAATAGGGGGTACCATCCATTTGAGACACGGCCAATTCGTCAGTCCCAGGTTCGGCTACTACAGGTTCTCCTCTCGGAGGCCCTCTAGGATCTTGATGAGGCTCTCCAATCCAAACACGTAGCCCTGATCCGGCCCGTCGTGCACAGTCTGGTCGTCGCGGAAACCTTTGAAGGTGCTGTGGGCAAAGTCTATCATGCGGACGTCCACACTGATGCTCGGGCTAGAGGGGGGTGGTAGTGGGGGAGCGTGGGGGTCTGAGGGCTGGAGAGGCTCCTGGTGGAGCTGCTGTGGCTGTAGAGGGGTTGGGACGGGGGGGCAGTCTGGTGGAGGTGGTAGGGCCTGGGGCAGCTGGAGAGGGGCTTCTGTCAGTCCATGGGCCCCTTGGAGGACTCTGCCTTGGAGCCCCACTCCTAACCCTGGTCCTTGGACACCTTGGATCCCCACTCCTAACCCTGGTCCTTGGAGCCCCACTCCTAACCCTGTTCCTTGGACACCTTGGAGGACTCCGCCTTGGAGCCCCACTCCAAACCCTGGTCCTTGGAGCCCCACTCCTAACCCTGGTCCTTGGACACCTTGGAGGACTCTGCCTTGGAGCCCCACTCCTAACCCTGGTCCTTGGACACCTTGGAGCCCCACTCCTAACCCTGGTTCTTGGAGCCCCACTCCTAACCCTGGTCCTTGGCTCCCTGGGTTGACTGTCACCTTCTCTGAGGGCAGCTCAGCTGCTGGTTGCGGTGCTGGTGTTTTTTGGTTTTCCAAGGGCTCTGCCGGGGCCTGTGGTGGTGATGCTGCCTTCTGCTGCCAGGTCTCCTGTGGTGCTTTCTGCCAGACGTAGGCCAGCTCAGGTTCCTTCCCCTCATAGATGATTAGCAGGGAGGATGAGTAAAAGCGGTAGGTGGTCTGTCTCTCCAGAATGGCCTTCAGGCTGCGTAACTTACACAGCATGGGCTCAAACAGGTCCTTCCTGAGCGACGCCCCGTTGTGCAGGTATTGGTGGAGGGCGTGGCGGAAGCCCTCGATGGACAGGCTGCGGCCGTAGTACTTGTTCCTGCACAGATAGTGGCCCGTATCCATCTGGTACACCTGGACCATAGAACAGAGAGATTAGAGGTTACACCTGGACCATAGAACACAGAGATTAGAGGCTACACCTGGACCATAGAGAGATTAGAGGTTACACCTAGACCATAGAACAGAGAGATTAGAAGTTACACCTAGACCATAGAACAGAGAGATTAGAAGTTACACCTGGACCATAGAGCATTAGAGGTTACACCTAGACCATAGAACAGAGAGATTAGAGGTTACACCTGGACCATAGAACAGAGAGATTAGAGGTTACACCTGGACCATAGAACAGAGAGATTAGAGGTTACACCTGGACCATAGAACAGAGAGAAGAGAGGTTACACCTGGACCATAGAACAGAGAGATTAGAGGTTACACCTGGTACTACACAACACACAGAGGCTCCTTCCCAAATTACACCCTATTCCCTACATAATGCTCTGGCCAATAATAGTAGTGCACAATGTAGGGACTAGGATGCCATTGGGATGCAGACAGAGAGTGCAAGAGGTTAGACCTGTAGCATTAAAACAGAAGGTGGTGAGTCATTGTGATTTACGTTAGAGAGAGAACCAAACCCCATCTGTAAACGGAGGAGGCCATGTGAACCTGGACGTTGGGATGGATGCTGGGGCTATTGTCCCTGCTCGTGTACCAGAGCATCACACATTGTAAACAAAGACAACCACGCCGTCCGTCCCCCTCCTGTAATTCATGGTGTACCTCTTAACGTGTGTGTTGGGATCGAGGTCAGAAGGTGAATTTCAGTTCCAACTGAAATGCATTTACGTCATTTAGCAGACGCTCTTATCCAGAGCGACTTACAGTAGTGAATGCATACATTTCATACATTTTTTCATACATTTATTATTATTTTATTTTTTTCCTGTGCTGGCCCCCCGTGGGAATCGAACCCACAACCCTGGTGTTGCAAACACCATGCTCTACCAACTGAGCTACAGGGAAGGCTGTAGCTCAGTTGGACAATAAAAGTATCTAGTAAATTGTCCCAGTTGTCTCGTATTTGTAACTTGATAGGATATTCAGAACCTCTTCGGTTCTGCTCAGTTTACCGCTGTGGGATCTCTGTGTCAGCACAGGTGTGTTAGTATCTCTTCATATTGATCCGACTGAGTAAGGGATCTATGACGCAGCAGCTACTGTGTAAGCAAATCTACCTACCTCATCCCCATATTGTTTTTATTTACTTACCAGTATCACTACTTACACACCGTCATCTGCTCATCTATCACTCCAGTGTTAATCTGCTAAATTGTAATTACTTCGCTACTATTGGACTATTTATTGCCTTACCTCCTCACTCCATTTACACACACTGTATATAGACTTTTTTTTATTTTTTTTATTGTATTATTGACTGTATGTTTTGTTTATGTGTAACTCTGTGTTGTTGTCTGTGTCGAACTGCGTTGCTTTATTCTTGGCCAGGTCGCAGTTGTAAACGAGAACTTGTTCTCAAATGTTCTACCTGGTTAAATAAAAGGTGAAATAAAAAAAAATACAAATAAATAAACTGATACCCAAAGAGAACATAGAAGGTGGAAGGAAGCAGTGTATTGGGCATGCATTCTAAGTGGTAGCGTATGCTGGTATGTTTCCTGTTGTCTTGGCGAGATCTCCCGTTGCAAAAAGAGAGCGTTAAAAACTTTCAGGTGAAATAAAGTTTGAAGAAAAAAAAAAAAAAAACCTTTGGGCTCACCTGCATCCCACAGACACGTACCCCCAGGGTGGCAGAGGTGCTTTGCTCACACTTCTGCATCTGTCTGGCTGCTTTCTCCTCCGAGGCATCGTCCCCGTGCTGCCGCGTGCCCATCTTCAGGTCCAGGATGCACGGGTAGCTGAAGTGGTGAACCACGTTCTCTAGGAGCAGAAACTCTGGGAGGGGTGAGAGGTCAAGGAGACAACACTCTATTCGAAGGTTAATTATGTAAACGTTAAAAAAAAGTCACTCAAGGAATTCTCTCTCTTCGGGGACTCACACCCTGCCTGTGACTGCAAATCAGTGGCAACCTCAGTCCAATAGGCCAATACATCTTTACTCTTCAAGGTTAAGAGCTTGGATTCTTGAGTGGGAGACCAGGGTTCAGATCCCACCAGTTACACAGGGTCAGATTAAAAATGAAGTCAAAGTCTCACTTCATTTGATTCAATAGTACTCTTGTAATAGTTTAGTTGGTATAACACAGCATTTCATAGTTTAGTTGGTATAACACAGCATAGCCCATCATGGATTCATCTTCCTGTGTTCATAGCTTACTGTATAAAGAGCCTGTAGATGAGTAACTAAAGTATTTTCAGAGATATTACACACACACACACACACACACACACACACACACACACACAAGCTAATACAGTTAAAAGGACATAGAGGGGGTGGAGTTGAGTCCAAATAACAGAGCAATAACAAACACTATCCCCCTGGCTGGATTCCCCCTTGTTAAATCTGTCATATTTAGGTGTACTGAATAGAGCCAAATATAACAAACGTCGGTGGCCTATAGAGCAGAAAGACATTTGGGAGGAGATCAAGTTGAGACGAGGCAACCTGGGGCGGCAGGTAGTCTAGTGGTTAGAGTGTTGGACTAGTAACCGAAAGGTTGCTGGATCGAATCCCCGAGCCGACAAGGTAAAAATCTGTCATTCTGCCCCTGAACAAGGCAGTTAACCCACTGTTCCTAGGCTGTCATTGAAAATAAGAATTAGTTCTTAACTGACTTGCCAAGTTAAATATAATTTCAAAAATGAAGCGCCAAACACCCGGCTGGCATCCCAGAGAGTCCTTAAGCTGTAGATGAGTTTAATACTGTAGACTCATAACACCCACATATCACCCCGCTGCCTATCTTTACCCATATCACAGCCTTACAGCCAACAGTCTTCCACTACACCATATCACAGCCTTACAGCCAACAGTCTTCCACTACACTATATCACAGCCAACAGTCTTCCACTACACTATATCACAGCCAACAGTCTTCCACTACACTATATCACAGCCAACAGTCTTCCACTACACTATATCACAGCCGTACAGCCAACAGTCTTCCACTGCACTATATCACAGCCGTACAGCCAACAGTCTTCCACTACACTATATCACAGCCAACAGTCTTCCACTACACTATATCACAGCCGTACAGCCAACAGTCTTCCACTGCACTATATCACAGCCGTACAGCCAACAGTCTTCCACTACACTATATCACAGCCAACAGTCTTCCACTACACTATATCACAGCCAACAGTCTTCCACTACACTATATCACAGCCAACAGTCTTCCACTACACTATATCACAGCCGTACAGCCAACAGTCTTCCACTGCACTATATCACAGCCGTACAGCCAACAGTCTTCCACTACACTATATCACAGCCAACAGTCTTCCACTGCACTATATCACAGCCAACAGTCTTCCACTACACTATATCACAGCCGTACAGTCTTCCACTACACTATATCACAGCCGTACAGCCAACAGTCTTCCACTACACTATATCACAGCCTTGTGCTACTCTGTAGTAAAGTTGTTCTGGTCTAGAATTGTTCAGCATGCTTTAAACCCCAGGCATATGTGTCATCATAGTGATCATTCTATAGGTCTAAATTAAACTTCATTGTTGATTGGGCCAGAGGACTACATCTGGATCGACAAAACAGATGGCCTGGTAAGACATGGACATTTAACTCGACTTTCAACCACTTTTGAGAACTGAAAAATATATATAAAAACAATTCAAACAGTCAATCCCTTCAGGTTTCTTAATGTTTCTTAATGTTTGAACCCAAATAAAACCGTTTAACATGTAGGAGTCAAGTCTCAGTTAAATTTCATTTTAATCTCTTTTTCCTCTCAGTGTGCAAAATAAATTAAAAACAGAGCAAGAGGAATGTGTGAGCACAGTGGAAAGTCTAATCTACCCCCCCGTCGTCTTTAGTTTCTGCTGCCGCTGTACATGTGAGAGAGACTCAGGACAGTGTTCTCCTTTAACATGGGGGCTCACGTCAGCTAAGAATTTCAAACAAAAGACAGTCAGGTACACAGTGAACTTGAACTAAGCGCCTAAACAATCAACCACCCACTCACTCGCAGGCCATCGTAGAAACAGGACACTTCCAAAATGGCACCCTATTACCCTACATAGTGCAACTACTTTTGACCAGGACCCATAGGGCTCTGGTCAAAAGTAGTGCACTATGTAGGGAAATAGGGTGCATTTGGGACAAACACACAGAGACTAAAGTTGAGGAATTCCCCAGATTGTTAAGTACAACATGATATTATCTTCTGATAATATTTGGTTCCTGCGGTGTGGTGGTCAGTGAAAAACCTGACACTACATTGACAGTTGGGAAAGAATGGTGCAGCTCTCGAGGAGTGCCCTTGGTGTGATTTCTACATTTCGGGAAGCACCTCAAACTCCAGGCTTGTGTCCCAAACGGAACCCTATTGACTATATAGAGACCAGCGTTCCATTTGGGACAGAGGTCGGGTCAGAGGTCGGGTCAGAGGTCGGGTCTGAGCCCTGTGTTTTCCCACGGTCTACTTCGACAGGTTAGAGGTCGGCCACGGCCTACTTCGACAGGTTAGAGGTCGGCCACGGCCTACTTCGACAGGTTAGAGGTCGGCCACGGCCTACTTCGACAGGTTAGAGGTCGGCCACGGCCTACTTCGACAGGTTAGAGGTCGGCCACGGCCTACTTCGACAGGTTAGAGGTCGGCCACGGCCTACTTCGACAGGTTAGAGGTCGGCCACGGCCTACTTCGACAGGTTAGAGGTCGGCCACGGCCTACTTCGACAGGTTAGAGGTCGGCCACGGCCTACTTCGGCAGGTTAGAGGTCGGCCACGGCCTACTTCGACAGGTTAGAGGTCGGCCACGGCCTACTTCGACAGGTTAGAGGTCGGCCACGGCCTACTTCGACAGGTTAGAGGTCGGCCACGGCCTACTTCGACAGGTTAGATCACCAGAGAACTCATGGGGGGGGTCTGTTAAGGACAGCAGTGTTGTAACACTACTCGTGACCAACGCCTTGTTCAGGTAATGGAGTCAGATCGTGTTTGTTTAACTTGACCAGGTCATTGGTCAACTCCCCTGTTAGCACTTTCCCTCTGTTTATTCTTCCATTGCCGTCTATCCTTATCTTTTCCCCCCTCACCCTGTCTGGTTAAGGTTAGTGTGAATAGATAACTAAATTAACTAATCAATGAGGGAAATGATCAGTCTCAGTTCCAGGTACCTAAATCATGGAAAGTTTAACTTAACCCAGTTAGCATGTCCCCTCTGTTTATCTACCATCTATCCCAGTCTATCTATCCGGTTAGGCAACAACATGGAAACAGGAGACTGATGGCTCCTCATTGATTGGTTGAGTCAGTCCCAGACACCACAACATGAGGACCGTAGTGATCAATATGGAAAACATAACCTCATTATCAAGAGCATTGAGCAAATTGTGCATCCTGTTCCTGAATAAGTAGAAACATCTTCCTGGTACGTGATTGTGCTGAGCTTCCAAACGGCTGCCTGATTTGTGTTACTATACTAACTAAGAACTCAGCAGATATGACAAAGCATTGACAAATCAATAGATGGCTAAAAAGGTTTTGATGCCGAGTGGCGCAGCGGTCTAAGGCCCTGTATCTCAGTGCAAGAGGCGTCACTACAGTCCCTGGTTTGAATCCAGGCTGTATCACATCCGGGCCGTGATTGGGAATCCCCATAGGGTAGCGCACAATTGGCCCAGTATCGTCCGGGTATAGGCCGTCATTGTAAATAAGAATTAGTTCTTAACTGACTTGCCCAGTTAAATAAATAAAAAGGGATACTGTAGAGCTTCCTGTCCTTGGACTCTGATCTCATGCGACTGAGCTGCTGCCTGTGACAGCGGAGGCTCCAGGGGTTGTGGCTGATCTTCTCTGAGCCCAGGCCACTGTTATTATCCAGCATCTGGAAGGGAATATCACTGTAGATCTGGAGATCTAGACGAGGACTCTTCAGTTCCTGGAGACTGGGTCGGGGGGACAATAAAAACACACAGGAGAGAGCGCTGGTTAACTACAGCGCCACAACATGTCAGTGTGGATCTGGAGCCGCAGGTTAACGAACAGGTTAACTAACTGGTTAACTAACTGGTTAACTAACAGGTTAACTAACTGGTTAACTACAGCGCCACAACATGTCAGTGTGGATAAGGAGCAACAGGGGCCTCATGTAGAAACGATGCCTATCTACAAAAATAGACCACACACACACACACACACACACACACACACCCCCCCCCCCAAAAAAAAACATGCATGTGCCAGTTGTCATTTATAAAAACTGAATAGATGTGAGAATGTGCTTCACTTCCTGCTAACTCTAGACCGTGTGAAAGCTCGGTTTCTAGCGGTTGAAGCATTGCATTGCAAGCAGGCAGTAGATTAGTATTTAGTGCAGACGGGGGGATATATGACGGCATGCCTATTCATAACAACAACAACAGGTAAATATAATAACAAGATGTAATCATTGCAAAAATAGTTAGAAATATGAATCTATTTCCTATTTAATTTCCATGATCATTTCAGAATAAATTGCTCACTTTTTCTACTGGTGTAGTAGTCTACAGGCCTACAATGTCCTCGTTTCATTGGACCCATTTTACAGTAGTAAATAGATCAACTACACTGAACAAAAATATAAACTCAACATGCAAATGTCGGACCCTTGTTTCATGAGCTGAAATAAAAGATCCCAGAAATGTTCAATACGCACAAAAAAACGAATCTCTCTCAAATGTTCAGCACGAATGTGTTTACATCCCTGTTGGCGACCATTTCTCCTTTGCCAAGATAATCCATCCACCTGACAGGTGTGGCATATCAAGAAGCTGATTAAACAGCATGATCATTACACAGGTGCACCTTGTGCTGGGGGCAATAAAAGGCCACTAAAATGTGCAGTTTTATCGCAACACAATGCCACAGATGCCGCAAGTTTTGAGGGAGCGTGCAATTGGCATGCTGACTGCAGGAATTCCACCATAGCTGTTGCCAGATAACTTAATGGTCATTTCTCACAGTAGGCCTGTCCTACACGGCGTCTCAGTAGGCCTGTCCTACACGGCGTCTCAGTAGGCCTACAGTAGGGCCTGTCCTACACGGCGTCTCTGTAGACCTACAGTAGGGCCTGTCCTACACGGCGTCTCTGTAGACCTACAGTAGGGCCTGTCCTACACGGCGTCTCAGTAAGGCCTGTCCTACACGGCGTCTCAGCAGACCTGTCCTACACGGCGTCTCAGCAGGCCTGTCCTACACGGCGTCACAGCAGGCCTGTACAACACGGCGTCACAGTAGGCCTGTCCTACACGGCGTCACAGTAGGCCTGTCCTACACGGCGTCACAGTAGACCAACAGTAGGCCTGTCCTACACGGCGTCTCAGTAGACCTACAGTAGGCCTGTCCTACACGGCGTCTCAGTAGACCTACAGTAGGCCTGTCCTACACGGCGTCTCAGTAGACCTAAAGTAGGCCTGTCCTACACGGCGTCACAGTAGGCCTGTCCTACACGGCGTCAAAGTAGACCAACAGCAGACCTGTCCTACACGGCGTCTCAGTAGACCTACAGTAGGCCTGTACAACACGGCGTCAAAGTAGACCAACAGTAGACCTGTCCTACACGGCGTCTCAGTAGACCTACAGTAGGCCTGTCCTACACGGCGTCACAGTAGACCTACAGTAGACCTGTCCTACACGGCGTCTCAGTAGACCAACAGTAGGCCTGTCCTACACGGCGTCTCACTAGCCTAAAGTAGGCCTGTCCTACACGGCGTCTCAGCAGGCCTGTCCTACACGGCGTCTCAGCAGGCCTGTCCTACACGGCGTCACAGCAGGCCTGTCCTACACGGCGTCACAGTAGGCCTGTCCTACACGGCGTCACAGTAGGCCTGTCCTACACGGCGTCACAGTAGGCCTGTCCTACACGGCGTCACAGTAGGCCTGTCCTACACGGCGTCTCAGTAGGCCTGTCCTACACGGCGTCTCAGTAGTCCTGTCCTACACGGCGTCTCAGTAGGCCTGTCCTACACGGCGTCACAGTAGGCCTGTCCTACACGTCTCTCCCTTCTGTGTGTAGCTCCTGAACAACACACAGGAACACAGGTTAACAACTAACGCAGTCCACCAAAACACAAACCCAGGGGGCATCACAACATATTCAACTGAGTTAGCCAACCTACATTATTCCCATATGAACAAATCAAGCAACTGGTTCCTACTCACTTCTCAGTGCTGTCACTCTCGTGCGGTAGCCTTTCCTCTTTGATCTCGGAGGTGGAGCGGTGGAGGCTGCGTCGGGAGTGTTTCCTCCGGGGTTGGTCCCTCTCCGGTAGGTCCTCGTGGTCCAGGATCTCGCTCTCCACGTACGGGTACGCCACCAGGTTGATGTATCCGTCAATATCCCCCTCAAAACACACCAAAACCATGCCTAGAAAGAGGGGAGAAAATAGAGTATGGAAAATCTTATGAAAATATAAAATGTGTACGGAAATAAAAATAAGCCTGTGTCAAATATTTTGATGATAATAAGAGAAAGACTGATGAGATATAATGTGCTGTCAGAAACCTGAAACTAGAGGAAAATACCACCAGTGTGTAAGATAAGCATGGAAAGGGAAACGATATGGGTTCAGGTTTATAGGAGATAGAGGTGAATGTCATCTCATCTGGCCAGGCAGTCTGTCACAACAGTCAGGGTTAGGGAGAGGTTGAGAGGTAAGAGAGAGGAAAGAGAAAGCAGGAGAGGAAAGAGAAAGCAGGAGAGGAAAGAGAAAGCAGGAGAGGAGCGAGAGCGAGAGAGAGAGAGAGAGAGAGAGAGAGAGCGAGAGAGCGAGAGAGCGAGAGAGAGAGAGAGAGAGAGAGAGAGAGAGAGAGAGAGAGAGAGAGAGAGAGAGAGAGAGAGAGAGAGAGCGAGAGAGCGAGAGAGCGAGAGAGCGAGAGAGCGAGAGAGCGAGAGAGAAGGGCGAGGTAGGGTGGGGGCATTTCCTGAAACTTTCTGAAGAGATAATGAGAATGCCCGTCTGTGGGTGTGGGGTGCGAGCGTCGACCGCTTTGTGTAGCCGTTAGCGATGATGCTAATGAAAACAGTCTTCTGGTTGATGGAAAGGCTTTCCCAAAAAACGTCAATATTAAATTGTAGTTCAGACGTAGCCTTGTCAGTTTTACAAACTCTACCAACACGTGGTCTACAAAAACACAGCTAGGGCAGGGAAGGATGGGGTACGGCAGGGCGGGGTAGGGTTGGGGTGGAGTAGGGAAGGGTGGGGTAGGGCGGGGTAGGGCAAGGCAGGGTAGGGCGAGGCAGGGCGGGGCGGGGTAGGGAGAGGCAGGGCAGACCGGGGTAGGGTTAGGGTGGAGTAGGGAAGGATGGGGTACGGCAGGGCGGGGTAGGGTTGGGGTGGAGTAGGGAAGGATGGGGTACGGCAGGGTGGGGTAGGGTAGGGCAAGGCAGGGCGGGGTAGGGCAAGGCAGGGCGGGGTAGGGCAAGGCAGGGTGGGGAAGGGAAGACCGGGGTAGGGTTGGGGTGGAGTACGGCAGGGCGGGGTAGGGCGAGGCAGGGCGGGGTAGGGCAAGGCAGGGCGGGGCGGGGTAGGGCAAGGCAGGGCAGACCGGGGTAGGGAAAGGCAGGGTGGGGTAGGGCAGACCGGGGTAGGGATGGGGTGGAGTAGGGAAGGGTGGGGTACGGCAGACCGGGGTAGGGCAAGGCAGGGCAGACCGGGGTAGGGAAAGGCAGGTGTGGGGAAGTATCAGGTTGGACGGGGAATGGCAGCAGTGGGTAAATGCTTTTAGCTAGCCTCTCCTCTCCTGCTGACTCTTGATAGATAGATTGGATGCATAGATGGATGGATGATTGGATGCATAGATGGATGATTGGATGCATAGATGGATGATGGATGGATAGATGGATGGATGCATAGATGGATGATGGATGGATAGATGGATGGATGATAGATGGATGGAAGATAGATGGATAGATGATGGGTGCATGATGGATGGATGATGGATGGATGATGATAGATGGATGATAGATGGATGATAGATGGATGATAGATGGATAGACGATGGATGATAGATGGATAGACGATGGATGGATAGACGATGGATGATGGATGGATAGACGATGGATGATGGATGGATGGATGGATGGATAGACGGATAGATGGATGGATGGATGGATGGATAGACGGATAGATGGATGGATGGATGGATAGATGGATGGATGGATAGACGGATAGATGGATGATGGATGGATAGACGATGGATGATGGATGGATAGACGGATGGATAGACGATGGATGATGGATGGATAGACGGATAGATGGACAGATAGATGGATGGATAGACAGATAGATGGATGGATAGACAGATAGATGGATGGATAGACAGATAGATGGATGGATAGACAGATAGATGGATGGATAGACGGATAGATGGATGATGGATGGATGATGGACAGATAGGTGATGGATGGATGGATGGATGGATAGACAGCAGCTAAGGCTTTCGACTCTCAGATCCCTCCTAGATGATGTCACCAGCCGACCAGGACTCAACACCACCAGCCAATGGAGACAAAGCTGATGTCAGGGGGAGGACCATGTGTGCTTACGTGTGTAAGTGAGACACAGCCAGAGAGCGGAAGAGAAAACGTGATTATGTGAGCACTGCCGTGTAACTGTGCTCCTGAAACAGAGAGCTAATTCTGTCAGGGATCAGTTTATTGACCATTAAATATTCAGCCTGTGTGTGTGTGTGTGTGTGTGTGTGTGTGTGTGTGTGTGTGTGTGTGTTCAGAGCTCTTACACACAGACTAGTTCAATCCCAGGTGAGCCCCTGGCATGAGCACATATTCAAAAATCTTCACCTTTTACAACATAACAAACAAGATGACAGATGGGACCTGATCCCAGATCAGCACTACCACATAACAAACAAGATGACATGGACAAGATGGGACCTGACCCCAGATCAGCACTACCACATAACAAACAAGATGACATGGACAGATGGGACCTGATCCCAGATCAGCACTACCACATAACAAACAAGATGACAGATGGGACCTGACCCCAGATCAGCACTACCACATAACAAACAAGATGACATGGACAGATGGGACCTGATCCCAGATCAGCACTACCACATAACAAACAAGATGACAGATGGGACCTGACCCCAGATCAGCACTACCTATTTTGAGACCTTTTATGAATATGGGCCCCATCTTCTCTTTCATGCAACAGCAGCTAACTGAGCTCAGCAGCACTGAATAGGGCCATGTGGATCCAACTCAGGGGGTTCCCATAGGGCCATGTGGATCCAACTCAGGGGGTTCCCATAGGGCCATGTGGATCCAACTCGGGTGAAAATAATTATGTAAAGTATTCAGACCCCTTGACTTTTTCGTCATGTTGTTACGTTACAACCTTATTCTACAATAGATTCCTTTTCCCCTCATCAATCTACACACAATACCACATAATGACAAAGCAAGTGTTTGCAAAGATAACAGAAATACCTTTTTTACATAAGTATTCAGACCCTTCGCTGTGAGACTCGAAATTGAGCTCAGATGCATTCTGTTTCAATTGGTCATCCTTGAGATGTTTCTAGAACTTGATTGCAGTGTACCTGTAGTAAATTCAATTGATTGGACATGATTTGGAAAGGCACAAACCTATCCATTTAATGTCCCACAGTTGACAGTGCATGGTCGAAGGAATTGGCTGTAGAGCTCTGAGACAGGATTGTGTCGAGGCACAGATCTGGGGAAGGGTAACAAAAAAATGTCTGCAGCATTGAAGGTCCCAAAAAACACAGTGGCCTCCATCATTCTTAAATGGAAGAAGTTTGGAGCAACCAAGACTCTTCCTAGAGCTGGCCGCCCGGCCAAACTGAGCAATCGGGGGAGAAGGGCCTTGGTCAGGGAGGTGACCAAGAACCCGATGGTCACTCTGAGAGCACCAGAGTTCCTCTGTGGACATGGGAGAACCTTCCAGAAGGACAACCATCTCTGCAGCACTCCACCAATCAGGCCTTTATGGTAGAGTGGCCAGACAGAAGCCACTTCTCAGTAAAAGGCACATGACAGCCTGCTTGGAGTTTGCCAAAAGGCACCTGAAGACTCTCAGACCATGAAAAAGAAGATTCTCTGGTCTGATGAAAAACTAAGATTGAATTCTTTGGCCTGAATGCCAAGCATCACATCTGGAGGAAACCTGGCACCATCTCTACGGTAAAGCATGGTGGTGGCAGCATCATGATGTAGGGATGTTTTCAGCGACAGGGAGACTAATCAGGATCGAGGGAAAGATGAATGGAGCAAAGTACTGAGAGATCCTTGATGAAAACCTGCTCCAGAGCGCTCAGGACCTCAGACTGGGGCGAAGGTTCACCTTCCAAAAGGACAACGGCCCTAATCACGCAGCCAAGAAAACGCAGGAGTGGCTTCGGGACAAGTCTCTGAATGTCCTTGTTGCCCAATCAGAGCCCCATTCAACCTGACAGAGCTTGAGAGGATCTGCAGAGAAGAATGGGAGAAACTCCCCAAATACATTTACATTTTTACATTTTAGTCATTTAGCAGACGCTCTTATCCAGAGCGACTTACAGTAGTGAATGCATACATTTCATACATTTTCTTTCTGTGCTGGCCCCCCGTGGGAATCGAACCCACAACCCTGGCGTTGCAAACGCCATGCTCTACCAACTGAGCTACAGGGAAGACAGGTGTGCCAAGCTTGTGGCGTCATACTCAAGAAGACTCTAGGCTGTAATCGCTGCAAAAGGTGCTTCAACAAAGTACTGAGTAAAGGGTCTGAATACTTACGTAAATGTGAGATTTCAGTAAAAAAAATGTTTTATAAATATGCTAAAAATTCTAAAAACCTGGTTTTGCGTCATCATTATGGGGTATCATGTGTAGATTAAGGCTGTAACGTTTCCAAATGCACTGTAGTTAACGGCCATTGTTTACTTTTATATTTGGGGCTATGGCAGTCAATTATAAAACATTATTTCTGATTGTCTTCTCAACTCACCATCACATACTTTAAAATGTCGGGCTGTGACAGTCAATTGAAAATGAGTCTGACACAATGTATCTTATCTCACGTCCACTAATGAGATGGGTGTGCTTGACGCACGTCAGGGGGTGTGGTCGATAACGCACACCTCATCTCTGCTCTCAAATCCGACCTGGATGGATATTTGGTTTTAATGCAGACAAGAGCACTGAATCCAGCTTCACACAGATATGAGCCTGAGAAGGGTACTATGAGTTTTACGGTGCTTTCAAGACAACTGGAAAGTCGGGGTCAAATCAAGTCATTAATCTTCAAGTTGGAACTCTAGAAAGAGTCCAGAGTTCCTGAGTTGGATGACCGTTTCTCCCCCCCCCGCCCCAAAGTTCCTAGTTGTCTTGAACACACTGAAGTTGGAAGTCGGAGTTATCCGAGTTCCAAGTTGTTTTTAAAGCGGCATTAATGCTCAGAGGGAGAAAGCAGGGTATTTATTCCCTTTGAGCCAGAAACCAAAGCTCCTCCGTAGTGACCTGTGAATGCAGTTCCATCAGCTGTTCGACTTCACTTACTGGCATGTCAACTGAGCCAGGATCACAGTCAAACGGATTGGGAAGTAGGTCCCAAAGCGCTCTTCCAAGCGATGGAGGTGAGCAGTCATCAGTCGAGTGGGACTCTTACCGATGCTGTTTTCTGTTAGAAACACAGCCGTGGGAAAGGGGGTATGGTTCTCTTTTGAAAGAGACTCTCCAATAACAATTCTTTCCTCTGCATCCACTGATTTATTGTTTTCACCGTATCAATTGCGGCCGGTAATATATCAAAGTCTCCGCAGTAGAGACACCGTAACGACGCTGGGCCAATTGTGCTCTGCCCTATGGGACTCCCAAACCCGGCCGGTTGTGATACAGCTTGGAATCGAACCAGGGTCTGTAGTGACGCCTCTAGCACTGAGATGCAGTGCCTTAGACCACTGCTTTTAGCCTACGGTCCTATCCAGAGCCACTTACAGAAACAATTATGCTTAAGTGCCTTGCTCAAGGGCACAAAGATTTTTCACTTAGTCGGCTCGGGGATTCGAACCAAAAACCCATCGCTCTTAACCACTAGGCTACCTACCGCTAACTCGGCAGCAGGACCACGTGGACCTAACTCGGCAGCAGGACCACGTGGACCTAACTCGGCAGCAGGACCACGTGGACCTAACTCGGCAGCAGGACCACGTGGACCTAACTCGGCAGCAGGACCACGTGGACCTAACTCGGCAGCAGGACCACGTGGACCTAACTCGGCAGCAGGACCACGTGGACCTAACTCGGCAGCAGGACCACGTGGACCTAACTCGGCAGCAGGACCACGTGGACCTAACTCGGCAGCAGGACCACGTGGACCTAACTCGGCAGCAGGACCACGTGGACCTAACTCGGCAGCAGGACCACGTGGACCTAACTCGGCAGCAGGACCACGTGGACCTAACTCGGCAGCAGGACCACGTGGACCTAACTCGGCAGCAGGACCACGTGGACCTAACTCGGCAGCAGGACCACGTGGACCTAACTCGGCAGGAGGACCACGTCGACCTAACTCAGCAGGAGGACCACGTCGACCTAACTCAGCAGGAGGACCACGTCGACCTAACTCAGCAGGAGGACCACGTCGACCTAACTCAGCAGGAGGACCACGTCGACCTAACTCAGCAGGAGGACCACGTCGACCTAACTCAGCAGGAGGACCACGTCGACCTAACTCAGCAGGAGGACCACGTCGACCTAACTCAGCAGGACCATGTTGACAGTGTTTTCCATTAGCACCGTCAGTTACCTCATCAGCCGGTTAGACTCATTTTCAGCCAGCTACTTTTCCACTTCATATTAACTAGGCTACTTTTAATTTAAAAGTTTAAATTCGCTAGTCTGATTGCCCGGGGGAAGTAGAAAAAAATTGTTCGACAAGACGAATATAGATTTAAGTTAAAAAAACAATTAGGCCAGTCCCATCAGAATTGGATCAGGGTCCTCCAGATGTAATGTTTTACACACTGTCCTCCTAATCTCAGAGTAGAATTATTGTAGACCTGCATTGATAGGCACAAGCAGTTTTTCAAGTCATGCCATTTTTTTTGGGGGGGGGGGGGGGGATCAAAGAGAGCACATTTGTTCATATTCATTGCTAGTTAGTGAGTTATTTGTCCAGTTATAGCTCATTTTTGGTCAGCAATGAAAATCCTGGGAAAGTGATGTTGTGTGCATCACCTGTGTGTGCCTGTGGCCCATAGCCAGAGGAGAGAGACATTACACAGCAGGTAAAATAATGAAAAACACAACAGACTAACTAGATAGCCAATTCCAAACATAGTGTAGTTTGGCTGGTTCTCGCTAGTTAACTATTTAGTGTGTATTAAGGTCAATGTCATGTGCCATGTCCTAAAATAACTTTCCACCGGGACATGTAAATAAGCATAAATGGCCAGGTACAGGTGCACAGTTAATGAAACCAATGCTGCATACTCCAGTCGTACAACCAGTTCTCAAGCGCTCATAATTGGCTAGGATTCTTCTCTATTCCAAACTGGCCACGGTCATTCTGACAAAGCCTAATTAATAAGTAACTCCTATATGGTCAAGATCTCCCCTGAACATGGAATATTTTTTTACCTTACAAATAGATAAATATCTTAGTTCGCTACCTCGCCCACCTTAGTCATTTGATCCATAGTTCATTGAATGGGGGGAATTATTTTATTAAAAGACAAAAACTATTTGCTTGTAATTGCATTGTTGCAGGACGGCCAACCATCCTCCTGGAGAGATACTGGGAGTGCAGGATGGCCAACCATCCTCCTGGAGAGATACTGGGTGTGCAGGACGGCCAACCATCCTCCTGGAGAGATACTGGGAGTGCAGGATGGCCAACCATCCTCCTGGAGAGATACTGGGAGTGCAGGACGGCCAACCATCCTCCTGGAGAGATACTGGGTGTGCAGGACGGCCAACCATCCTCCTGGAGAGATACTGGGTGTGCAGGACGGCCAACCATCCTCCTGGAGAGATACTGGGTGTGCAGGACGGCCAACCATCCTCCTGGAGAGATACTGGGTGTGCAGGACGGCCAACCATCCTCCTGGAGAGATACTGGGTGTGCAGGACGGCCAACCATCCTCCTGGAGAGATACTGGGTGTGCAGGACGGCCAACCATCCTCCTGGAGAGATACTGGGTGTGCAGGACGGCCAACCATCCTCCTGGAGAGATACTGGGTGTGCAGGACGGCCAACCATCCTCCTGGAGAGATACTGGGTGTGCAGGACGGCCAACCATCCTCCTGGAGAGATACTGGGTGTGCAGGACGGCCAACCATCCTCCTGGAGAGATACTGGGTGTGCAGGACGGCCAACCATCCTCCTGGAGAGATACTGGGTGTGCAGGATGGCCAACCATCCTCCTGGAGAGATACTGGGTGTGCAGGACGGCCAACCATCCTCCTGGAGAGATACTGGGTGTGCAGGACGGCCAACCATCCTCCTGGAGAGATACTGGGTGTGCAGGACGGCCCACCATCCTCCTGGAGAGATACTGGGTGTGCAGGACGGCCCACCATCCTCCTGGAGAGATACTGGGTGTGCAGGACGGCCCACCATCCTCCTGGAGAGATACTGGGTGTGCAGGACGGCCCACCATCCTCCTGGAGAGATACTGGGTGTGCAGGACGGCCCACCATCCTCCTGGAGAGATACTGGGTGTGCAGGACGGCCCACCATCCTCCTGGAGAGATACTGGGTGTGCAGGATGGCCCACCATCCTCCTGGAGAGATACTGGGTGTGCAGGATGGCCCACCATCCTCCTGGAGAGATACTGGGTGTGCAGGATGGCCAACCATCCTGCTGGAGAGATACTGGGAGTGCAGGATGGCCAACCATCCTCCTGGAGAGATACTGGGTGTGCAGGACGGCCAACCATCCTCCTGGAGAGATACTGGGTGTGCAGGATGGCCAAGCATCCTCCTGGAGAGATACTGGGTGTGCAAGCTTTTACTCCAGTCCTGCTCTAACACCCCCACATTGTAAAAAAAACAGCTGTTCAATAGGACCTTAATAAGCTGACTCTGGTGTCAGTTTATGGCGTCAGCAGATGTAGGAGGGTTGATGGACCACGTCTTCCGCAGTATTTTACTCTGTGGGTGTTAAGTGCCTTGCTGAAGGCTTGGATCAGAGACCAGCAGACTTCTATTGTCAATAACAGTGATCATAATATAGGTTATTTTGTGATGTGGTTTCTTGCGTCATACAACACAATTTTCAGTCACCTTTTTGGCCCATGGTGTTATTAACAGGGGACAAGTGACTTGAGCTTTCGGACAAGTAAAAAATAAAATTTTTTTTTTTAAAAACTGTCCTACTTGTCCAAAGGAGAAGTGGCAAAAAAATGTTTAATGTCAAGCCCTGATATGTATATTCTAGTGATCTATTGATAGGATAGGTGCCTGTCAGTCACAAAGTGAGCGATGACAGATAAACGCAGTCTGCTGTCCTGCCTCCAGGTACAAATTGTGTGCGCTGTGTTTGGTTGCAGTCTAATTTCTTTACACGGAGGGAGAGAGCATGATGCTGGTGAATTTGCACGTCCCATGTAATGTAATGTGGTAGCAATGAGTTGAAATCCACTTCAACTAATTATTGTTTTCTGGCACAATCATTTATTTTCTTTTTCGTGTGTTTCACGACAACTGAACAGCAGGTGTTGACTAGTTTATAAAAAGGTGTCTAAACTGGCTGAATAAAGTCAATCTCCTATATCCCTTTCCCATTCATAAATCATGCAATGTGGTCAATGGTTTCGCATCGGGACAAGTAAACCAAAGGATTTCAGGGCTCTGCCAGACAGTGATGCTTAGAGTGAGTGACTCGTCTATTCAGTCAGTGCATGACCACACGCACGGTACCCCCCCCCCCCCTTCCCCCCAGAGCCAACACCACAGACCACAGCCAGACCAGAGCCAGCACCACAGACCACAGCCAGACCAGAGCCAACACCACATTCAGACCACAGCCAGACCAGAGCCAGCACCACATTCAGACCACAGCCAGACCAGAGCCAGCACCACATTCAGACCACAGCCAGACCAGAGCCAGCACCACATTCAGACCACAGCCAGACCAGAGCCAGCACCACATTCAGACCACAGCCAGACCAGAGCCAACACCACAATCAGACCACAGCCAGACCAGAGCCAACACCACATTCAGACCACAGCCAGACCAGAGCCAACACCACATTCAGACCACAGCCAGACCAGAGCCAACACCACAGCCAGACCACAGCCAGACCACAGCCAGACCACAGCCAACACCACAGCCAACACCACAGCCCAGAGCCAACACCACATTCAGACCAGAGCCAACACCACATTCAGACCACAGCCAGACCACAGCCAGACCACAGCCAGACCAGAGCCAGACCAGAGCCAGACCAGAGCCAACACCACAGACCACAGCCAGACCAGAGCCAACACCACAGACCACAGCCAGACCACATCTTTCCACTGCAGTGCTTTTATTAGCTGTCTAACTCAATATGATTGATTAGACCTGATGATGCCATCCCAACATCCCAAACACAGATGGCTGGCTGGGGAGACGGGCGTGCTGCTCTACGTGCGTTATAACACTGGGATTCACTCAGGATTTAGAAACATGAAGAAAAATATCCTCATAAGTTAGTCCCACATGTACGTAGAGTATATTACGTTCAACAATAAACTGAAAGATTAACCAAATCAAAGATGGTATATTTTCAATATTCAAAAAAAAATGTATGTAAGAAAAGTGTTATTGAAATCACAATACTACTCATTATTACAGAGCAAAACGGTAAAGCTTCTTATGACGTCTGCTTTGTAACACCTACAGATTAAACATTATGGAGTCTTAAAGGAAGCCTGGGTAAGCCCAAAATGTAATATGCAACCTTTCATCAATTATTTCTCAATTATGCTTCAACATACAAAATGTAGAAAATATATATATATCAACAATCCCTGCTCCAAGTCTATGGATTCATTTTGTGAATATCCCAAAGAATCATGGTCCTGTTTTGTTCTAGTTAGCCGTCTTCTGGTAGATATATAGACAGCCTGGCTAATGTTAACGTCTGTCTGATATTCTAGTTATAACATCCTGTCTCCTCTCTCAGATAGAGAACTCTGTGTACTGTCAGACCTGCCAAGAAAAGGCCACACCCACAAAGTGACAACAGGAGAATCAGATCAAAGCCTATGAGAACTCCTGGTCTGTCCTACTTTTGGCAGGGTGTGACAAACAGTGTTTTTCCCAGGAGACTTAGTGACAGTGTGCGTCAAGGTCCACAGGGTCTCTCTCTCTCTCTCTCTCTCTCTCTGAAGGCTGCAGGGGAAAGCCTCTGAGTGGGTGACGAGGAAAGGAAACTAGGCTGTCTGTGTGACACTTCCAAGAGAACACCCTCAGGGATGGTGTTGGTTGAGAATCAGACCTCATTGTCTTCTGTCCGCAACGTTTCCGCCTGCACTGAGGGTTTGAGGGACCCTAGGAGGAGTAGGAGCAGAGGGACCCTAGGAGTAGAGGGACCCTAGGAGGAGTAGGAGTAGAGGGACCCTAGGAGTAGAGGGACCCTAGGAGGAGTAGGAGTAGAGGGACCCTAGGAGTAGAGGGACCCTAGGAGGAGTAGGAGCAGAGGGACCCTAGGAGGGGTAGGAGCAGAGGGACCCTAGGAGGAGTAGGAGTAGAGGGACCCTAGGAGTAGAGGGACCCTAGGAGTAGAGGGACCCTAGGAGGGGTAGGAGCAGAGGGACCCTAGGAGGAGTAGGAGTAGAGGGACCCTAGGAGTAGAGGGACCCTAGGAGTAGAGGGACCCTAGGAGGAGTAGGAGCAGAGGGACCCTAGGAGGGGTAGGAGCAGAGGGACCCTAGGAGTAGAGGGACCCTAGGAGGAGTAGGAGCAGAGGGACCCTAGGAGGAGTAGGAGTGGAGGGGTAGGAGTGGAGGGACCCTAGGAGTAGAGGGACCCTAGGAGGAGTAGGAGTAGAGGGACCCTAGGAGTAGAGGGACCCTAGGAGGAGTAGGAGCAGAGGGACCCTAGGAGTGGTAGGAGCAGAGGGACCCTAGGAGGAGTAGGAGTAGAGGGACCCTAGGAGTAGAGGGACCCTAGGAGTAGAGGGACCCTAGGAGTAGAGGGACCCTAGGAGGGGTAGGAGTGGAGGGACCCTAGGAGGAGTAGGAGTGGAGGGACCCTAGGAGGAGTAGGAGTGGAGGGACCCTAGGAGGAGTAGGAGTGGAGGGACCCTAGGAGTAGAGGGACCCTAGGAGTAGAGGGACCCTAGGAGTAGAGGGACCCTAGGAGGAGTAGGAGTGGAGGGACCCTAGGAGGGGTAGGAGTAGAGTGACCCTAGGAGTAGAGGGACCCTAGGAGGGGTAGGAGTGGAAGGGTAGGAGTGGAGGGACCCTAGGAGGGGCAGGAGTAGAGGGACCCTAGGAGGGGCAGGAGCAGAGGGACCCTAGGAGGGGCAGGAGTGACGCCATCTGACTGTAATACCCATACCAGTGTGATTTTGGCCGTTTTGCGTGGCACAACACGTGAGCACTCCCTGAACTGTTGCACCTCTGTCAGCGTGTGATGAACCACAGTGCTTTTCATGGCACTACGCAGGGGCGCTCCGGTTCTCTCTCTCTCAAGTCACTTTCATCATCCAAACAGTGGGACATTCATTTGACATTGGAACATTCCTCCCACCTTTTGTACTGGGTCAGAATGAATGGATGAATGAACAGATGGATGGATGAACAGATGGATGGATGAACAGATGGATGGATGAACAGATGGATGGATGAACAGATGGATGGATGAACAGATGGATGGATGAACAGATGGATGGATGGATGAACAGATGGACGGATGAACAGATGGATGATGGATGAATGAACAGATGGATGAACAGATGGATGGATGGATGAATGAACAGATGGAGGGATGAACAGATGGATGGATGGATGAATGAACAGATGGATGAACGGATGGATGGATGAATGAACAGATGGATAGATGAACAGATGGATGGATGAACAGATGGATGACGGATGAACAGATGGATGGATGGATGAATGAACAGATGGATGAACAGATGGATGGATGAATGAACAGATGGATGAACAGATGGATGGACAGATGGACGAACAGATGGATGGACAGATGGACGGATGGATGAACAGATGGATGAACAGATGGATGAACAGATGGATGAACAGATGGATGAACAGATGGATGAACAGATGGATGGATGAACAGATGGATGGTTGGATGGATGGATGAACAGATGGATGAATGATTGACGTGTGTTTAACTAAGAGCATGTCAGGTAACATTACACTACCAGTGCTTGGTTCTGACGTGTGTGTGTGTGTGTGTGTGTGTGTGTGTGTGTGTGTGTGTGTGTGTGTGTGTGTGTTCCTCCTCTTACCTTTGTACTCCGGTGTAAACTCCTTCATCTCAGGAGGCAGCGACTCGTAGAAGCGTTGCTCCCGGCTGATGAGGGGTTTACACACGGTGTGGTCGTCGTAACGCATCATACTGGTGTGCCCGCCCACCTGGTGTACGAAGGGCTCTAGTGGTACCCCTCCACACCGCCGTCCCCCCTGGCCCAGCCCCCCTAGGCCTAACCCTGCCTGGCTCGCTCCGTGCTTCCCCGTTGCTGCTTCCATGGTGTGGGGAAGGCACATGGCGTTGGAGGGCCTGGTGGGGGTGGCGGGGGCATGGGCGAGCAGGCCGGGCGAGCGTGGGGTGCAGGGAGGCAGCTGGGAACGCACGCTGCCGCCGGGAGGGGGAGGAGCCAGCCCGCCAGCCGCAACCCAAAGGGACCAATCAGATCCCGGCTCCTCGATGAAGAGCACCGGGCGATGACGTCACACCTTCGACAACCACCTGAGAGATGGGAGGCAGGGTGGGGAAAGAAAGAGAGAGAGAACAACGTCAGTCAGAATTGTTCATTATTCAGGCCTTATTAGGGGTGTGACGTTTAAACACATTTGGGATCGTTAACATTTATCACTCACGAGAGAGAGCGAGGGGGAGAGCGAGGGGGAGAGCGAGAGCGGGAGAGAGAGAGAGCGGGAGAGAGAGAGAGCGGGAGAGAGAGAGAGAGAGCGGGAGAGAGAGAGAGAGCGGGAGAGAGAGAGAGAGCGGGGAGAGAGAGAGAGAGCGGGAGAGAGAGAGAGAGCGGGAGGGTTAATTGAGTGAGTGAAGTAGCCGTACGCAGAACAGCATTTCAAGTATTTCCCATCCCAGGGCTCAGACAGCATGCATCCTAACTGATTCACTATATAGTGCACTACTTTGACAAGAGCCCATAAGACACTATATAGGGAATAGGGGGCCATTTGGGAACACAGCCATACATCTCCCCCCAACAACAACAACAAGCACCGCACACACGTCAAGGCCACATGTCCTGGAAAATATATTTCCTCATAAAGTCCAACTACCTTGTAAAATATAATTATAATAATGCTGGGGTGCTGTTACACACTTGTACACGTGTTTTAATGGAAATGTCTTTCTTGCGTATCCCAACTCTCCCTGAGAAAAAGCGTAGGGAGTGGGGTCACGGCCAGGGTCACCAATGTCCCGTGCCCCCAATTAGGGTTAAGTTCCTTGCTCAAGGGCACAGCGACAGATTTTTTTTTTCAGCTTGTCGGCACCGGGATTCAAACCCACGACCTTTCGGTTACTGGCCCCATATTATTATGTATGTCTCAGTGTAGGTCTAGGCTTAGCTAGCCTCTTTAAGTAGGGGGTTAGTCGCGTTCAAGATGTACTTTTCCTCAGATCTTTAGTAGCAGGAGTGTTGTAGAATTCAGGGTCAGATCACATCGACGTGATAAACAACGACGTTAGGAAATGGGAGTCTGCAGTGTCTGTGTAGGCCAAGCTAAGAGAGAGAGACACACACACCGAAGTCTTCCAGCGGAAAATGAATGTATGGATCTGTAGGTTAATCTGCAGAAAGCCAATCAGACTCCTTATCCACGTAACAGAACAAACAGATAGCTCACCTGACTCACCGGCCTACTGGATTATTAATCTGACAGACAGGTGATGCCTTTTCCATTCCACAGTAGAAGCGTTCCAAATATAGGCTAATCAATTGTTAAAACGACATAGGGTCTGATTTCCAGAGAACATCTTGACTGGCTGCATCACCGCCTGGTATGACAACTGCCCGGCATCTGACCACAAGGCGCTACAGAGGGTAGTGCATACGGCCCAATACATCACTGGGGCAGAGCTTCCCGCCACCCAGCACCTCTAATACCAGGCGGTGTCAGAGGAAGTCCCAAAACATTTCAAAGACACTAGCCACCCAAGTCATATAGTGTTTTCTCTGCTACTGCACAGCAAGCAGTACCAGTGCACCAAGTCTGGAACCAACAGGAACATGATCAAGCCTTAAGACTGCCAAACAGTTAGCCAAACAGTTAGCCAAACAGTTAGCCAAACAGTTAGCCAAACAGTTAGCCAAACAGTTAGCCAAACAGTTAGCCAAACAGTTAGCCAAACAGTTAGCCAAACAGTTAGCCAAACAGTTAGCCAAACAGTTAGCCAAACAGTTAGCCAAACAGTTAGCCAATAGCTACCCGGAATACTGGCATTGACCCTTGCTGCGAAAACTTTTTTTTGAATCATCACATAATGCTGCTCTTATTGTTTATTATGATGCGTTTTATCTTTTTATTATTTATCTTTTCTGTCTCTCTGCATTGTTGGGAAGAACCTGTAAGTAAGAATATCACTGTTAGTCTACACCTTGTTGTTTACGAAGCATGTTACTAATACAATTTGATACAGGAGTAGGCGAGGAGGCGTAATCTGGGAAAACTGGCCCATAGCAGTGAGGTAATGACAACTGGCCCATAGCAGTGAGGTAGTGACAACTGGCCCATAGCAGTGAGGTAATGACGACTGGCCCATAGCAGTGAGGTAATGACGACTGGCCCATAGCAGTGAGATGATGACTACTGGCCCATAGCAGTGAGGTAATGACTACTGGCCCATAGCAGTGAGGTAATGACTACTGGCCCATAGCAGTGAGGTAATGACAACTGGCCCATAGCAGTGAGGTAATGACTACTGGCCCATAGCAGTGAGGTAATGACTACTGGCCCATAGCAGTGAGGTAATGACTACTGGCCCATAGCAGTGAGGTAATGACTACTGGCCCATAGCAGTGAGGTAATGACTACTGGCCCATAGCAGTGAGGTAATGACTACTGGCCCATAGCAGTGAGGTAATGACTACTGGCCCATAGCAGTGAGGTAATGACTACTGGCCCATAGCAGTGAGGTAATGACGACTGGCCCATAGCAGTGAGGTAATGACGACTGGCCCATAGCAGTGAGGTAATGACGACTGGCCCATAGCAGTGAGATGATAACGACTGGCCCATAGCAGTGAGATGATAACGACTGGCCCATAGCAGTGAGGTAATGACTACTGGCCCATAGCAGTGAGGTAATGACTACTGGCCCATAGCAGTGAGGTAATGACTACTGGCCCATAGCAGTGAGGTAATGTCTACTGGCCCATAGCAGTGAGGTAATGTCTACTGGCCCATAGCAGTGAGGTAATGTCTACTGGCCCATAGCAGTGAGGTAATGACTACTGGCCCATAGCAGTGAGGTAATGACTACTGGCCCATAGCAGTGAGGTAATGACTACTGGCCCATAGCAGTGAGGTAATGACGACTGGCCCATAGCAGTGAGGTAATGACTACTGGCCCATAGCAGTGAGGTAATGACTACTGGCCCATAGCAGTGAGGTAATGACTACTGGCCCATAGCAGTGAGGTAATGACTACTGGCCCATAGCAGTGAGGTAATGACTACTGGCCCATAGCAGTGAGGTAATGACTACTGGCCCATAGCAGTGACAGAATGACAAAGTGCTGCGTCTAACAGAACAAGACCAGAGGATGTAGCCATGTTTTACTACAGGCTGACAGACCATACAAAAGACAACAGATTGCAAATAGTTAAGACATTATGATGCACTTTTTTTGTTGCCACTATCAGTTCTAAGAGTTGTGAGCTAATATATTTGAAAAGTAGGCATAACCCTCTAATGTTAATGTAACTACATTAGGTGGGTGGGTACAGTGTGGGTGGGTGGGGTACAGTGTGGGTGGGTGGGGTACAGTGTGGGTGGGGTACAGTGTGGGTGGGTGGGTACAGTGTGGGTGGGTGGGTACAGTGTGGGTGGGTGGGTACAGTGTGGGTGGGTGGGTACAGTGTGGGTGGGTACAGTGTGGGTGGGTGGGGTACAGTGTGGGTGGGTGGGGTACAGTGTGGGTGGGTGGGGTACAGTGTGGGTGGGTACAGTGTGGGTGGGTACAGTGTGGGTGGGTGGGGTACAGTGTGGGTGGGTGGGGTACAGTGTGGGTGGGTGGGGTACAGTGTGGGTGGGTGGGGTACAGTGTGGGTGGGTGGGTACAGTGTGGGTGGGTGGGGTACAGTGTGGGTGGGTGGGGTACAGTGTGGGTGGTGGGTACAGTGTGGGTGGGCGGGTACAGTGTGGGTGGGCGGGTACAGTGTGGGTGGGTGGGGTACAGTGTGGGTGGGTGGGGTACAGTGTGGGTGGGGTACAGTGTGGGTGGGCGGGTACAGTGTGGGTGGGCGGGTACAGTGTGGGTGGGCGGGCGAGTACAGTGTGTTTGGGTGGGCTGGTGGGCTGGTGGGCGGGTACAGTGTGGGTGGGCGGGTACAGTGTGGGTGGTGGGTACAGTGTGGGTGGTGGGTACAGTGTGTTTGGGTGGGCTGGTGGGTGGGTGGGTGGGTACAGTGTGGGTGGGTGGGGTACAGTGTGGGTGGGCGGGTACAGTGTGGGTGGTGGGTACAGTGTGTTTGGGTGGGCTGGTGGGTGGGTACAGTGTGGGTGGGTGGGGTACAGTGTGGGTGGGGTACAGTGTGGGTGGGCGGGTACAGTGTGGGTGGGCGGGTACAGTGTGGGTGGGCGGGCGGGTACAGTGTGTTTGGGTGGGCTGGTGGGCGGGTACAGTGTGGGTGGGCGGGTACAGTGTGGGTGGGCGGGCGGGTACAGTGTGTTTGGGTGGGCTGGTGGGCTGGTGGGCGGGTACAGTGTGGGTGGGCGGGTACAGTGTGGGTGGTGGGTACAGTGTGGGTGGTGGGTACAGTGTGTTTGGGTGGGCTGGTGGGTGGGTGGGTGGGTACAGTGTGGGTGGGTGGGGTACAGTGTGGGTGGGCGGGTACAGTGTGGGTGGTGGGTACAGTGTGTTTGGGTGGGCTGGTGGGTGGGTACAGTGTGGGTGGGTGGGGTACAGTGTGGGCGGGGTACAGTGTGGGTGGGCGGGTACAGTGTGGGTGGGCGGGCGGGTACAGTGTGTTTGGGTGGGCTGGTGGGCGGGTACAGTGTGGGTGGGCGGGTACAGTGTGGGTGGTGGGTACAGTGTGGGTGGTGGGTACAGTGTGTTTGGGTGGGCTGGTGGGTGGGTACAGTGTGGGTGGGTGAGTACAGTGTGGGTGGGCGGGTACAGTGTGTTTGGGTGGGCTGGTGGGTGGGTGGGTACAGTGTGGGTGGGCGGGTACAGTGTGGGTGGTGGGCGGGTACAGTGTGTTTGGGTGGGCTGGTGGGTAGGTGGGTACAGTGTGGGTGGGTGGGTACAGTGTGGGTGGGTGGGTACAGTGTGGACAGTGTGTTTGGGTGGGCTGGTGGGTGGGTGGGTACAGTGTGGGTGGGTGGGTACAGTGTGTGTGGTGGGTACAGTGTGGGTGGGTGGCTCCAGTGTGTGTGGTGGGTACAGTGTGGGTGGGTACAGTGTGTACAGTGTGTTTGGGTGGGCTGGTGGGTGGGTGGGTACAGTGTGGGTGGGTGGGTAGCTGGCCGCTAGACTAACTTAACCAACCTAAAAACAGGGTTAATTTAGTGACTGTCAGTGACTGACATAAAGAGGAAAAATTACTGACACACAACCACAATTACAAATTGCACCTTGTGTATTCAACTATTCTACCTGGCAACAGACGTTGAAATCAAGTGGCCTACCTGAAGAAGAAGATGCTTATTTCTCCGAATGAGAACGAGTTGCCAATTCCTTATACAAATGCATAGTTTTATGCTCCTTGCACCTCTATAAAAACACAGACTAGACAGCTAGCACATCAATCTGTGGCTAAAATGATGCTAGCAGAACGCGGTATCGCAAGGTCGCGGGTGCGACAAACTGAACGTACATTTTCCACAATCATGTTCAGTGATACTCCCGTCTTAGTACGGTCTGCTCTGTTATACCTTTCGAGAGTTAAGATATAAAGGGTAGAAAAAGGTTTAAATGGATACTTCGTGATTTTGGCAGAGAAGGCCCTTTACTTCCCCAGAGTCAGATTAATTTGTGGATACTATTTTTGTCTCTGCATGCAGTTTCTATATATATATTTATATATTTTTCTGCTTATCTAAGCATACCTCTTGAGCTGTCTGTATCCTCCTGACTAGTGGTTCTAAAAAATAAAAAGCGTTTCAGCAGTATTCAGTACATTTAGTTATTGCTTTGCTTTTCTAAAGTCTACCAACCTACAGTCTATCTATCTATGGCTCTGGCTGGTCAACAACAAGTGACATCATTTTGTCCGATTTGACCTCGGCCCTTTCGGCTTAATTTGCATCACCTTGAAGGCATGTGAGCCTTGGCGAGTGGCGGCGGCGGCGACAGCAATGCGGGAAAGTCTAAACTAAATTTACAACATTTAAAAGGACTAATGTCAGAGTGCGAAGGATTTAACACGGACCACAAATAGACACTGACAGCTTCTGTCAGTTTACATTATACTACTACAGAGATATACATTCTACTTATAGAACTGTATCCTGCCTACATATATATTTTATTTAACCTTTATTTAACTAGGTGAGTCAGTTAAGAACAAATTCTTATTCTCCATGCATGCAGACAATGCAGAAAAACGATTCCAAAAAACTTGATCTTGACAGCGTCTGTCAGTTTACATAGATCCACCCAGTTTAGTACTTATAGAACTGTACAAGGCTACATGGTCCAGGGTCCATAAGTAAAGCACTATGCATTTCTCCATGTAGACACCTGACAGTCAATTCACACCGTACTTATAAACAACCATCGCCATAGCTACACGTATACGGAAAAGATCAGAGATTATGACAGCTAGGGCCACCCTGGTAGATCAGAGATTATGACAGCTAGGGCCACCCTGGTAGATCAGAGATTATGACAGCTAGGGCCACCCTGGTAGATCAGAGATTATGACAGCTAGGGCCACCCTGGTAGATCAGAGATTATGACAGCTAGGGCCACCCTGGTAGATCAGAGATTATGACAGCCAGGGCCACCCTGGCAGATCAGAGATTATGACAGCCAGGGCCACCCTGGCAGATCAGAGATTATGACAGCCAGGGCCACCCTGGCAGATCAGAGATTATGACAGCCAGGGCCACCCTGGCAGATCAGAGATTATGACAGCCAGGGCCACCCTGGCAGATCAGAGATTATGACAGCCAGGGCCACCCTGGCAGATCAGAGATTATGACAGCCAGGGCCACCCTGGCAGATCAGAGATTATGACAGCCAGGGCCACCCTGGCAGATCAGAGATTATGACAGCTAGGGCCACCCTGGTAGATCAGAGATTATGACATGTAATCTAGAGATACTAAAGGAAAGTGACCACGTGACAGTCTTGTTGTAGACCACAGGGTACATCCCAAATGGCACCCTATTCCCTTTTTTTGTGCACTACTTTTGAACAGGGTAGTCTGGTTAAAAGTAGTGAACTATATAGGGAACAGAATGCCATTTGTGACAGAGCCACAAACAGCTGAGGAAGGAGATAACAAGCACTGGCTGTCTGCTTCAGAAGGGTTAACAGAGACTACACATCACAGTGATTCCATTACACCCTGGGTTGGAAAGTAGGTCCCAAATGCTCACCAGGCATGAAAGCATTAGACATATTTTAAAATGACTGTTGTTATTGGACAAGTTCAGGCAGTAGGGACCCTACAGACATAGTTCAGTTGAAGTCGGAAGTTTACATACACTTAGGTTGGAGTCATTAAAGCTCGTTTTTCAACCACTCCACAAATTTCTTGTTAACAAACTCTAGTTTTGGCAAGTCGGTTAGGACGTCTACTTTGTGCATGACACAAGTCATTTTTCCAGCAATTGTTTACGGACAGATTATATCACTTATAATTCACTGTATCACAATTCCAATGGGTCAGAAGTTTACATACACTAAGGTGACTGTGCCTTTAAACAGCTTGGAAAAGTCCAGAAAATTATATCATAGCTTTAGAAGCTTCTGATAGGCTAATTGACATCAGTTGAGTCAATTGGAGGTGTACCTGTGGATGTATTTCAAGGCCTACCTTCAAACTCAGTGCCTCTTTGCTTGACATCATGGGAAAATCAACAGAAATCATCCAAAACTATAGACCTCCACAAGTCTGTTCGTCCATGGGAGCAATTTCCAAATACCTGAAGGAACCACATTCATCTGTAGGACCTTGTGAAGATGTTGGAGGAAACAGGTACAAAAGTATCTATATCCACAGTAAAATGAATACTATATCGACATAACCTGAAAGGCTGCTCAGCAAGGAAGAAGCCACTGCTCCAAAACCGCCATAAAAAAGCCAGACTACGGTTTGCAACTGCACATGGGAGCAAAGATCGTACTTTTTGGAGAAATGTCCTCTGGTCTGATGAAACAAAAATACAACTGTTTAGCCATAATGACCATCGTTATGTTTGGAGGAAAAAGGGGGAGGCTTGCAAGCTGAAGAACACCATCCTAACCGTGAAGCAAGGGGGTGGCAGCATCATGTTGTGGGGGTGCTCTTCTGCAGGAGGGACTGGTGCACTACACAAAATAGATGGCATCATGAGGTAGGGAAATTATGTAGATAGATTGAAGCAAAATCTCAAGACATCAGTCAGGAAGTTAAAGCTTGGTCGCAAATGGGTCTTCCAAAGTTGTGGCAAGATGGCTTAAGGACAACAACGTCAAGGTATTGGAGTGGCCATCACAAAGCCCTAACCTCAATCCTACAGAAAATTTGTGGGCAGAACTCAAACAGCGTATGGAGGCCTACAAACCTGACTCAGTTAAATCAGTTCATGTAGTAGGGGCCTGCAGATAAACGGTAGTTCAAGTGGTAGGGCCTCCAACTAGATCAGGTATTCCCAAATCTCGGGGACGCGCAACGCCGTCGGGAGTATGCCAAATCAAATGTGATTCACTTTTTTTTTTTTACGTATTCACATTTCCAAACAGAACATTTATATTTTCCAACGAGGTTATACATTTGTGAGTTTTTTTTCTCCCCTCACCTGAGTAACCTTGTTTCACTGCCAAATATAAAATTAAACCATCTAGTGTTTAGCGAAATAACACAATGTCAAATACAGGTAGATTAGTCAAATAATTAACAACCAATCACATCAACAGTTACTCTCTTGCGGGAAACCTTCACTCTTGCGCAGACATTTAGAAACGAAACATGACAATTTGAAAAATAAGCTAAAGGAGTTTTTTGAGAGAATAAAGACGACTTTCGAGTAGTAAGACATGTATAAAAGCAACAGATACCATTAATAAGAAGGGGCTAGAAGAGTCTTATACGATGAGCTACCGAGTGGCTAGGACAGGCAAGCTCCATACTATTGTGGAGGACTTAATTCTTCCTGCTGCCGCGGATATGGCTGGGACAATGCTGGGAGGGAAAGGCCAAAAAAACATTACAGACAATGCCTTCATCAAACAACACTGTTTCACGACACATCATTGACCTGGCAAGAGATGTTTTGAAACAATTACTGCTTCGCATACAAGCCAGTGAATTCTGTGTGTTACAGCTGGATGAGTCAATAGACGTGGCGGGCCTGGCACAGCTCCTGGTATATGTCCGTTACGTTTATGGGGGGTCAATTAAGGAAAACATCCTCTTCTGCAAACCAGGACAACATGAGAGGATATTTGTCGAAGTACTGGACAGCTTTGTGACATCAAATGGACTTTGGTGGTAAAGATGTGTTGGTATCTGTACTGATGGCGCAAGTCATGACAGAGAGACATAGTGGAGTGGTAACGCGCAAGCAAGCAGTTGCTCCCGACGCCACTTGGGTACACTGCAGCATCCACCGAGAGGCTCTTGCTGCTAAGGGAATGCCTGACAGCTTGAAAGACGTTTTGGACACTACAGTGAAAATGGTTAAGTTGGTTAAAGCAAAAGGCCCCTGAACTCGTGTATTTTCTGCACTATGTAATGATATGGGCAGCGACCATATAACGCTTTTACAACATACAGAAGTGCGCTGGTTATCAAGGAGCAAAGTATTAACACATTTTTTTGTAAAGAGACAAGTAACGTTTTCTTTACTAACCATAATTTTCACTTGTCTGACGACGAGTTTCTCACACGACTGGCCTATGTGGGTGATGTTTTTTCTTGCCTGAATAATCTGAATCTAGGATTACAGGGACTCTCCGCAACTATATTCAATGTGCGGGACAAAATTGAGGCTTTGATTAAGAAGTTGGAGCTCTTTTCTGTCTACATTAACAAGGAAAACACACAGGTCTTTCCACCATTGTATGATTTTTTGTATGCAAATTAACTCAAGCTTACGGACAATGTCAAATGTGATTTAGCGAAGCACATGAGTGAGCATAGTGCGCAATTACGCAGGTACTTTCCTGAAACGGATGACACAAACTGGATTCGTTATCCCTTTCATGCCCTGTCCACTTACCGATATTGAAACAAGAGAGCATCATTGAAATTGCAACAAGAGGTTCTGTGAAAATGTAAATCAGAAGCCACTGCCAGATTTCTGGATTGGGCTGTGCTCAGAGTATCCTGCCTTGGCAAATCGCGCTGTTAAGACACAGATGCACTTTGCAACCACATACCTATGTGAGAGTGGATTATCGGCCCTCACTAGCATGAAAACTAAATACAGGCACAGACTGTGTGGAAAATGATTTAAGACTGAGACTCTCTCCAATACAACGTTGCAGAGTTATGTGCATCCTTTCAAGCACACCCTTCTCATTAACCTGTGGTGAGTTATTCACAATTTTTCGATTAACAAGTAAGGTTTTATATGTAAGATGGTTAAATAAAAGAGCAAAATTGACTATTATTACATTATTATTTGTGCCCTGGTCCTATAAGAGTTCTTTGTCATTTCCCACATGCCGGGTTGTGACAAAAACTCACCCATTCTTATGTTTAATAAATGTATTGTATAGTGTGTGTTTGTGGCAGGCTTTCAATGATGGCAAAAAAACACATTTGAGAGTGTGCTGACCCTGGTGCTAGAGGGGGTACGCAGCTGGAGTTTGAATGTTTGAAGGGGTACGGGACTATAAAAACTTTGGGAACCACTGGTCTACAGCTTATCATGAGGTATTCTAACTCAGGTGTGCAAAAATGTCAGACTTCCTTAATGACAGACCGCTCACCCCTTCTCCCTTTGTCTTACCCGAGTCTGCCGTCCGGTCTTAACGACGCATAGAAAACCCAGCGAGCTTTACTGTATATATTATCAATGTCCTCATTCAGCCACGACTCTGAGAAACATATGATATTACAGTTTTTCAGGTCCCGTTGATAGAATACTCTAGATTGGGGCTCATCCAGGTTGTTCTGAATGCACGTTTACCAATAGAACAAAAAAAAGGGCAATGGCGGTCTATTTGTTCGCCGACAGTCTTGTCAGGATGCTGCCTCACCGGGCCTTTTTTACCGCCGCGTCCTCTCCCGATTCCCGGGGATTACGGCCTGGTCCGCAGAACGTCCAGATCTACCGACTCGTTGAAGTAGAAACGTTGATCCAAATTCGAGGTTTGTGATTGTTGTTCTAATGTCCAGAAGCTGTTTTCGGTCATAGGAAATAACATTCTTTTGTGGGGAAGGGGGGGGGGGGGGGGTGATTGGTCAGGAGCTGGTATGACAAGTCGCTATCCACTGCAGCGCTGAATCTTCTTCAGCTGACAGTGGCATCATAAAAATTATCCCATAAAGTGATATCAGCAAATGGAGATTCGAGAGATATCATGGTGATGCCGTCCACCCAGCAGTGCGTTGCTGACGTCTTTGCACCAGGTTTCCATGTGAGACAACAGATTGTCAACTCAACACGAGAGCAGCTTGGCCCCAGTGCCAGTCTTCCCACCGCAAATCACTCTCTCCCTACACACTGCTAACGATGTATCCCAAATGGCAGCCTTTTCCCCCCTATTAGAAGGGCATTACCTTTGGACCAGTGCCCTATTCCCAAAACAGAACCCTGGTCAAAAGTAGTACACTATTAAAAAAAAGGGAATAGGGAACCATTATGGGACGCAACCAAAAAGAGTAGTAATTTGTTGCCAAGAGCACTGTGTTAATATCAACAGGAAATAGAGCTTATCAAAAAAGGTGAAAATGTAATCCGTAACACCTCAACTCACCGATTTACATGTGTTTAAATTATATATTTTTGCTTTAAAAATATTTGTAAAAAAATGTTTTGACAGGAATCGGCAATGTGTTGAGATGCACATAAGGTTCATTAGTAGGGGAGTAGAGAGACTTGAGTTGTCGTCTTTAATGAGACGACCTGATTACACTAATAACACCACATAACAACCCCCAGTCCCTCGCTTCACCCCCCGACACAAGACACCCTACAGCCTCACCCCCCGACACAAGATACACCCTACAGCCCCCCGTCTCACCCCCCGACACAAGAGACACCCTTCACCCCCCCTTCAAGAGACACCCTACAGCCCCCCCCTGCCTCACCCCCCGACACAAGAGACACCCTTCACCCCCCCTTCAAGATACACCCTACAGCCCCCCGTCTCACCCCCCGACACAAGAGACACCCTTCACCCCCCCTTCAAGAGACACCCTACAGCCCCCGTCTCACCCCCCGACACAAGAGACACCCTACAGCCGCCCCCCCCCGACACAAGACACCCTTCACCCCCCCTTCAAGAGACACCCTACAGCCCCCCCCTGCCTCACCCCCCGACACAAGAGACACCCTACAGCCCCCCCCGACACAAGAGACACCCTTCACCCCCCCTTCAAGAGACACCCTACAGCCCCCCCTGCCTCACCCCCCCGACACAAGAGACACCCTACAGCCTCACCCCCCGACACAAGACACACCCTACAGCCCCCCGTCTCACCCCCCGACACAAGAGACACCCTTCACCCCCCCTTCAAGAGACAACCTACAGGCCCCCACCTCACCCCCCCGACACAAGAGACACCCTACCCTATTACCTTCCCTTTCTCCCTCCTAGACACAAGACACCCTATTGGTCTCCCCCCAAATCTCTTCCAGCCTAACCCCTCCCCAGACTCCCACTGTCAAGGGTTGTGACCTAAAAGTAGAGCGCTGTGAGATAAAGTATCTCACATTCCAACTCAGCTGGACTTGGACCACAACACCAGATAGAAAGGAAAACAACAGTTCTTATGTCTGGAAGGCAGAGGGAACAACTAATACTGCGCTGGACACACACACACACACACACTAAGGATGGCCATTTGAAATTCTATTTTACTATTCAAATAATATCATGACATTCTTTCGAATATCCGGATAAAATAAAAAAAAAAGAATTGTTATCGACTCACGACAAATCCAAATAACGCAAATGCACATGGCAGGAGGTAAAAACAGCGGGCTCTTTTCTGGTAGTTTGGCTAGCAGCAAAAGACACAAGTCTGATTTTCACCATGATAGAACTGATTCTGTTACAATAAGGTTTCCTGGTAAGTGCATTTATCGGTGTCAGGTATTGTGGAAGCTCTGTTAGGTCAGCACCTACCATTGCTATTTGAAGTGTGGGGGGGGGGGATACCGATGTCAGGGCAGACCGAAGAGCTGAATGCTCAAAGCACAGTAATAAAAACGAAATCTCTTAAAGTTTGTTGTTTATTATTAGGTAGAAAATGATCATTACATTTTCTCAAAAAAATGAACACACTCACTAAAGTAATGGAAATACCAACATCCATTCAGATATTCAATGAACAGTGCCGATCCCTAGGTCGCGCACGAAAAACACACACTCTCAAAATGCGTACACACACACACTTCAAACTTGTCAACAGAGCCACTGTGACAGAGATAACAGCCAGTGACCATGACCACTAGAGAAACCAATGGCTAAGATTAGGGATGTGAAAAACAAACAATGTTGCTTAAAAGTTTAAACTGCCATTTATACATTTTTTATTTAGATTTTTTTTAATCTGTTTTCAGTTAAAATACGAGATTTTTTTTTTATCATAAAAATTCCTCATCGATTCCCAACGTAGAATAATGTAGGACAGCTAGGACCGGAATATGAAGTTATATCTACCACAAACCTTCACAGACAAAACGCAGCTACAGTAACATGTCAATAGCAACTGTTGATCACTTTTCAAATTAAAACAATTACAGCATCAAAAATAATTTATACCTTTACAGAAAATAGAATTCTCCTCCAGCATAGAATGTTCTGTTGTTTCCCTGACAACAATACACCTTGCTGATTGGTGTGCTGCGGTGTAATTTATGCCGTTTTTTTTATGGTATGGTAGCTAGATGTGCTTTCTTTCTTTATAAAATGTTTTGCACCAGGCAGCCTGCACACAGCCACTCGAGATTCTTTGATTGGCAGCTCTGGTCGCCTAGTGATGGAAGTTAATCCTGTTTCCCGAGCAGCGATACTTTACAGACAAGTGAAATGTTGTTCATATCTCCAGAGAATGCCTTGGCGTAGCCTTACCCTAACAGACAGACAAACATGCAGTAGCCGAGGTGCTTTCAAAGGGTCCACATCCAATCATAATCCGAAAGGTGTCATCGGTACAGGTAGCCCTGCTGTAATGTCATATTATGAGACAAAAAAACACCCCCTCCCACTCAGCAACAAAGAGTAGCTTGTGCAAGCAAGACTGGCCTGGAGATACCTCTGTGTCCCGGCGACATGAATAAACTAGGATATTCTACAGGCAAACAGACTGAACACACACCTGCATCATTAGCAAAGAGAAAGAGCAGACAGGACAGCACCAGGAAGAGAGAGGGGCAGGCAGAACTATGCACATTTGTCTAAGTAATCTGTATCTTGCAATGTCTTGTCTTGCATGCCTCGCAAATTCACCACAGTAGCCTCTTCTTCTCTGGCTTTATTTAAATTACACAAATTTCTCCAGACCTTTATAGTCATATACAGTGCATTTGGAAAGTATTCAGACCCCTTGACATTTCCACATTGTGTCACATTCCAGCCTTATTCTAAAATGGATTAAATCAAATCTAAACACTACCCCCATAATGACAAAGCAAAAACAGTTCATTTTTATTTTTAGCAAATGTATTAAACATAAAACTAAAATATTACATTTACTTTTGTATGAAACACCTTTGGCAGCAATTTCAGCCTCGAGTCTTCTTGGGTATGACGCTACAAGCTTGGCACACCTGCATTTGGGGGGGGGGGGGGGGGTCTCTCCCATTCTTCTCTGCAGATCCTCAAACTCTGTCAGGTTGGATGGAGAGCGTCGCTGAACAGCTATTTTCAGGTCTCTCCAGAGATGTTCGATCGGGTTCAAGTCCGGGCTCTGGCTGGGCCACTCAAGGACATTTAGAGACTTGTCCCGAAGCCACTCCTGTGTTATTTTGGCTGTGTGCTTAGGGTCGCTCTGGAGCAAGTTTTCATCAAGGATCTTTCTGTACTTTGCTCCGTTCATCTTTGCCTCAATCCTGACTAGTCTCCCAGTCCCTGCCTCTAAAAAACATCCCCACAGCATGATGCTGCCACCACCATGCTTCACCGTAGGGATGGTGCCAGGTTTCCTCCAGATGTGATGCCTGGCATTCAGGCCAAAGAGTTCAATCTTGGTTTCATCAGACCAGAGAATCTTTAACTGAGGAGTGGCTTTGGTCTGGCCACTAACATAAAGGCCTGATTGGTGGAGCGCTGCAGAGATGGTTGTCCTTCTGGAACGTTCTCCCATCTCCACAGAGAAACTCTGGAGCTCTGTCAGAGTGACCATCAAGTTCTTGGTCACCTCCCTGACCAAGGCCTTTCTCCCCCGATTACTCAGTTTGGCTGGGCGGCCATCTTAGCAAGAGTTCCATTTAAGAATGATGGATGCCACTTTATTTTTAATACATCTGCAAAAATGTCTAAAAACCTGTTATCGCCTTGTCATTATGGGGTATTGTGTGTAGATTGATAAAAATAAAAAATAAATACATATTTAGTCCATTTTAGAATAAAGGCTGTAACGTAACAAAATATTGGAAAAAGTCAAAGGGTCTGAATAATTTCCGAATACACTGTAGTCTAGTTAGGCTATACACAGAAAGTAATATGTTTGGCGATACCTGCACTGTGATTTGAATTATGTGGCGGGAAAAAAAAATAAAAACGTTTTTGGGTTAAGGATCCCAACTTGGTTAAAACATTTAAACATGTACACCCCTAGCTAAGATCCTGAAAAAACAGTGACGGGATGAAATCCCTCCAAATGTCTTGTTTGGAAATCACTTGCGTTTCTCTGCTCATTAGCGACGGAGGCTTTCAGAGGGCAGCCTAGCGACGGAGGCTTTCAGAGTGCAGCCTAGCGACGGAGGCTTTCAGAGTGCAGCCTAGCGACGGAGGCTTTCAGAGTGCAGCCTAGCGACGGAGGCTTTCAGAGTGCAGCCTAGCGACGGAGGCTTTCAGAGTGCAGCCTAGCGACGGAGGCTTTCAGAGTGCAGCCTAGCGACGGAGGCTTTCAGAGTGCAGCCTAGCGACGGAGGCTTTCAGAGTGCAGCCTAGCGACGGAGGCTTTCAGAGTGCAGCCTAGCGACGGAGGCTTTCAGAATGCAGCCTAGCGACGGAGGCTTTCAGAGTGCAGCCTAGCGACGGAGGCTTTCAGAGTGCAGCCTAGCGACGGAGGCTTTCAGAGTGCAGCCTAGCGACGGAGGCTTTCAGAGTGCAGCCTAGCGACGGAGGCTTTCAGAGTGCAGCCTAGCGACGGAGGCTTTCAGAGTGCAGCCTAGCGACGGAGGCTTTCAGAGTGTAGCCTAGCGACGGAGGCTTTCAGAGTGTTGTGATAGACAAAGCCTTTCCTTCAGTCTCGAGAGCTCTATGTTCCAAATGGCACCCTATTCCCTAGTACATAGAGCACTACGTTTGACTTGATCCCTATGTGTCTTATAGCACCCTATTCCCTATATTTGGGATGCATACAGCCCAGCCAGGAGATCTCCTCTTGTAAAAATAAAAATTCTCAGACAGCAACTCTCGAAAGACAATACTGGAGAAGTGGACTTTAATAGCACGTATAATATTGTTTAAACACTTGTCTTCCAAGAGTTGCCACTCTGGGATGAATAAAGTTCAGGATATTGGATTGAACTGACATATTCTCTTTTAAAGATCTCTCCTCTGGTCAGTATTGTCCCCCCCCCCCCCAGAGATGTCTTCTCCTCCTCTGGTCAGTATTGTTTCCCTCCCCAGAGATGTCTTCTCCTCCTCTGGTCAGTATTGTTTCCCTCCCCAGAGATGTCTTCTCCTCCTCTGGTCAGGATTGTTTCCCCCCCCCCCAGAGATGTCTTCTCCTCCTCTGGTCAGGATTGTTTTCCCCCCAGATGTCTTCTCCTCTGGTCAGGATTGTTTTCCCCCCAGATGTCTTCTCCTCTGGTCAGTATTGTTTCCCCCAGAGATGTCTTCTTCACCTGTAGACTGTAAAGGTTGTAGCCAGGGTCACAGGGGTAGACACCGACAGAGTGTGTGTCCAAAATGGCACCCTATTCCCTATGGGGTCCTTGTCGAAATGAGTGCACTATATAGGGAATAGGGTGCTATTTGGCACGTATCCAGAGAATTGGCCACTTAAAAAGGTTTATAGAGGAAGCTCATTAGTTAGTTAGAGCTGCGGTCAATACGGTTTACTGATCATGGTACTGTTGCAGTGTGGCAATCCTAACACACTGCTCTGAGGAGGGAACCAAAGAAAGGAGAGGATGAGGAGGGAAGAGAGAGAGCAGAGGGGAATGAGTGAGACAGACTAATGTTATGAGGAGGAGGAGAAAGGAAGAGGAACAAGAGAGAAAGAGCAAGCGAGAGAGAAGGAATGAGTCTGTTTATGTTAGGAGAAGAGGAAGAGAGAAGCAGAGAAATACTGGTTTACATTAGGAGAAGGGAACGGGAGGACTGCTCTAGCAGGATTACCACAGGGCTCTCAGAGAGCAGAGATGAGTCATCAGACAGACAGTCGAGCAGAAGAACATGGAGAGAGGGATGAGAGATGGATAAGAGGAGACTGTACCGACTGTACACTGTATTGCAATGCAGTTGAGACATCATAAGCTACTTCTGATTGGAAATAGCCCCTTTTTCCAGCCTATATGATTAGCTAGCGTTTTGAATTGAGTCCTACGTCCACGCAGCTCTGGTGAACAGGTTAGCTAGCGTTTGATTAGCTAGCGTTTTGAATTGAGTCCTACGTCCACGCAGCTCTGGTGAACAGTGCTGAGCTTCATAAGAGAGATTAGGTAACGTGAATATTGCTTGTGTCCGTAACGTTGAATGCATTTCCGGTGACCATGAGCTAGTACTAAACACAATACTCAATGTCAAAACGAAATGATGTTAACAATTTTTTACTAGTGAATTTAAAAAATATATAAAGCTGAAATGTCTTTAGTCAATAAGTATTCAACACCTTCTGTTATGACAAGCCTAAATAAGTTCAGGAGTAAACATGTGCTTAACAAGTAATTTAAGTTGCATGTCATGGACTCAGAATGTGCAAGTGTTTAACGACTAGCTCCTCTGTACCCAACACATACAGATAACTGTAAGGTCCTTCAGTCAAGCAGCGAATTTCAAACACAGATTCAACCACAAAGACCAGGGAGGTTTTCCAATGCCTCGCAAAGAAAGGCACCTATTGGTAGATGGGTAACAATAAAATAAAAAGCAGACATCGAATATCTCTGAGTATGGTGAAGTTATTAATTACACTTTGGATAGTTTATCAATACACTCATTCACTACAAACATACAGAAGTCCTTCCAAACTCAGTTCCCGGGGAGGAAGGAAACTTAAGATGGATCAACAACAGTGTAGTTACTCCACAATACTAACCTACACTGAACCAAAATATAAATGAAACATGCAACAATTTCAAAGATTTTATTAAGTTACAGTTCATATAAAGAACTCAGTCAATTTAAATCAATTCATTAGGCCCTAACCTATGGGTTTCACATAACTGGGAATACAGATGTGCATCTATTGGTCACAGAAACCTTTAAAAAAAGGTAGGGGCGTGGATCAGAAAACCAGTCTATCTGGTGACCACCATTTGCCTCATGCAGCGCGACATCTCCTTCAGATAGAGTTGATCAGGCTGTTGATTGTAGCCTGTGGAATGTTGTCCCACTCGTCCTCAATGGCTGTGCGGACTTGCTAGATATTGGCGGGAACTAGAACACGCCATCGTACATGTCGATCCAGAGCAACCCAAACATGCTCAATGGGTGACAGGTCTGGTGAGTGTGCAGGCCATGGAAGAACTGGGACATTTTCAGCTTCAAGGAATTGTGTACAGATCCTTGCGACATGAGGTTGTGCATTATCATGCTGAAATGGCACGACAATGGGCCTCAGGATCTCGTCACGGTATCTCTGTGCATTCAAATTGCCATCGATAAAATGCAATTGTGTTCATTGTCCGTAGCTTATGCCTGCCCATACCATAACCCCACCATGGGGCACTCTGTTCACAATGTTGACATCAGCAAAACGCTCACCCACACGACACCATACACGTGGTCTGCGGTTGTGAGGGCTGTTGGACGTACTGCCAAATTATCTAAAACGATGTTGGAGGCGGCTTATGGTAGAGAAATTAAATTAAATTCTCTGGCAACAGCTCTGGTAGACATTTCTGAGGTCAGCATTGCACGCTCATTCAAAACTTGAGACATCTGTGGCATTGTGTTGTGTGACAAAACTGCACATTTCAGTGTGGCCTTTTATTGTCCCCAGCACAAGGTGCACCTGGGTAATGATCATGCTGTTTAATCAGCTTCTTGATATGCTAAACCGGTCAGGTGGATGGATTATCTTGCCAAAGGAGAAATGCTCACCAACAGGGATGTAAACAAATGTGTGCACAAAATTTCTGAGAAATAACCTTTTTTTTGTGTATGGGACATTTCTGGGAATTTGTATTTCAGCTCATGAAAGATGGGACCAACACTTCACATGTTGCGTTGATATTTTTGTTCAATATACAGAGTGAAAAGAAAGAGCCCTGTACAGAATACAACTACTCTAAAACATGCATCCTGTTTGCAATAATGCACTAAACTAAAAGTACAAAAATAATAGCAAAGAAATACATTTTTTGTACTGAATACAAAGCGTTATATTTGGGGCAAATCCAACACATAACCGAGTACCACTTCATATTTTCAAGCATTTTAGTGGCTGCATCATGTTATGGGTATGCTTGTCATCGGCAAGGACTAGGGAGTTTTTCAGGATACAAAAGAAACGGACTAGAATTAAGCACAGGCAAAATCCTAGAGGAAAACCTAGTTCAGTCTGCTTTCCACCAGACATGGGGAGACGAATTCACCTTTCAGCAGGACAATAACCTAAAACACAAGGTCAAAATCTACACTGGAGTTACTTACCATGACGACAGTGAACGTTCCATAGCCGTTGATAAGTGCTAATTAACCATTCTGCGTTGCGCTGTTATTTCTGATTTTAAAAACATAAATATGTCCAGTGAAAGCAGATATGCAATTAATTGACACCAAAAAGATGTGGATACACATTGTCCTAAACGCGAATCAATAAAAAGGTCTTAAATTCTCTGCTCCGTTTTGCTTGTTTACAGCAGGTCATTTCATAGAGAATTGTCAGAGATGATAAATTCTCTGCTCCGTTTTGCTTGTTTTACAGCAGGTCATTTCATAGAGAATTGTCAGAGATGATAAATTCTCTGCTCCGTTTTGCTTATTTTACAGCAGGTCATTTCATAGAGAATTGTCAGAGATGATAAATTCTCTGCTCTGATTTGCTTGTTTACAGCAGGTCATTTCATAGAGAATTGTCAGAGATGATAAATTCTCTGCTCTGATTTGCTTGTTTACAGCAGGTCATTTCATAGAGAATTGTCAGAGATGATAAATTCTCTGCTCCGTTTTGCTTGTTTACAGCAGGTCATTTCATAGAGAACTGTCAGAGATGATAAATTCTCTGCTCCGTTTTGCTTGTTTACAGCAGGTCATTTCATAGAGAATTGTCAGAGATGATAAATTCTCTGCTCCGTTTTGCTTGTTTACAGCAGGTCATTTCACAGAGAACTGTCAGAGATGATAAATTCTCTGCTCCGTTTTGCTTGTTTACAGCAGGTCATTTCATAGAGAACTGTCAGAGATGTTAAATTCTCTGCTCCGTTTTGCTTGTTTACAGCAGGTCATTTCATAGAGAATTGTCAGAGATGATAAATTCTCTGCTCCGTTTTGCTTGTTTACAGCAGGTCATTTCACAGAGAATTGTCAGAGATGATAAATTCTCTGCTCCGTTTTGCTTGTTTACAGCAGGTCATTTCATAGAGAATTGTCAGAGATGATAAATTCTCTGCTCCGTTTTGCTTGTTTACAGCAGGTCATTTCACAGAGAACTGTCAGAGGCACTCTAGTATTGTTACATCCTCATCATTTGGAGAATGAAAGCGATAACACCGTTGTAAAACCTGGCTGAACTCTGAACATACGACTCTGCTTCTACTTATTTCATTGACAGGAGGACTGCGGTGTTGTCAGCAACCAATCGTCGTGTCTGAGATAGAAAATAAATGGATGTTCCTTTCGCACACAATGGAACGGAGCATTTAAATACAGCCTGTAGTGTACATTTCATTACATTTAATAAAGCCTGTAGTGTACACTGCATTACATTTAATACAGCCTGTAGTGTACACTGCATTACAGCCTGTAGTGTACACTGCATTACAGCCTGTAGTGTACACTGCATTACAACCTGTAGTGTACACTGCATTACATTTAATACAGCCTGTAGTGTACACTGCATTACATTTAATACAGCCTGTAGTGTACACTGCATTACATTTAATACAGCCTGTAGTGTACACTGCATTACAGCCTGTAGTGTACACTTCATTACAGCCTGTAGTGTACACTTCATTACAGCCTGTAGTGTACACTTCATTAGATTTAATACAGCCTGTAGTGTACACTTCATTACAGCCTGTAGTGTACACTGCATTACATTTAATACAGCCTGTAGTGTACACTTCATTACAGCCTGTAGTGTACACTTCATTAGATTTAATACAGCCTGTAGTGTACACTGCATTACAGCCTGTAGTGTACACTGCATTACAGCCTGTAGTGTACACTGCATTACAGCCTGTAGTGTACACTGCATTACAGCCTGTAGTGTACACTGCATTACAGCCTGTAGTGTACACTGCATTACAGCCTGTAGTGTACACTGCATTAGATTTAATACAGCCTGTAGTGTACACTTCATTACAGCCTGTAGTGTACACTGCATTAGATTTAATACAGCCTGTAGTGTACACTGCATTACATTTAATAAAGCCTGTAGTGTACACTGCATTACAGCCTGTAGTGTACACTTCATTACATTTAATACAGCCTGTAGTGTACACTGCATTACAGCCTGTAGTGTACACTGCATTACAGCCTGTAGTGTACACTGCATTACAGCCTGTAGTGTACACTGCATTACAGCCTGTAGTGTACACTTCATTAGATTTAACACAGCCTGTAGTGTACACTGCATTACAGCCTGTAGTGTACACTGCATTACAGCCTGTAGTGTACACTGCATTAGATTTAATACAGCCTGTAGTGTACACTTCATTACAGCCTGTAGTGTACACTTCATTAGATTTAATACAGCCTGTAGTGTACACTGCATTACAGCCTGTAGTGTACACTGCATTAGATTTAATACAGCCTGTAGTGTACACTTCATTACAGCCTGTAGTGTACACTGCATTACATTTAATACAGCCTGTAGTGTACACTGCATTACAGCCTGTAGTGTACACTGCATTACAGCCTGTAGTGTACACTGCATTACAGCCTGTAGTGTACACTGCATTACAGCCTGTAGTGTACACTGCATTAGATTTAATACAGCCTGTAGTGTACACTTCATTACAGCCTGTAGTGTACACTGCATTAGATTTAATACAGCCTGTAGTGTACACTTCATTACAGCCTGTAGTGTACACTGCATTAGATTTAATACAGCCTGTAGTGTACACTGCATTACAGCCTGTAGTGTACACTGCATTAGATTTAATACAGCCTGTAGTGTACACTGCATTACAGCCTGTAGTGTACACTGCATTAGATTTAATACAGCCTGTAGTGTACACTTCATTACAGCCTGTAGTGTACACTGCATTAGATTTAATACAGCCTGTAGTGTACACTGCATTAGATTTAATACAGCCTGTAGTGTACACTGCATTACAGCCTGTAGTGTACACTGCATTACAGCCTGTAGTGTACACTTCATTAGATTTAATACAGCCTGTAGTGTACACTGCATTACAGCCTGTAGTGTACACTGCATTAGATTTAATACAGCCTGTAGTGTACACTGCATTACAGCCTGTAGTGTACACTGCATTAGATTTAATACAGCCTGTAGTGTACACTTCATTACAGCCTGTAGTGTACACTGCATTACAGCCTGTAGTGTACACTGCATTACAGCCTGTAGTGTACAGATCATAACATTTAAGCGCTTGAGCAATGATATTGTTTTTTTAATGGAAAACACAAAAATTACAATGAAGGCTTGTTGGGTAACTAAAAGATGACCGAGATTGATAACAGCTGCGTGTAGCCTAGCCCTTGGTGTGTGTGTGTGTGTGTGTGTGTGTGTGTGTGTGTGTGTGTGTGTGTGTGAGATATCTTGTCTGGATGAGTGGTTGACACCGGAATGTGGACAATGTGTTCCTGCATTAGGTCGCTAGCAGCTGGGTTAGTAGTGAGAGAAGCTAAACGACTGAAGATTCAGGAAAAGACATCGCCCAGTGTGTCCACGACAGTACCATGGGTTGATTGGTCTCCCTCTCTCCCTCTCTCCCTCTCTCCCTCGATTCCTCACATCTGCTCTCCTCATCACCTCCTCTTCAAGGAGAAGGAGAAATTCCCTCTCCTCTAATAACGTTTTAAAGTAGGAGATGGCGAGAAGATAGGACCCGAGGAATTGAGGAAAGAGTCATTGAAATAGATCCATGAACTTGATCAGACAGGGACCACATAGGGGTTCCCGAGTGGTGCAGAGGTCTAAGGCACTGCATCTCAGTGCAAGAGGCGTCACTACAGTCCCTGGTTTGAATCCGGGCTGTATCACAACCGGCCGTGATCGGGTGTCCCATAGGGAGGCGCACAACTGGCCCAGTGTCGTCCAGTTAAAGGGATAGTTTGGCCGGCGTAGGCCGTCATTGTAAAATAAGAATTAGTTCTTAACTGACTTTACGAGTTAAATAAATACAAATATACGCTTCTCTCCCCACAGTCCACAGAGCAAACAACGCTAGTCTCAAGAGTGTTGTCAACACAGTACACACACACACGTCTCAGGGGTCAACACAGTGTACACACACACACACACACACACACACACACACACACACACACACACACACACACACACACGTCTCAGGGGTGTTGGTCAGTAAACTGTGTTCTCAGGGGTGTTTAAAGAGTAAAATAGACGTGTGTGTGTGTGGCTGTGGCCACATCTGACTCTGGAAGGAATCACTTCAAAACCAGTTGTCGTCGTCCCCCCGTCCCCCCCGTCCCCCCGTCCCCCGTCGTCCCCCCGTCCCCCGTCGTCCCCCCGTCCCCCCGTCGTCCCCCCGTCCCCCGTCGTCCCCCCGTCCCCCCCCCCCAGCAGAATAGCTTGACCTTTTAGGAACTGGAAAAAGAAGAATGAATTGGACATCATTTCATCCACTGTATTTCTGTTCACAGGACTGCAGTATTCAACTCACACTGATACGTGGTAAAGAGATCAATGGAATTAGACTGAAACAATGGAAAATGCCACGCATCCCCCTGTTCAATATGCCACGCACACGTTTTCTATAAGGCTCGCTACGCTACCAATTTAATATCAACGCGAGTTAGCATTTTTTTTCTCTCTTCTAAACCCCCCCCTCCAAAAAAAGGACAACTTCTAAAATGTTAAGCAGCAGAATCTGATTTTAGTAAACCACATTGTTGGCCTGTTAGGACACATAAATCATGACAGATTTTTAGGAATATCCACTTGGTTCGATCAGATTTCATGACAGCGTCCATGCGCTATCCACCGCTGTGTGTCCATAGAGCTCTTTACCACAGGTATACAAACACTGAATGACAAACACTGACCTCAAACATCAAGACCTACGGTGATACTGGTGACACTACACAATCGTGACCAACATCCGATATAAATATGAACACAGGGTAGGCTACAGGTGAATCAAATCACAACATTGACTACAAAGAAGCCTGGAAAACATGAATATGCCAGGGGGTGGGGGGGGCATGTTCCCAGACTCCCCCCCCATTATCAAACACGTTAGACTTCCTGGGTACCACCAACTTAGCTCCTAGAGCTTCGTTTTGAAATCGTTAGCCTATAGCACTATATGCCTGGCCTAATACATTATCGCAGCATATTGTCTATATGCCTGGCCTAATACATTATCACAACATATTGTCTATATGCCTGGTCTAATACATTATCACAGCATATCGTCTATATGCCTGGTCTAATACATTATCACAGCTTATTGTCTATATGCCTGGCCTGATAATATTGTTCTTCTCAATAATTTGCTTTTTTATTTTACTGGACTGATGGTAACTCAGAGGGGGAAAAAAAACTAGTTCAAATCATGACATCAGTGATCTTCAAGTCAGAGGTCTAGAAAGACGCCAGAGACTTGGAATTCCGAGTTAGATGACCGTTCACAATGATTTTTCCCAGTCAGATCATTTTTTCCTCCCCCTCAGAGTTCCCAGTTGTCATAAATGCACTGAAGTCAGAGATATTCGAGTTCCCAGTGGTTTTGAACATGGCATTAGTCTCAGCGGAGGGAGGGAGAGAACAGCAGAGATGCCACTTCTCACGGTCCCTGCTCTCTCGTTCCTTTCCTCCAGTGAGACTAACCAGAGAGCGGACACCATCTTCTACCTGATGGCGAAACTCGAGTCGCACCGCATCTGCCTCATGCAAAAAAAAAATCTGTTGTTCCTATGACCAGAGAAAGTGAAATATTCCTCAATATTAAAATAGACACGACGAGCTGCTAATAATAATAATAATAATAATAATAATAATAAAAACGCAGGCCTATCGATACACTAAGCTACTCATTCATTGCAGCTGCAGCACGAGTGGGAGTAGGAAGAAGGCGTTTTATGTTTTGCGAGTATCAAAGTATCAAAAACTTTGCTGTGGCCGGGGTTGTGAAATCTCCTTAGGCACGGTGGCCGGCGCAATAGACGCACTCGATGTAACCACAGATCTCCCAGAACTTTTCAGGGAACACGTCGCTTACCCGGGGTACAGGGCTTCTGAATCAAGTGTACCTACTTCCAACAGGGCAACACAAAAAATAAATAAATACAAAAAGGAGAGCAAGCCTTTATCGTTGGCTTTTCTACAGAAATATTTGTGGGTTAACTGCCTTGTTCAAGGGGCAGAACGACAGATTTGTACCTTGTCAGCTCGGGGATTCGATCTTGCAACCTTTCGGTTACAAGTCCAATGCTCTAACCACTAGGCTACGCTGCCACCCCATCAACAACAACAACATGAAAAGGGAGAAGAGCAAAGGCTTTGTTCGTTCACACACAACAACAACAACAAAAAGCATTCATGTGTGCCTCTAAAGATTTTCCGTCCGATGTGGTTGGATCCTCGTGTGGCTGCTAAGCTCCATCTAAGCACGTACATCATCACGGGTCAGGACGGATGAGGGAGGCTCCATGTCATTAGACTGCAACATAGAGATGAAAAGATACCTCACCTCCTAACCTTGCAATAGCATCTTCTTTGTCAGCATGGGCAGCGCGCAATTGAGCTCCACATTTAAAATAGTCCATTTTTTTGTAGGGCAACGCAGCCCCCTAGGCGACTCTTATTGTCTACTCAGGAATTTTGTCACATTTCTGTGTAGCAGAGGTTCTGTTGTGAAAACATCCTGAAGGTCTGATATCTGATTGGAAGTTGACCAATAGCATAGTTGTTGAGTGAACAACTCATATTTTGAATACAATAAGTCAGATGCTGTGGTGAGAGACTGTCATTCTCCCCGTCTCCCCAAAGAGCTATGGACCATCTCTCTCCTGCTCTGATCATGCCTAGATACTTCACTTTTAAAAAAGCCCACACCGGTAAAATGCTGACCCCGTGATGTTGCACAACGATGTAAGTCAATAAGTCATTGTTTTAGTTAAAGTATGATATATTTGGTCTTAAAGTGACAAACCCGAAGCACCAGCTTTGTGCAAACTCAATGATGTGTCATTTCCTATTAAATTACCTGGCACTGATATTTTTAGACTACGGGCTGGGTTTCAGGGCTGGGTTTCATTTAAAATGGGTGGTACACCCGACAGAATGGCTTTGTTTATTAAATCAGAAACACCTGCCAAGTTCACAAGTCACAGCTAAGCAGTATAATAGGTCATCTTTGGCTACAGCAAAGATGGTGTATAAATGAAGATGGTGTACTCAGGACGTTCACCATTGAAAAGAAAATCCATTCCGGTCTACTTAAGGGGGCGTGTCTCCCATAGACTCCAATGCATTAGCAGCTGGATCTGATCTACTTTGTTAATGGACGGTCATTGAAGCAGAAAAAACACAATTGGCCCAGCGCCGTCCGGGTATAGCCGGGGTAGGCCGTCATTGTAAGTAAGAACTTGTTCTTAACTGACTTGCCTAGTTAAATAAAAGGTCAAATAAAAAAAATTATAATAATAACAACAATTACCTCGAAATAGGAGTGATATTGCTCTCTGGTGAGGGCCTTTAATGTTTTGTTAATGTCAGTATTGTCTTGTAACTTAATATTTATGCCGTATGTGAATCCATTCATTTTACAATGACATGAAATATAAATGCCTTTACAATTCAATTTTCAGACCTTTATTGATAGCCAATTCCTGTAACTCAACTATAGTCTCTGGCATATTGAAGAATCTGCTTTCAGATAAACATTTTGATAGACTTTGTTTACTGTTAATCGCATTATGGGTCGCATGTGAGTTATAAATAATATGCATATCAAGTATTACCCCACTATAAATCATACATTGTTTCTCTTTGGTCTTCATAAATAGTCCCACCGAATTAACTACTTCAAAAATGGTTAAAGTACTCAGCGGCAAAACAAAAACAGGCTTTGGTCCAAGTGTGCCCTCTATCCAACTCTATGGACTACAATAATATCCAGGTCAAGATTATCAGATATTTCTATCAGTAGTCCGTTAGAGACGCAGGCACGCCATGCAAAAAAAGGCCACAGTGAACCTCAGAAAAGCCAAGGACTTCCAGGAAAACCATGTCTGCAAGGTAAGGTTGTACCTTGGGATTTCCTGTAATTTTGTAACCCTACTCCAGACGCCTCAGTATTTTAACCATAGATAGACATCACATAGGGTATAGCATAGACGATACGTCAATGATTGATTCTACCACGTAACAGTTCGCAGCCTTTCCACCATAGAAATGGAATAGAAGGGATTATCTTAATTATCTCCCCTACTGGCCACCACGGCGGCGGAGGCCATCTCCCCTACCGGCCACCACGGCGGCGGAGGCCATCTCCCCTACCGGCCACCACGGCGGCGGAGGCCATCTCCCCTACCGGCCACCACGGCGGAGGCCATCTCCCCTACCGGCCACCACGGCGGAGGCCATCTCCCCTACCGGCCACCACGGCGGAGGCCATCTCCCCTACCGGCCACCACGGCGGAGGCCATCTCCCCTACCGGCCACCGCGGCGGAGGCCATCTCCCCTACCGGCCACCACGGCGGAGGCCATCTCCCCTACCGGCCACCACGGCGGAGGCCATCTCCCCTACCGGCCACCACGGCGGAGGCCATCTCCCCTACCGGCCACCACGGCGGAGGCCATCTCCCCTACCGGCCACCACGGCGGAGGCCATCTCCCACTGGCCATCACAACGGATATCTAGGCAGAAATCCAACATTTCCCCTGTGAGAGATATTGGCTAACCTAAACCCTCGATTCAAGCTACAGGCATGGGAGATAAAACGAATGTAGATCTATTCGAATGTGTGAAGCTCTGAGTAGCTGTTATGTATTGTAGCAGAGATATTTCTCCATTTCATTTTTCAGTACATTTGCAAAAATCTCTAGAAACATGTTTTTACTATTGTCATTACGGGTAGGGTAGTGTGTGTGTGTGTCGATGGGCGAAAGAAAAAAACATATTTAATCCATTTTGAATTCAGACTTTAACAAAACGTGGAATAAGTCAAGGAGTATAAATACTTTCCAAAGACACTATATATATACACTGAGTGTCCAAAACATTAGGAACACCGTCCTAATATTGAGTGCCCCTCCCACTCTCTTTCCTCCTCAGAACAGCCTCAATTCGTTGGGACATGGACTCTACAAGCTGTCGAAAGCCGTTCCACAGGGATGCTGGCCCATGTTGACTCCAATGCTTCCCACTGTTGTGTCAAGTTGGCTGGATGTCCTTTGGGTGGTGGACCGTTCTTGATACACATGGGAAAGCTTTGAGCATGAAAATCCCAGCAGCGGTACAGTTCTCGACACGTTCAAACCCGGTGCGCCTGGCACCTACTACCCCATTCAAAGGCAATTAAATCTTTTGTCTTGCCCATTCACCCTCTGAATGGCACACATACACAATCCATGTCTCAACTGTCTCATGGCTTAAAAATCCTTCTTTAACCTGTCTCCTCCCTTTCATATACACTGATTAAAGTGGCCACCAGCTGGGGAACCCTGGTTTAAAGAGTTTTAAAATCTACTTTTCCAGGCTGTTTAGGCTTCGTAGTAACAAGGTCTACCGACGTAATTATATCAAGGAGTATGTCATTAACACAGGTCTAGCCTACAGCTACACTATGAGACACTGATATTGAAAATGACTTAGTTTGCTTGATTCCCCAAATGGCACCCAATTCCCTATGGGCCCTGGTCTAAAGTAGTGCACCCTATTCCCTATGGGGCCTGGTTAAAAGTAGTCCACTGTATAGGGAATAGGGTGTCACTTGGGACAGACCCAATGACTCAAAGCCAAAAAGACATGAGCTCCAACCTCACAGCTGGGAACTGGGGTGAGTGGGTGGGAGTTGCAAAGTGCAAAGATTAAATACTAAATACAGACAAATACATATAAACTGTAAATAACATTGTAAAACATGGTTTAAATGACATCTTTCTAACTGCAAACAAATCATCATAGCATGTTCCACCAAATAGAGCAGCACCCAATACGTACCAACCGTATCAGAGTAGGAATGCTAATCTAGAATCAGGATCTATACCAACAACAACAACAAAAAATAAGTCTGAACTGATCCTAGATCAGAACTCCTACTCAGACAATGAATACAAACCCATAACTAAACCCTCAGCCAGTTTAAAAATCACCAAAACAAATAATTACCCTTTCAAGTACATTAGCATTCTATATAGCCTCAATCAGCAACAGAGTCCCCAAATCAAGAAAGCGTACAAGGCGGTGACACAGCTTCACAGGATGCTCTCGATGGTGCATCTGTAGAAGTTATTGAGGGCCTCAGGGGGCCCAAGATGAATTTCTTCAACCTCGTGAGATTGAAGAGGGAGCTGCTGCACCTTCTGTCGGTGTGAAGAAGACCATTTTAGGTTCTCGGTGATGTGCACGCAGAGGAACTTTACAGTCCCCAAATCCAGAATAAAATCAAGAAAGCGTACAAGTATTATATAGAGACATTATTGGACGGAACTCCGTTCCATCTCATGTTGCATAGAGTGAACAGCAAACCTGGTTTAAAAAATATCTAATTAAAAAAAACTGATGAAGCAACACTTCACCGCACACAACGCCTCTCCCCTATTTGACCTAGATAGTTTGTGTGTATTGATATGAAGGCTACGTGTGCCTTTTTTAAATTGATATAGTTCTGTCCTTGAGCTATTCTTGTCTATTGATGTTCTGTATTATGTCATGTTTCATGTTTTTGTGTGGAACCCCAGGAAGAGTAGCTGCTGCTTTAGTAACAGCTAATGGGGATTCTAATAAAATACCATATACCAAAGACTGTGTTATATACAAAGAGACTTGAAGACACACAACCTCAGACAGACTGAACTTGTCTTCTCTAATCAAAGACTACAAAAGAGAAAGAAGTTCAAATGTCAAGATTACACAGTAACACACGCACACGGCAACTACAAAACACACGCACACGGCAACTACAAACACACGGCAACTACAAACACACGCACACGGCAACTACAAACACACACAATTAGGCAACGACACACCACACACTAGGCAACCGCGCACGGCAAGCGCACGCACGGCAACCGGAAGTGCGCACGCACGGCATCTGAACGCACGGCATCCGCACGCACGGCATCCGCACGCACGCACGGTACCCGTGCAATTAATAACTTCCCCATGCTCAAAGGGATATTCAATTGTTGCTTTTTTTCACCTATCTACTAGAGGTCCACAGATTAATCGGAATGGCCAATTAATTAGAGCCGATATCAAGTTTTCCAAACAATCGGTATTTTTGGACACCGATTTGCCGACTTTTTTAAAATAAATAAATAAATAAATATATATTTTTTTTTTATACACCTTTATTTAACTAGGCAAGTCAGTTAACACATTCTTATTTTCAATGACGGCCTAGGAACGGTGGGTTAACTGCCTTGTTCAGGGGGCAGAACGACAGATTTTTACCTTGTCGGCTCGGGGATTCGTTTTTGAAACCTTCCGGTTACTAGTCCAATGCTCTAACCACCTGCCTTACATTGCACTCCACGAGGAGCCTGCATGGCAGGCTGACTACCTGTTACACGAGGGCAGCAAGAAGCCAAGGTAAGTTGCTAGCTAGCATTAAACTTATCTTATAAAAAAACAATCAATCTTAACATAATCACTAGTTAACTACACATGGTTGATGATATTACTAATTTATCTAGCGTGTCCTGCGTTGCATATAATCGATGCGGTGCCTGTTCATTTCTCATTGAATCACAGCCCACTTCGGCAAACGGTGATGATTTAACAAGCACATTTGCGAAAAAAGCACTGTCGTTGCACCAATGTACCTAACCATAAACATCAATGCCTTTCTTTAAAATCAATACACAAGTATATATTTTTAAACCTGCATATTTAGTTAATATTGCCTGCTAACATGAATTTCTTATAACTAGAGAAATTGTGTCACTTCTCTTGCGTTCCGTGCAAGCAGTCAGGGTATATGCAGCAGTTTGGGCCGCCTGGCTCATTGCGAACTGTGTGAAGTCCATTTATTCCTAACAAAGGCCGTAATTAATTATGACATAACATTGAAGGCTGTACAATGTAATAGCAATATTTAGACTTAGGGATGCCATCAGTTAGATAAAATACGGAACGGTTCCGTATTTCACTGAAAGAATAAACATTTTGTTTTCGAAATTTGTGTTTGAAATTCACTGCTCGACTGAGGGACCTTACAGATAATTGTATGTGTGGGGTAGAGAGATGAGGTAGTCATTCAAAAACCATGTTAAATACTATTATTAAATACAGAGTGAGTATGTAAACTTCTTAAGCACATTTGTACTCTTTAAATTATTTAGGTTTGCCATAACAAAGGGGTTGAATACTTATTGACTTAAGACATTTCAGCTTTTCATTTTTTTAATTAAAGTTGTAAAAAAACTTACAGAAAACATAATTCCACTTTGACATTATGGGAAATTGTGTGTAGTAGGCCAGTGACAAAAGAAAATCTCAACGTTGTCCATTTTAAATTCAGGCTGTAACAACAAAAATAGGAGAAAAGTCAAGGGGTGTGAATACTGTCTGTAGTCAAAATGTTGTTGGTTTAATTAACAGAATACTCCATGACATGAATAGTAGATGGTAGTATGTCAAACGTGTCGACAAGGGGACAAGGGTGATGCAACTTACCAGTGAAAATAACCCGGAGGCGGGTGGAGAAGGCACAAGGCAGAACTAGACAGCTGTTCATCTCCAATGCCCTTCACTATGAACTGATCACACTGAACAAAAAAAAAAAAAGACTGCACTCACACAGGTATTTTCTTTTATGGGCGTAGGTGGTGGGCGTAGGTGGTGGGCGTAGGTGGTGGGCGTAGCAGGCGGCGTGACAGATTACATTTACATTTTAGATTACATTTACATTACATTTTAGAGGACCGAGGATCAATGGAGACACTGAAGTATTCGTTTTTTTTAAATCATGTATCTTTTGAAACATTCACAAATAGTAAATTGCCTCCAAACCTTCCAGCTGCCTACTGAACCCTATTCCAACTAAACTACTGAAAGAGATAGGGATACATATGTTATACATATGAGGGCCCATCTACCAGATGTGTACCAAACGTAATAAAAGCGTCAGCAACAAAGCCTCTACTGAAATAGTATTTTGTTTAAAATTACTTTTTTTTTTTAAATTACAGCCTATATCGAATTTCTCATTCCTCTCAAAAATGTAAGAAAAAGTTGTTGCTAGGCAACTCACTGCCTTTCTGAAGACAGATAATGTCTACTAAACGCTCCAGTCCTCATAGCACTGAGATCGCACCCGTGAAGGTGGTAAATGACCTTTTAATGAAGTCAGACCAAGACTTTGTGTTTGTCCTCCTGCTAATTGACCTGCCGCTTTCTACACCATCGATCACCACATTCTTTTGGAGAGATTGGAAACCCAAATTGGTCTACATGGACACGTTCTTGCCTGGTTTAGATCTTATCAAAAAGATGTCAGTTCATCTCTGTGGATGGTTTGTCCTCTGACAAATCAATGGTAAGTTTAAGTGTTCCTCAAGGTTCCGTTCTAGGACCACTATTGTTTTCACTATATATGCTACCTCTTAGTGGTCATTCGGAAATACAATGTCAACTTTCACTGCCATGCAGATGACACACAGCTGTACATTTCAATGAAACATAGTGAAGCACCTAAATTGCCTACACTGGAAGCCTGTGTTTCAGACATAAGGAAACAAAGAGATCTGCTGTTTGACAATGATAGTTGTACAGTCGGCTCAAATAAAACTGAAGGACCTCTGCATTACTCTGGACCCCGATCTCTCTTTTGATAAACATATCAAAAAATTTTAAAGAGCAGCATTTTTCCAGCTTTGTAACGTTGCAAAAAAAAATCTGACACTTTTTGGCTAACATTTTCTGGCAGAAAAACGAATCCATGCGTTTGTCACTAGATTAGACTACTGTAATGCTTTACTCTCCAGCTACCTGGATAAAACACTAAATAATCTTCAGTTAGTGCTAAACACGGCTGCTAGAATCTTGACTAGAACCAAAACATTTGATCATATTTCTCCAGTGCTAGTCTCTCTACACTGGCTTCCTGTTAAGGCCAGGGTGGATTTCAAGGTGTTTACTGCTAACCTACAAAGCATTACATGGACTTGCTCCTACCAGACGATTTGGTCCTGCCGTACATACCTACACGTACGCTACGGTCACAAGGCGCAGGCCTCCTTATTATTCCTAGAATTTCTGAGCAAACAGCTGGAGGCAGGGCTTTCTCCTATAGAAATACATTTTTATGGAATGGTCTGCCTATCTATGTGAGAGACGTAGACTCGGTTTCAACCTTTAAGTCTTTACTGAAGACTCATCTCTTCAGTAGGTCCTATGATTGAGCGTGGTCCTACCCAGGGGACCGAAGGTGAACGACAAGGCACTGGAGCGACCAACCACCCTTGCTGTCTCTGCCTGGCCGGTTCCCTTATCTCCACTGGGATTCTTTATCTCTGACCATATTAAAAAGGGGGGCTGAGTCACTAGAATGCTCACGCTCTCCAACGCCATCCCCTGGGAGAGGTGCATCACGTCGTACCAGGCTTTTTCTTGTTTCCTACACTCAACCTAAATGGATTGAGTCACTGGCGTGATCTTCATTCCTGTCCACTGACTTGGCTGTCACAATCCCCAGTCCACCTGGTCGTGCTGCTGATCCAGTTTCTGTTGTTAGGCTGCAGCTATGGAATCCTAACCACCTTGTCCCAGACCTGCTTTTACGACTCACACCCCACCCCCCCACACGGCACCTGCTGTCTCGACCTCTGAATGCTCGGCTATGAAAAGCCAACTGACATTTACTCTATCCTGTTGCACCCTCTACAACCACTGTGATTATTACTTCACCCTGCTGGTCTTCTATGGACATTTGAAAAAAACGATCTGGCCTTAACGGCCACGTACTCTTATAATCTCCACCCAGCACACAGAACCTGGTTCCTCTCTAGGTTTCTTTCTAGGTTCCAGGCTTTTCAAGGAAGTTTTTTTTTCTCCTAGCCACTGTGCTTCTACATCTGCATTGCTTGCTCTCTGGTGTTTTAGGCTGGGTTTCTATATAAGTACTTTGTGACAACTGCTGATGTAAAAAAGGGCTTAATAAATAAAATGTGATGGTTTGAGGCCTCCATAAAAAAAAAGTAAGCATATTTCCTGCAATTACACACATTTTACCATGCAGCTGAGAGAAAATGTCGCAGTTCATTTCCTGCGATTCTATGCATTTGGCCAAGGCTAATTCTATTTTATTTTGCTCAAACAATAACAAAATTAGTACTGCTAAATTAATTGTTTTGGGAAATTTCAATTCTCCCTGTCTAGATTTTATTCATTTTGGTGACTGTTGTTCTCTTTTGGTGGTTATGTTCTCAAAGATACTATAATTGAAAAAATATATTAGGTCCATTATCTTTTCTACATAGTTTATATCTGGTTTTGTTGTAATTCTTTTTTCTTTTTACACTTGGGTTTTTCCGAGAAAACGCTTAGGCGGCCAGCCCAAGGATTACAACTGCAGAAAAATCCCTGTTAAAAGGAGACAGCACTTTGTCTCTAGTCGCAATAAACTAGGTTACTGCAAGAAAATCAGCCAACCATTCACATAACACACTTTCGTCATATATAGATGAATCTTTACTACGTCACATTATTTCCCCATGACAACCACGATAATCTGACACTGCTTTGTTTGATCACATTACCATTAAAAAAAAAAAATGTTTTTAAAAAAAGCATTCTCCTCCGACGGTCGGTGTCAGTGCAACGGAGATGAAACATACCGTAGCCTACAACGAATAGGATTCCAAGCTACGACCTCCGTCTATCCCAAACAACATGGAATTAAAACGGAGCTTCAAAATATCCTGTTTAATAAAGAGAAGATTCACACCACTGTGGTTCAAACTAGGAATGAAGGGACTATCAACTAGCATTGAAAAGATACAACTGAAGAAAAGTAGCTACATAAGTCTACCCTTTACCTGCTCATTCTGACATCTTCCTTGTGATGAGAGAAGTACAGTAGTATCCAGCCTTAGTATTTTCCTTCTCTTCCTGTTATCTCAGTCAGAGCTCGCTAGCCATGTTGTGCTAGTCCTATAGGAGAGACTGACTGGCTGGCACTCAGCTCAACAGACCGACCGACGAGTAGGGCTCAAAGAGGGAGGGATTAAAGCCTTAAGTGTTTGGCATAAACTTCCTTCCTGTTCAGTTTCGGGGGGGGGGGGGGGTTTTCACTTTTTTTTTTTTTTCTTCCAGGGAATCATTGAAGTACAGTCATACTTCGCCCTCTGGTTCAAGCCCCACTCCAAATCAGTTCAAAACTCCAAACAAGCGACAGTCCCCTCTAAAATTGAAGCCATGTTTCAGGACCCAACAGAACAGAAGGGCGACAGCTGAGAGAGAGAATGAGCGAGAGAGCGAGCGAGAGACAGGAGGCGCAGAAGAGAGAGAGAGAGAGAGCAAAAGGTGACCCTAATAAGCCTCTTTAGCGTGGTGATAGAACAGGTCCAGGACAGGATTCCTTCTGTTCATATTGTGGAGTAACTACAATGTCGGACCTGGACCTAACAAACTGGCTAGTGTCTTCACTGACATGTCAACCTGTCCCTGACTCAGTCTGTAATACCATCATGTTGTTTCAAGCAGACCACCATAGTGCCTGTGCCCAAGAACACTAAGGTAACCTGCCTAAATGACTACCGACCCGTAGCACTCACGTCTGTAGCCATGAAGGAAGTGCTTTAAAAGGCTGGTCATGGCTCACATCAACACCATTATCCCAGAAACCCTAGACCCACTCCAATTTGTATACCGCCCCAACAGATCCAGATGATGCAATTTCTATTGCACTCCACACTGCCCTTTCCCACCTGGACAAAAGGAACACCTATGTGAGAATGCTGTTCATTGACTACAGCTCAGCGTTCAACACCATAGTGCTCTCAAAGCTCATCACTAAGCTAAGGACCCTGGGACTAAACACCTCCCTCTGCAACTGGATCCTGGACTTCCTGACGGGCCGCCCCCAGGTGGTAAGAGTAGGTAACAACACATCCGCCATACTGATCCTCAATACGAGGGCCCTTCAGGTTGGGCTGGGCGATATGGACAAAACATCTCACGGTATTGAATTTTTTTTTGAAAAATCACGGTATGACGGTATTTTATGTTTTTAAATTAGAACATTTATGAAATTTGCTTTATAAATACACTTCAGGGTGGCAACACATACATCAAGTCATTTCAAATGGGTCTTTCTCCATTGTGATTGTTTTATACATTTTAGTCATTTAGCAGACGCTCTTATCCAGAGCAACTTGCAGTAGTGAATACATACATTTCATACATTTTTTCCCCCCCGTACTGGTCCCCCGTGGGAATCGAACCCACAACCCTGGCGTTGCAAACGCCATGCTCTACCAACTGAGCCACACGGGACTGAATTATACTGCTCAATTCAACTTCAACCCAAAATATTTTGGGGGTATTTCCATACATTTTCTGCATTTGCTGCACTCAATTTGAGATAAATTGTCACACTGCCATGTAGGGCTGCAGGAATAAACCTTATTTTGAACCAAACGTTGCAATAGCGATTTGACTTATGATTTAGAGCAAAACACTTGGGTGAAATGTTGGAATCATGGAAATAAAATGATTATTCTAGAATATGATAGTGGGCACTTTGAATAGTGTTTTGAAATGAAAACAAATTAAAATGCCAGGGTGGAGTTATTGTGATTTTTTTTAGGAACCAAACACTTAGGGTAGGAACCAAAGTGCCGATGACCACAGTGGTAAGCCTAATCACCGACAACGATGAGACAGCCTATAGGGAGGTCAGAGACCTGGCCGTGCGGTGCCAGGTCAACAACCTCACCCCTCAAAGTGATCAAGACAAAAGCAGATGATTGTGGACTACAGGAAAAGGAGGACCGAGCACGGTCCCCATTCTCATCGACGGGGCTGTAGTGGAGCAGGTTGAGAGCTTCAAGTTCCTTGGTGTCCACATCACCAACATGGTCCAAGCACACCAAGACAGTCATGAAGAGGGCACGACAAAACCTTTTCCCCCTCAGGAGACTGAAAAGATTTGGCATGGGTCCTCAAAAGGTTCTACAGCTGCACCATCAAGAACATCCTGACTGGTTGCATCACTGCCTGGTATGGCAACTGTTCAGCCTCCGACCGCAAGGCACTACAGAGGGTAGTGCGTATGGACTTAAGCTTCCTGCCATCCAGGACCTCTATACCAGGTGGTGTCAGAGGAAAGCCCTAAAAATTGTCAAAGACTCCAGCTACCCTAGTCATAGACTGTTCTCTCTGCTACCACACGGTAAGCGGTACCGGAGCACCAAGTCTAGGTCCAAAAGGCTTCTTAGCAGCTTCTACCTCCAAGCAGTAAGACTTCTGTACAGCTAATCAAATAGCTACCCAGACCCCTCATTTACACTGCTGCTACTCTCTGTTTATAATCTACGCATAGTCACTTTAACTCGACCTACATGTACATATTACCTCAACTAACTGGTGCCCCCCCACATTGACTCTGTACTGGTACCCCCTGTATATATCCTCGCTATTGTTATTTTACTGCTGCTGTTAAACTATGCTGCTTTTATTTCCTATTTTTAACTTAACACTTTTCTTCAAGCATTGTTGGTTAAGGGCTTGTAAGCAAGCATTTCACTGTAAGGTCTACACCTGTTGTATTCAGCATTTCACTGTAAGGTCTACACCTGTTGTATTCGGCGCATGTGACTAATAGGATTTGATGTTGCTGATCCATCCTCAGTTTTCTCCTATCACAGCCATCAAACTCTGTAACTGTTTTAATTAAAGTCACCATGGGCTTCATGGTGAAATTCCTGAGCAGTTTCCTTCCTCTCCGGCAACTGAGTTAGGAAGGACGCCTGTATCTTTGAAGTGACTTGGTGTATTGACACATCATCCAAAGTGTAATTAATATCTTCACGATGCTCAAAGGCATATTCAATGTTATTCTGTTGTTGTGTAAAAAAAAACATCTGCCAATAGTAATAATTCTTTGCGAGACATTGGAAAACCTCCCTGGTCTTTGTGGTTGAATCTGTGTTTGAAATTCACTGCCGACTTAGGGACCTTAACGGTCAATTGTATGTGTGGTATACAAAGATAAGGTAGTCATTCAAAAATCCTGTTAAACATTATTGCACAAAGAGTGAGTCCATGCAACTTATTATGTGACTTGTTAAGCAAATGTTTACTCCTGAACTTAATTTAGGTTTGCCATAACAAAAGAGGTTGAATACTTATTGACTAAAGACATTTCAGCTTTTCATTCTGTATTCAGTAAAAATGTCTAAATACATAATTCCACTTCAACATTATGGGCTAGGCCTGTGACAAAAAAAATGTATTTTATCAATTTGAAATTCAAGCAACAAAATGTGGAAAAAGTCAAGGGGTGTGAAGTTGCTGTGTGTAAGAGAGAAATGGGAAAGGGAACATGGTCATTTCTGTGTAGGAAACCTTTGTTTCATTTAAGTAGGCAAGTCAGCTAACAACAAATTCTTCTTTACAATGACGGCCTACCCCAGCCAAACCTGAACGACGCTGGGTCAATTGCGCGCCACCCTATTGGACTCCCAATCACGGCCGGATGTGATGCAGCCTGAATTCGAAACCAGGGACTGTAGTGACACCTCTTGCACTGAGATGCAGTGCCTTAGACCGCTGCGCCACTCGGGAACCCTTATTCCAATCACTACGGAAATTAACAAGATCATTGACTTGGGAGGGAATTTGGATAGAAAAATATGACGCGCTTCTTTATCACTCCTCTGCAGAAAGACATCAGAGTAGTGGAATGGGGTTGTTGGACATCATGTGGGTCCAATGAGGCAAACCATTACCACATATTTTGTGAATGCACTAAGCTTGTTCCATATTGGCAGGACATGCATAGAAGACATATTTAAGGTTGATGTCCCATGCAGAGGTGAGGTTCTGTATTCAGGGGCCTAAAGGTTAGAGCGTTGGGCCAGTAACTGAAAGGTTGCTGGATCAAATCCCCAAAGCTGACAAGGTAAAAAAAAATAAAAATAAAATAAATCTGTCGTTCTGCCCCTGAACAAGGCAGTCGACCCACTGTTCCCCGGTAGCCTGTCATTGTAAATAATAATTAGTTCTTAACTGACTTGCCTAGTTAAATAAAAGGTTATTTTTTTTGGGGGGGGGATTCAGGGACCACGCTTGATTGGGGGATACTCCTAATAGCAAGTAAGAAAGCCCTAATAACAGTTAGAATCAAAAGGCGTCCGCGGTAGACGACTGGATAACATGTGATCTGTGTGATGGAGAGGCTGACCTTTTCTGAGACTACAGAAAAAAAAAATGTATTCATAGTGACTGTCAAAATGGATTGAGTATATAACATCTGATTTTGTTTAATGGTCAAAGTGGAAAAATCTGGTACTGTAATACAATCCATCTGTTCACCTGTTAATAGTTACTGTATAAAAAAAAATTAAAAATGGAGAGAAAAATATTGGAAAATTGAGAACAAAGACCTTTGATCTATGACACTGCATTCCTGAGACTCACTGAATGTCTTAATTTTTTGGTTTTATGCTTTTTAACTTGTGTGCTGTGCTCTCTTTGTCTTTATGCTTTTCATTGTAGACATCTTGCATATTCAGACTTAAATGGAGGCAACTATATGTACATTCTATATTTGGACTTGGTGATGTGGAGTGGCCCTCAGGGGCTGTGTTGCATGAGTAGACTTTCTCATGGACAACTGAACTATGGCTTGGTGTGAGAGAAGGTCTCAATGAAATGGAACTTGAGTCTGAATCTTATTTTGTTCCCCAAATAAAAACAGAATTTCAACCTTCGCTTCTCCCGAGTCCGTACGGGAGTTGCAGCGATGAGACAAGACTGTAACTACTACCAATTGGATACCACGAAATTGGGGAGAAAAAAAGGGTTAAAAAAAACAAAAAATTATAAAATAAACCTTTAAGAAAAAAAAAACACACACACACATATTTAGGCTAGAGGTGGAGGTTTTGAATGAACATGTGTAATAGCTGGGTGGAGGTAGGCCTATTGAATGGGCATGTAGGTTAACTCCTGGGAACGCTTGTTAAAAAAGCTTTATAAAAAGAAATGCTTAATCAACACCTTATCACAGACATGTCATAACTTACAACATGCAAGTCTGCAAATGTATATTGCTTTAGTTTCGTCAGTGGTGTGTGATTTCTCTATATGGGATTATGCTTTTGAAGAAAGAGAGCTGTGCAGTGACAGACACCAAACAGTTAAAACAGCACAATACTGACGCCTTTTCCCTCCCCAAGACACCAACCATAATGGGTTAGGCCCCTAGCCTTCAGCGATATCCTTCAACAACAGCTATGTCTAATAACATGGCTACGGAATGCCACTCAAACACCCCCCATCAACTTCAATACTCCAGGGAGGTCAGCCAGCACACCGGAGCCAGAGAGACGGGCTAGGTGGGTGACCTCCAGAGGGGAACGTATAGGGACGCTGCATGTGGAAAAAAATAACATTTGGCACAGAGACACATTCAACAGGTGACACATGCTAATTGATGGGGCACAGCCCGACAGCGGGGCAGGCAGCAACTCTAGGATGTCCCGGTGGGACAGGCTACAGAATGACACACTGATGATATTAGTACAGATACACTGTGGACATGCCAGGACCAACTGGCTTTTCAAAACCCACAGCTGGATTTGATCCTAATATGTGATCACATAAATCATTCAACTGATACCCCCCTATCACATTCATAGATGCTAACTGCTTTAGCGCCTACTGATGATGGTGTCTTCTGACCGGGGGGAGTTTTGTTAAGAGCCCCGACACTTACTCTAATCATTAACATGCATCGCTTGTGGTACATTTTTGGAAACATAAGGAACGTATCTTTACAAAAACAAAAAGGTTAAATTACTACACACCTTTATTAGTGTTCAGACACTGTTTATCTCCATGTCACTACGAAAGACAGACAGAAGATATATGCAGCCACCTGTGCTAATTATAAAACAATCAAATGTATTTATATAGCCCTTTTTACATCAGCTGATATCTCAAAGTGCTGTACAGAAACCCAGCCTAAAACCCCAAACAGCAAGCAATGCAGGTGTAGAAGCACGGTGGCTTGGAAAAACTCCCTAGGAATAACTCTCTAGAAAGGCCAGAACCAAGGAAGAAACCTAGAGAGGAACCAGGCTCTGAGGGGTGGCCAGTCCTCTTCTGGCTGTGCCGGGTGGAGATTATAACAGAACATGGCCAAGATGTTCAAATGTTCATAGATGACCAGCACGGTCGAATAATAATAATCACAGTGGTTGTAGAGGGTGCAACAGGTCAGCACCTCAGGAGTAAATGTCAGTTGGCTTTTCATAGCTATCTAGCGTGCTCCGAACACCTGTGTGTAAACCCAACTGGGGAGTTCGTGTAGTTTGTCAACTGGAGGCACATACAGCTTGTGGATATGTGCAAAACAGCTCTAAAACGTTAAAAACACCACGTTGGAATTGTAGTTGACATGGAGCCAAATGTGGGACGAATGTAAACCGCTGAAAACACCACATAACAGAGTAGGGTTTTCGATAACTAATATCCCTTTACCACATCCTCAGAGACACTAAATACATGTGTAGAAAATGGGAAAGATAAGCACATTAATGAATATATGATAGGCCTATATGTACTAAATATCTACGAGTACGTACACACAGCGTTATTTTGACAATACAATCCTTGATATTTAAATACATGAGGCAGATTAAGTCACACTTGCTCCTCAATGTGAGTGTTACATTGACCATAGGTTGTCACAGCTGAATACCGACCTAACATGTTTTCATTGCACGATGGAGGCTTTGAGTCTGAGCAGTTATTTACTGCCATAACACTAAAAGAAAAAAAATGGTTGATGTTTTTCAAAAAGGTTCTATCACAGGATGGATAGCTACAGCAAACATTATAACATTCATGTTTATATCAGTCATTGCAGTATCAACAACCAACACTGGCAAAGATCCAGATTGTAACGTTTGCTGATTACATTGTGCGAGGAGTATAACGTTAGCTTGTCAGTTAGCCCACCAGAATATGTACGTTAGGTATGCTTAATCCAATAAAGACTTTAGCTCAGCTAAATAAACATATTTGACTATATAGGTAGCTAAAAGGCGTTTTTGGCAATGCTCGAACAACTAGTTTTACAACTACGCTAACGTTACACATTATACCAATGTTAGCTAACGTTGTTTACTTACCGGGTTTGTGAATCCTCAGTTTGACAGATGAAAAGCAAATTTGTGAAAATCCCAAATCGGAGGGCAAACAGGACAGACCCCTGCCTACCGTGCCCCGAACCGAAATAACCTTAGCTAGCTAACGCGTTAGCAGATAACTTGTAGCCTGTGTGACTGCATTTCAGCTTGCTAACGTTGACTTAAATCGGTGTAGTTAATGTTCGCTACAAGTCAACATAGCTAACTAGCTAGGACATGTTTGCAACCTGAGAAAGGGTATTCAGGTGGTAGGTACTTCTGTAACCTTAACTAACGCTAGCTAAATGTCTGACTAAAACACACGATAACCGGGCTAGCTAGTTAGCAACGACTCGGTTTAGCACAATAGCTAATTCGAGTCCCTCAGTTCAGGTAAGAATATATGTGTGTCACTCTCCCGTCTAAAATAACGGCATATATTATGACGACATTTTGTGACGGTTTTGGTCTTCGGCAACGGTTTTGTCGGATGTTCGTGCAGACGACATTTTTCTTCTTCTTCTTCTTCTTCTGGAGGCAAGCCGAAGTTTCTATAGCCATAGTCAACGCCCCTTCGTCGGTGATTGGTTCAATTGTAGGACTGACGCTAACAAAGAGATTTATAACTAATCCAAGATCGTTCATATGTGTCGTTTAAAGCGGTAGTTTATGAAGCATAGTGGGCAGAACAAGTAAGGAGGGTGGGTAAAGCCAAGCACGAGATTCTATTGGCGCGTTGTATCATATATTTGCATATTTTCGTTAGGGAACGCCTCTTCTGTGGAAAGTAAGCTTGTGCACAAACTCTATTTGACCTTGCACTCCTTCAAAACATGGCAATTTTTTTACAACTTTGGAAAAACGTAAATTCTATAAAATTCAATGCATTGTGTTCGTAGTTTTGGTAAAATAAAAATGTTTTGGGAACAGAAAAATATAGGGAGATCTGGGCCCAGATTCACAAAACCTTATTAAGAAGAAATGTCTTCTTAACATGGCATTTTTTTCCTTAACTATAGATTTAAGAATGAAATTAAGCAAAGTTCCTATTCCTCAAAAAGGTTATTGGAAAATATATTGCGCTATTTCTCATGTTTCTCCTTAATAAGCAAAAAGTTAAGAAGATATTAGATTCTTAAAAATAAAGTTATTGTAAATGTTCTTAAATCCAAGATAAACTCTGAGCGGTGAGAAAATAAGCTCAATGAAAGCAATAGGACATGTTTAATTCACTCACAAACTTCATCTGAAAGTTTCGATATTGATGACTTTTAAACCCAAAAACATGTTTTAGAACAGTCATCTCAGAAGGAAATAATCTAACATGATCGTCATTGCTAGCTAGATAGCTAGCTAAATTGGTTGCCTTAGCAACAAACATCTTAAGAAGATTCATAAGAAGATATTTCCATGAAAATCATAAAATCTTAAAGATATTGTTGAGGAATTGCACTTACTATCTTACGAACTTCTTGGGTTTTTTTTTCTTTCTTAAAAAGATTCTTAAGTTTTTGTGTGAATCTGGGCCCAGATGTTTAAATCGATGAGAAAATGTGTAGAATGTCGGCCCAGTTTCACCTCGTTCCATCCTCTCCCAATTACCCCGCGACTGGACTCCATTCAGCCCTAAACTCAATGTTTTGAATGTACAACAGTAATATTAAAAACTGGAACAAAAACAAAATTGTCTAAAATTAGAGTGGAGGACACGTGTGTAAATGACAATGAATCGTTTCTTGTTGGGATGCGTTTGTTGAGTAAGGATGCGTATGAGGGAAAACCGCTTGAGGTGTAGAAAATGGTGACGTCTGGGCATGGAAAAGTAGAGTCTGTCAGAGTGACCAGGAGTGGTCTTATTTTGATTAATTGTATTTCTGAAGAACAGAGGAATATTGCAGTTGGTCTCAAAAGAATCCGGACGATAGAAGTTTTGAACTTCGGAGTAGAGCACCTGTCAAAGGAGTCATCTCAGGGGTGACGACGGATGTTCAGATTGAATCCCTGAAGAGAATTCCTTGTGTGGTTGGTGCCCGGCCTCTGATCCGCTGTGTGAATGGATGAAATTAAGAAAGTCCGTTGGTCTTGGTTATGTAAGATATGCCATAAAAGCTTTGTCCCCAAACCACTGCAGTGTAAGAATTGTAAAGGATTTGGCCATGTTTCAAGTGTGTGCAGTTTTTTTATTTAAATGTAACCTTTATTTAAGTAGGCAAGTCAGTTAAAAGAACAAATTCTTATTTACAATGACAGCCTTTCCCGGCCAAACCAGGATGCCAAACCCGCCGCCCTATGGGACTCCCACTCACAACCAGATGTGATACAGCCTGGATTTGAACCAGAGACTGTAGTGGACACCTCTTGAACTGAGATGTAGTGCCTTAGACCGCTGTGCCACTTGGGAGCCCAATGAACAGAATACACTGAAGAACGGTGTGTAGAAGGACAACAGTGTTGTAATTGTGGTGGGGATCATGATCCTGAGTTCCTGGAGTGACCTGTAAGGGTGAAGGAGATTGAGTTGGCAAAAGTTAGAGCGGTCAATCAAATCTCCTATACGGGGTGATTAAAATAATTGAGAAAACAAGTGATGCTAGTGAAGAAATGGTAGTGGTTTTTGTTGTGTTCATTGCCACAGTCTTTACAACTTCTTGATCAAACATCATTTTGTCAGAGAAAGAAAATCAGGAGCTTCCGAAATTGGTAACACTGAAGTCAAAGTTCGGTAGGAAGGTCCAGCTAGCTAAAATGAGTGAAACGTTTGAGCAGAGTTGAGTAGCTATACCAGACCTACTCAACTCTGCTCAAACACTTGCAGCATTATAGCTAGCTAGTCTATGGTAGTCTTGGTTAATGATATTAGATATGTTTTTCTTTGATCGTTGTGTTTGGTTTGGATATGTGTATTAAATAGTCCTCTACTTTTTTTTCTTTTACAAAACACAAACACCATCGAATGGAGACACCAGTTTCTTTTTTTCTGTCACCCAGCACTGCCTGTTCACCAGCCCACAGCACTTACTGGTCATCATCCATCTCCTGCACTGAGCTGCAGTGCAGAATGGAAAACCATCTCCATGCAGGCCCTGGGAAGCCCTATCCTGGGCCCATCTCCAAGACCTACTCCACTTGCTTGCTCCTCAGTGATGCCACAGAGCAGCAGCAGTAGTAGCAGGGGTGTGAGAAGGGGAGGAAAGAGCTGCAGACTCAGCCCTTGACACATCACTGGCAAAGACATTGCAAACGATTGAAGACAGATCTAAAAAATCTGGAGAACGTCATGCACTGAGCCAGCAGCTTGTCCCAGAGGTAAATAATTTGAAACTCTCCTCATTTACTCTGATCCCATTTCCCCTCTTCCCTCCTCACCATGCATACTGCTCTCCACAGACTCTCCTCTAATCCCCCCTCTTCCTCTTCCCTCCTCATGTAACAGTGCAGGTTCCGTCCCTCTCTTCGCCCCAACCCGGGCTCGAACCAGGGACCCTTGCACACATCAACAACTGACACCCCGCGAAGCATCGTTACCCATCGCGCCACAAAAGCCGCGGCCCTACTTCAAGTCTCAGAGCGAGTGACGTCACCGATTGAAACGCTATTAGCGCGCACCACCGCTAACTAACTAGCCATTTCACATCGGTTACACTCACATACTGCTCTCCACAGACTCTCCTCTAACCCCCCCTCTTACTCTTCCTCCTCACCATGCATACTGCTCTCCACAGACTCTCCTCTAATCCCCCCCTCTTCCTCTTTCCTCCTCACCATGCATACTGCTCTCCACAGACCCCCTGTCCCCCCCCCGTCCCGTCCCGTCCCCCGTCCCCGTCCCGGCATCTGTAGCTGATTTCATAAATAAACTATTGCCAAAACTCTGGGAGGAATTCGATCACCAGTTGCACGATTTCATTCATGACTTCAAGAAGAGGACAAGGATCCAACGACTGGGACTATAGTGAAATGAACAACTTGTTCTGTTGTTCAGACATCTCAGGAGTCAGACTAGACTGAATAAAACATTTTTTTTAAATATGTGTTTCCATAGCATTTTCAACTGTACCAATAGTTTTGTAAAAAAAACTGTTGCGTTAAATGTAAATATGCCTACTCTGGTCTTGGCACATACACTCTAGCCAACAACTGGCAGATACAGTGTGGTTAGGTTAGGCTAGTCTACATGACATTATTAAGGATATAACTAAAGAGTGAGAATATTTGTATTTGTCAAATGGCAGTCAAGCATCAATCATTTATTGGAAAGAAGCACCAACTTGATCATCGTTCACCACCCTGTGAAGTTCATCATTTATTTCATCTGTAGACTAATAAACTGCATTGTTTCCCCTGAGTCATATAGCGTGACTCCAAGTTTAATTCAATTTGATGGTTATTGCATGATTAGGCCTTCCCTGTGGCTCAGTTGGTAGAGCATGGTGTGTGCAACGCCAGGGTTGTGGGTTCAATTCCCACAGGGGGGCCAGTACAAAAAAAAAGTGCATGAAATGTATGCATTCACTACTGTAAGTCACTCTGGATAAGAGTGTCTGCTAAATGACTAAAATGTAAAAAAAATTCAAATAAATGTAAATATCATTTCTGACACAAAAAAAAATCCTATATAAAAGTACCAGTCAAACATTTGGACGAATCTACTCTTTCAAAAGGTTTTTCGTTATTTTGTACATTGTAGAATAATTGTGAAGACATCAACACTATGAAATATCACATATGGAATCATATAGTAACCAAGGATATATATTTTTTATTTGAGATTCTTCAAAGTAGCCACCCTTTGCCTTGATGACAGCTTTGCGTTCTCTCAACCAGCTTCATGAGCTAGTCATCTTGAATGCATTTCAATTAACAGGTGTGCCTTACTAAAAGTTAATTTGTGGATTTCTTTTCCCTTTTTAATGCGTTTGAGCTAATCAGTTGTGTTGTGACGAGGTACGGGTGATATACAGAAGATATGGATTTACCAAATCATGCTATGACAAGAACAGCTCAAATAAGGCAAGTCAGTTACGAGCAAATTCATATTTACAATGACGGCCTACCCCGGACGACGCTGGGCCAATTGTCCACCGCCCTATGGGACTCCCTGTCACGTCCTGACCATAGAAAGCTGTTATTTTCTGCCTTAATCAACATCCACGTCATTGGCGCCCGGGGAGGAGTTGTTGGGGGGTTAACCGCCTTGCCCAGGGGTAGAACGGCAGATTTTTATCTTGTTGGCTCGGGGATTCGATGTTTAAGTTCTGTTATTTTTCCATTTTCTTTCTCTCTGTATTGTTGGAAAGGACCAGTAAGCATTTCAGTTACTCCACACCTGTTTCCGAAGCATGTGACAAATAAAATGTGAACTATTGTCAATTTCAGCCAATAATTTAAGATTTTTGATGAAATTAAGCCACCTTTTCACTGTTATTGTCACTGATACTGTTATTGGTGTGTATTGTAATGTATATTGCTGTTACAGTTTGTCTGTCCCATCTCTGTTCTCCTCCAGGCTGAGTGGACTGATCGGCTGCGTGACTCCTTCACTGCCGTAGCCGTGGTGTTCAAAATCAGACTTAAATGAACCTGTCAAAAATGTAATGCAGACACATCGAATGGAGGGAAGGTAACATTAAAAAAAAATAAAAAAATCACCACCCTGCTGACATTGTTGGTCGCAATTACCCAACACAACGAACACATGAATGTTAACAGTGTATGCTTTCGTCAAGTATATTATGATAATCTAAGAATTCCTCACCGTTATTGTGAAATAAAGATTTTATCCTAAAAAGACTGAATTATTGCAGATCTTTTAGAGCTATCAATGTATTGCTTATCACTGTCAAATCTATATTTCTGTCAAGACTGCAGGTAACAACTGTAAGCAGAGTTCAAACTAACAAACTCTGTATTTCTAGTTGCATTCCTCCTTCTCCCCCCATTTATCCTATAGCCCTCCTGCCATCTCTCATGTAGTGTGACTGAGACATTCAGATAGTGAAGGTTTTTCCAGCTATCGGTTGATATTCAAATATTTCAGTACAATCATGTCAGAAACGTCGTAATGATCGGACCAAACTGCCGCAGGGATGTGAATCATTTTCTTGATTTATTAAAGAAATGAACACTGAACAAAAGCACGATGAAACCCAGTCCTGTAAGGTACTAAGACTATACATGGAACAACCACCCACAAACACAAGAGAAAAATAAACCCACTTAAATATGGCCTCCAATTAGAAGCAATGACAACCAGCTGCTTCTAATTGGAGGTCGTTCCCAAAACTAACAGAAATAGACAAACTAGAAAACCCACATAGAAATAGAAAACATAAACGAAACACACTAAACAAACACCCCCTGCCACGTCCTGACCAAACTACAATAACAAATAACCCCTATACTGGTCAGGACGTGACAAATCAAGTTCATTCCAAAAGTTTCTTGAAGTGGGGCAGCCTGTTGTATACAGTGAGAACTGGGCCATGTTGACCCATTTGCCTGTCATTATAATATAGGTATCACAGGAGGACGGCACATAATGTCTGGAACGGAGCAAATGGAATGGCATCCAACGCCTGGAAACCATGTATTTGATACCAATTCCACTGATGTCGCGCCAGTCATTACCACGAGCCCATTCTCCCAAATTACGGTGCCACCAACCTCCTGTGCTAGGAATACACTTAAAAAGGGGTTAATTTACAATCTTTGGGGAAGATCGGTGAGCCTAACATGAAAACACTAACCCCAGTAATGTGTTATTACTCTGTTACAAGCAATTTGTCTATAGATTTTAGTACCGTAATGTTTCACCACCTTCCTACAATCAGGGTGTAGGACAGTATTTGCCAGTGACAACCAATAAGGGCTTCATTCTGATCTACTAGGCCCTCCGCACCACCAACTCCCCCTGAAGTACTACCACCATATCCTACCCATAATTCAGTAGAGGTTGTCAGTGAGGTGCACAGCTGCAGGTTTTGTCCTCTATGACTGGAAAAGGCCCAGAAGATCCTACATGCACCAGGAAACCATTTAAGAAGCAAATAGAGTTTCTCTTGGAAAAATTCAGGTTGGTTTCTCCCCATTTTGTTCCGTTTGTGTCACGTTCACTGTCCTCAAACTCCCTGTCATAGATCAGCCAAGGGGTAGCGTGCCGGTAATTCTGCATACTTCATTGAAGACAACCAAACAACTTGTACACTAAGGACCAGGGGAAGAGTTGACAACATTGTGCACTACTTTCTATTGTACACTAAGGACCAGAGGAAGAGTTGACAACATTGCGCACTACTTTCTATTGTACACTAAGGACCAGGGGAAGAGTTGACAACATTGTGCACTACTTTCTATTGTACACTAAGGACCAGGGGAAGAGTTGACAACATTGTGCACTACTTTCTATTGTACACTAAGGACCAGGGGAAGAGTTGACAACATTGTGCACTACTTTCTATTGTACATTAAGGAGCAGAGGAAGAGAAGAATGTTGGTATTTGAAATCTGGTTAAAATGTTAAAGACACCTGGTATAAGCCATAATCAACGGGTATATAGCATTTGAATTGATGTATTTTTTAGCTGACAGTGGCTTGAACTAGTTCCATAATAACACAGTCGTGTCCCTCCTCACCTAGGTCCTTACAAAAGTAAGTCTGTACGGCCCTCTCTGTGACTCATGTATATGGCCCTGGTTCAAATCCTGGTCACGTGACATGAGAAACCAAAACACAGGGCCCTCTACATAAGTCACAGAGAGGGCAGTACATACTTACTTCTGTAAGTATTAATTGAGAACCCAGATGAGGAGGGAAACAATATTGTTGGTTGTCAGGTCATCTAGAATCAGTGAGGGACTACCGTATATATACAAAAGTAGTTAAATTTTCCCTTCACTGGAACTAAGGGGCTTAGCCCGAACCTTGAAAAAAAGCCTCAGATTATTATTCCTCCTCCGCCAAACTTTACAGTTGGCACTGTGCATTGGGGCAGGTAGTGTTCTCCTGGTATCCGCCAAACGGACTGCCAGATGGTGAAGTGTGATCCATCACCCCAGAGAACTCTTGGCATTGCGTATGGTGATCTTCGGCTTGTGTGCGTCTGCTCGGCCATGGAAACCCATTTCATGAAGATCCCGATGAACAGTTATTGTGTTGACGTTGCTTCCAGAGGCAGTTTGGAACTCGGTAGTGAGTGATGGAACAGAGAACAGACGCTTTTTCAGCGCTTCAACACTAGTCGTTTTAATTTTTTATTTAACTAGGCAAGTCAGTTAAGAACAAATTACTATTTAAAATGACGGCCTACACCGGCCAAACCCGGACCATGCTGGGCCAATTGTGCGCCGCCCTATGGGACTCCCAATCACGGCCGGTTGTAATACAGCCTGGCCAAGCACTTCGTGGCTGAGCCATTGTTGCTCCTAGACTTACAGTCAACCGGGGCAGCTCTATCAGGGCAGAAATTCGACAAACTAACTTGTTGGAAAAGTGGCATCCTATGACGGTGCCACGTTGAAAGTCACTGAGCTCTTCACTAAGGCCATTCTACTGTCAATGTTTGTCTATGGAGATTGCATGGCGGTGTGCTCGATTTTATACACCTGTCAGCAACGGGTGTGGCTGAAATAACCCGAAACCACTCATTTGAAGGGGTGTTCACATATATTTGGTCATGTAGTGTACATGAAAATATATTATTCAGGTTCTCCACGGCTGAAGCAAGCTGACTGTGTTGCATCCAAGCATATTTACGTCCTTTGAGTTCTCAATGGTGTTGATCCTGTCTCCAGTCATTGCGGACTTCTGCCAGGGAGTCCTGGATGTCCTTCCCGTCCCCCAGGGCATTGTGGAGCTGATGGAGGCCTGGACAAACCCCATCTAACTGGGAGTGGATTGCAGCCTGGAGAGTGGAGACAGACAATTGTAAATGGTTTAGATAGGGGTTTTACATTAATCAAAGGGCAGTACAGATTCACAGAATACAGTCAATGTGAAAGCTAATCAAATTATTTTCAGCCTTCAGTCGTGCTTACATTAAAATTTCTGATCTAACTGGGTGATCAACAAATCAAGGGATTTATGTCAGTTACTAGGTCTTTAGCAGGTGAATTATTAATTTTCTAATGATTATGTTAGAAATCTATGGCTCCATACATAATCAAGCAAACTATTGTTTGAACAACAGTAGGATAATACTGCCCAAGGACCAGGTTAGACGAACCTCATGGTTTCAGGCTATTACGCCGCGATGATGATGATGAAAAGCTTTGGGCTGCGGTTACTCGATACATTTCTGTGTTCTTAATACTTCATCACCGGTAAATCGCTCACACTTGTGTGTATCTAACTAACTATGTGTATTGCATAAATATTGCTAGTTAGCTTGTAGTAAGGACTAGTGAGCTGTATCCGACCAAGTTACAGCTGTAATATTATTCTGCATTTGGATAGTTATGCAAATCTGGAGATTCCACCAAAGTGGTGTTGATGTCAACATAGACTACTTTGGGCATTTTGGTAGGTTTGTCTCCCCAGCTGGTCTCCAGGAAGTTGAAAGGACATACAGGCAAGCCGATAAGAATCTACTTTTGTAAATACCTCGATCGTTCAAGGGCAGGCACAGAATGGACGTAGTTACTTGACATATCTAAAACTAGATGATTAGATCGATATTAATTTATCTCGTTAGTCAGCTATTTGGCAACAACAACAAAAATACTAGGGGTAAACAAACGGTGGCGTAAGTATGGGACAGCTTCTCTGTCAGTGTTAGTACGCCGCGTAACAGATTAGTGGCACATGTAAATAATTTGTTGTTGTAACAGCCAAGTTGGCTATGTTAATAACGAAACGTGAGGCTGCTGAAAACGTTTATTGAAATGACAAACAAACAAACAAAAAAAGCGTCACTTTGCTTAGGATACCACCAAAATTAAGCTAATTACCCTACCCATGTTAAGTCACGCCTCGACGTGTATTTATGTCGCTGATGAATTGCGTCATCGGTCGCTGTCTTAAAATCGTCACTGTCAGTTTTTTCCCCTCAAATTAATGCTGTGTTCAAAACAACTGGGAACCTAAATCTCCGACTTCAGTGTGTTTAAAAACAAAACTGGGAACTCGGGAAAAAAACGAGCTCCGACTGGGGGAAAATCGATTTGAACAGTCATCCAACTCGGGAATCGGGCTTATTTGTTCTTTCTAGAGTTCCGACTTTTCAATTTGAAGTTGACTGACGTCAAGATTTTACCTCCTATTCTTCCGAGTTCGTATTTGATTTGAATGCAGCAACTTTTTCCAAGTAAAAACTGCATAGCGATTTTAACGTATACCTCGATCTGGCGAAACGTCAAGATGTTTCAGAGATTAAAAATATTTCTGGAGTGACTGATGCCCATCAGATGAAATATGTGGTGAATGAAGGAAAAAGTGAAGTCTAGTTGTCCTTTTGTTTCTGAGATGGATGCACTTCCTACTCAAGTGTAGCTGGGATATATAAACTACAGAGCATGTATGTGACCCAATCAAATTTGATTTGACAGACTCATTCTTCCAATCATGAAGTCTGTAGAAATTGCGCCAGAAAATGTGCTTGTAGCGCCTCCTCGTCCACCGCTGGATGGACAGTGCGGGGTGGTCAGTAGCTGGAGTCCGTTTTCAACGACATGAAGTCTGGGTCTGAGCCTCTCATTCACTCGGAGAGGAGAACGACACGCAGAAGCATGGAATTGGATATTTATTTCCAGGAATACACAGACCATGCAGCACAGACAGAAAACAATGGGGGCTACATGTCAACAGGTAAAGTAATTGTTTAGAAAATTACTAGCATTTTTCATGTTTCATTTATTCACTATGTCCCTAATGATGAAAGTGAGGTTTTTTTCAATATTTTTTTTAATGGTCAGAAATGTTCCATGTTTTCGTTCCGTGTTTCCATTAGTACCCATTTCAAACCAACATGTTTTGCCGCCTTTAAAAAAAAGCATATAAATATATATATCTCTCTCTGAGGCTTCAGAACAGGCTAGAAGCATACGTCATCAAATTCATGGTTTCACCCAAATCATGGTCTAAATCGCAATATTTGGTTAAAAACTAAAACGCTATTAGATGTTTTAACCATATCCTGCAGCCCTACCGTTTGGGAGGAGGGGGGGGGGTGTCTGCTAAATATGTGTATGCGACAAAATAACATTTAATTTCAGCTACATCACAAATGTCATCTAGTGATTAATTTGAGCATAACAGGAGTGAAGTTGTGGAATTATAGCTAAAAAAAAAAAAAGACTGGTTCACGAACTAGGAAATTGTGACTTTCTAGCTTAGTTAACTTTTTTTGTTAACATTTTGTATCAAAACATGTATGTCTGCTATCTGTCGATTTGTGTAGGAGATAAGCATCGTCTCCAGGGGGTTTAGAGCAAAATAACGTCCTGTACATGTCTATGGGGATGTCAAAGTACAGCTTTTGGTCCAGAAGGTGCAGCCTTTCACCTGGTAACCAGTCCCCAGCGGAGACCCTTTAACCTGCTGCTGGGGGAAGAGGGCCAGGTGCAGCCTTTCACCTGGTAACCCCCAGCGGAGACCCTTTTCCCTGCTACTGGGGGAAGAGGGCCAGGTGCAGCCTTTCACCTGGTAACCCCCAGCGGAGACCCTTTTCCCTGCTGCTGGGGGAAGAGGGCCAGGTGCAGCCTTTCACCTGGTAACCCCCAGCGGAGACCCTTTTCCCTGCTGCTGGGGGAAGAGGGCCAGGTGCAGCCTTTCACCTGGTAACCAGTCCCCAGCGGAGACCCTTTAACCTGCTACTGGGGGAAGAGGGCCAGGTGTAGCCTTTCACCTGGTAACCCCCAGCGGAGACCCTTTTCCCTGCTACTGGGGGAAGAGGGCCAGGTGCAGCCTTTCACCTGGTAACCCCCAGCGGAGACCCTTTTCCCTGCTACTGGGGGAAGAGGGCCAGGTGCAGCCTTTCACCTGGTAACCCCCAGCGGAGACCCTTTTCCCTGCTACTGGGGGAAGAGGGCCAGGTGTAGCCTTTCACCTGGTAACCCCCAGCGGAGACCCTTTTCCCTGCTGCTGGGGGAAGAGGGCCAGGGATGGGGTTGTCGACTGTGACATGTTGCGAAGCATTTGTGAATTTACATTTTATGTTGCATTTGTTTCAACCAATGCAGTGTGTGTGTGTGTGTGTGTGTGTGTGTGTGTGTGTGTGTGTAATAGTAACTTTACAATATGATTTATGTTTGAATTCATTTTACACACAGATCCTGTCACGGTGTCTTCACAACGACTCAACTTGGACATTAAGCTCCACCCTGAGTCTCCACCCTACCACAACAGACCTCCGGTGACCAGCGCAGGACAGTCACTAAACAGAAGAAAATAGACTGAAACTCTTGTGTGCATTTATGCATACGACCCTGGATACTGTTTCAGCAAACTGAAGTCTTCGGCTGTTCAGTGGACACTAGATGGAGTAGGTCTTAGGCTGTTCAGTGGACACTAGATGGAGTAGGTCTTAGGCTGTTCAGTGGACACTAGATGGGGTAGGTCTTAGGCTGTTCAGTGGACACTAGATGGGGTAGGTCTTAGGCTGTTCAGTGGACACTAGATGGGGTAGGTCTTAGGCTGTTCAGTGGACACTAGATGGGGTAGGTCTTAGGCTGTTCAGTGGACACTAGATGGGGTAGGTCTTAGGCTGTTCAGTGGACACTAGATGGGGTAGGTCTTAGGCTGTTCAGTGGACACTAGATGGGGTAGGTCTTAGGCTGTTCAGTGGACACTAGATGGGGTAGATCTTTACATTGATTGTTTTTATCAATATGTTTCTATTTTTGTAAGCTGCACTGACATTCTGTTTTCTGGATTGTAAACTGCTTAAGTGCACTGTTGTGGCACATGTTTTCATATGTGTAAATTAAACCAATCTATATCTTTGCCCATTTGTGTTGTAGACATTATCCATCACAGTTTGTAATATTGAACAACTATTGCTGCTGACCCTGGATAGTGGCTGTAATATGTAGATATTAACTGTACATAGAAAATACATGGGTATTAAATACATAGATATTAACTGTACATAGATATTAAAACCTCCTACACGATCAGTGTCCCTATATCGGGATGGTTGTTGCTAATGTGAGTAGAATTTTTATCTTGACCTTTTATTTAACTAGGCAAGTCAGTTAAGAACAAATTCTTATTTTCAATGACGGCCTAGGAACAGTGGGTTAATTGCCTTGTTCAGAGGCAGAACGACAGGTTTTTACCTTGTCAGCTCTGGGATTTGATCTTGCAACCTTTTGGTTACAAGTCCAATGCTCTAACCACTAGGCTACCTGCCCCCCAGTAAGTAACAGACAACTTTCCAGGACATAGACGTGTCTTGTATGTGCAGAAATCTTAAATTCTTGTTAATCTAACTGGAATGGCCAATTTACTATAGCTATTACAGTGATTAAATACGATGCTATTAATTGAGGAGAGTGCACGACAACAACTTTAATCATGGCAACTGATTTGATACATTCACCTCTGAAGGAAAATAATGTACTTACATTCAGTAATCTTGCACTGATTTGTCATCCTGAGGGTCCCAGAGATAAAAATGTAGTATAGTTTTATAAAATACATTTTTATATTCAAATATAGGAACTGGGTATTACGGTTTGAACCCCTGCTGTCTTTGGCCCCACAACTACCCCACCCGGCCATCTAGATGTATGAAGGTTCGTGTTTTTTTTCTGTAGGGAAGCTAATCATCCATCATGTATGACCTTCCTGGGAGTGTGTAAACTAAAAAAATATATTACCATATAATTTTTGTACCTTCTCTATAGTTATGTACTTGAATGTATCGATTTACCAATTTTGCACATTTGGGCAAACTCCTGGCAGACATGATACAAACTATAGTGTAGTAATGTAATGCTTCACTGAATCAGTCAAACTTTGCACACACACTGCTGTTGGCCAAAATCTAAATTGTGCCTGAACTCGTGATTTTTATGGCCTTTCTCTTGCATTTCAAAGATGATGTTTTCAAAATGTTGTTTTTGTTCCATTTTTTTTTGCTTTGTATTTTCTTTTACCAGATCTAATGTGTTATATTCTCCTACATTCATTTCACATTTCCACAAACTTCAAAGTGTTTCCTTTCAAATGGTATCAACAATACGCATATCCTTGCTTCAGGTCCTGAGCTACAGGCAGGTAGATTTGGGTCATTTTATGGGCAAATTGGAAAAAGGCTCCGATCCTTAAGAGGATATTATTAACTACATAGATGTTAACTAAATAGATATTAACTGTACATAGAAAATAACTACATAGATATTATACTATACATAGATATTAACTACATAGATATTAACTAAATAGATATTAACTGTACATAGAAAATAACTAAATAGATATTAACTGTACATAGAAAATAACTACATAGATATTATACTGTACATAGAAAATAACTACATAGATATTATACTGTACATAGATATTAACTACATAGATATTATACTGTACATAGAAAATAACTAAATAGATATTAACTGTACATAGAAAATAACTACATAGATATTATACTGTACATAGAAAATAACTACATAGATATTATACTGTACATAGATATTAACTACATAGATATTATACTGTACATAGAAAATAACTAAATAGATATTAACTGTACATAGAAAATAACTACATAGATATTATACTATACATAGAAATTAACTACATAGATATTATACTATACATAGAAATTAACTACATAGATATTAACTGTACATAGAAATTAACTACATAGATATTATACTGTACATAGAAAATAACTACATAGATATTATACTGTACATAGAAAATAACTACATAGATATTATACTGTACATAGAAAATAACTACATAGATATTATACTGTACATAGAAAATAACTACATAGATATTATACTGTACATAGAAAATAACTACATAGATATTAACTGTACATAGAAAATAACTACATAGATATTAACTGTACATAGAAAATAACTACATAGATATTATACTGTACATAGAAAATAACTACATAGATATTATACTGTACATAGAAAATAACTACATAGATATTATACTATACATAGAAAATAACTACATAGATATTATACTATACATAGAAAATAACTACATAGATATTATACTGTACATAGAAAATAACTACATAGATATTATACTGTACATAGAAAATAACTACATAGATATTATACTGTACATAGAAAATAACTACATAGATATTATACTGTACATAGAAAATAACTACATAGATATTAACTGTACATAGAAAATAACTACATAGATATTAACTGTACATAGAAAATAACTACATAGATATTAACTGTACATAGAAAATAACTACATAGATATTATACTGTACATAGAAAATAACTACATAGATATTATACTGTACATAGAAAATAACTACATAGATATTATACTGTACATAGAAAATAACTACATAGATATTATACTGTACATAGAAAATAACTACATAGATATTATACTGTACATAGAAAATAACTACATAGATATTAACTGTACGCAGATATTAACTACATAGATATTAACTACATAGATATTAACTAAATAGAAAATAACTACATTTACGTCATTTAGCAGACGCTCTTATCCAGAGCGACTTACAAATTGGTGCATTCACCTTATGATATCCAGTGGAGGATTACTTTATCCTATCCCAGGTATTCCTTAAAGAGGTGGGGTTTCAGGTGTCTCCGGAAGGTGGTGATTGACTCCGCTGTCCTGGCGTCGTGAGGGAGCTTGTTCCACCATTGGGGTGCCAGAGCAGCGAACAGTTTTGACTGGGCTGAGCGGGAACTGTGCTTCCTCAGAGGTATGGAGGCGAGCAGGCCAGAGGTGGATGAACACAGTGCCCTTCTTTGGGTGTAGGGACTGATCAGAGCCTGAAGGTACGGAGGTGCCGTTCCCCTCACAGCTCCGTAGGCAAGCACCATGGTCTTGTAACTACATATACTGAACAAAAATATAAACTCAACATGCAACAATTATCCAGATTTTACTGAGTTATAGTTCATATAAGGAAATCAGTAAATTAAAATAAATTCATTAGGCCCTAATCTATGGATTTCACATGACTGGGAACACAGATGAGCATCTGTGGATCACAGATACCTTTACAAAAACTAAGTAGGGGTGTGGATCAGAAAACCAGTCAGTATCTGCTGTGACCACCATTTGCCTCATGCAGCGCAACACATCTCCTTTGCATAGAGTTGATCAGGCTGTTGATTGTGGCCTGTAGAATGTTGCCCCACTCCTCTTCAATGGCTGTGCGAAGTTGCTGGATATTGGCAGGAACTGGAACATGCTCTCGTACACTTAGATCCAGAGCATCCCAAACATGCTCAATGGGTGACAGGTCTGGTGAGTATGCAGGCCATGGAAGAACAGGGACATTTTCAGCTTCAAGGAATTGTGTACAGATCCTTACGACATGAGGTTGTGCATTATCATGCTGAAATGTCACGACATTGGACCTCAGGATCTCGTCAGGATCTCATCACTATCTCTGTGCGTTCAAATTGCCATCGATAAAATGCAATTGTGTTTGTTGTACGTAGCTTATGCTTGCCCATACAATAACACCATCGCCACCATTTGGCACTCTGTTCACAACTTTGACATCAGCAAAACGCTCACCCACACAATGCCATAAACATGGTCTGCGGTTGTGCGGCTGGTTGGACTTACTGCCAAATTCTCCAAAACAACGTTAGAGGCGGCTTATGGTAGAGAAATGAACATAAAATTCTCTGGCAACAGCTCTGGTGGACATTCCTGCAGTCAGCATGTCAATTGCACGCTGCTTTAAAACTTGAGACAACTGTGGCATTGTGTTGTGTCACAAAACTGTACATTTTAAAGTGGCCTTTTATTGTCCCCAGCACAAGGTGCACCTGTGTAATGATCATGATCATGCTGTTTAATCAGATTCTTGATATGCCATGTCAGGTGGATGGATTATCTTGGCTCACTAACAGGGATGTAAACAAATAACGTAATAAGCTGGAACATTTCTAGGATCTTTTATTTCAGCTGACTTTGCATGTTGTGTTCATATTTTTGTTCAGTGTAGATATTAACTACATGGATATTAACTCTACATAGATATTAACTACATGGATATTAACTCTACATAGATATTAACTACATAGATATTAACTACATGGATATTAACTACATGAATATTAACTCTACATAGATATTAACTACATAGATATTAACTACATGGATATTAACTCTACATAGATATTAACTACATAGATATTAACTCTACATAGATATTAACTACATGGATATTAACTACATGAATATTAACTCTACATAGATATTAACTACATAGATATTAACTCTACATAGATATTAACTACATGGATATTAACTACATGAATATTAACTCTACATAGATATTAACTCTACATAGATATTAACTACATAGATATTAACTACATGGATATTAACTCTACATAGATATTAACTACATGGATATTAACTCTACATAGATATTAACTACATGGATATTAACTACATGGATATTAACTCTACATAGATATTAACTACATGGATATTAACTCTACATAGATATTAACTACATGGATATTACCTACATAGATATTAACTCTACAAATGTTCTATAGGATTGAGGTCAGGGCTTTGTGATGGCCACTCCAATACCTTGACTTTGTTGTCCTTAAGCCATTTAGCCACAACTTTGGAAGTATGCTTGGGGTCATTGTCCATTTGGAAGACCCATTTGCGACCAAGCTTTAACTTCCTGACTGAAGTCAATATATCCACATCATTTTCCCTTCCTCATAATGCCATCTATTTTGTGAAGTGCACCAGTCCCTCCTGCAGCAAAGCACCCCCACAACATGATGCTGCCACCCCCGTGCTTCACGGTTAGGATGGTGGTCTTCAGCTTGCAAGTCTCCCCCTTTTTCCTCCAAACATAACGATGGTCATTATGACCAAACAGTTCTATTTTTGTTTCATTAGACCAGAGGATATTTCTCCAAAAAGTACGATCTTTGCTCCCATGTGCAGTTGCAAACCGTAGTCTGGCTTTTTTATGGCGGTTTTGGAGCAGTGGCTTCTTCCTTGCTGAGCGGCCTTTCAGGTTATGTCGATATAGGACTTGTTTTACTGTGGGTATAGATACTTTTGTACCGGTTTCCTCCAGCATCTTCAATAGGTCCTTTGCTGTTGTTCTGGGATTGATCTGTACTTTTCGCACCAAAGTACATTCATCTCTAGGAGACAGAACGCGTCTCCTTCAAGAGCGGTATGACGGCTGCGTGGTCCCATGGTGTTTATACTTGAGTTCTATTGTTTGTACAGATGAACGTGGTACCTTCAGGCATTTGGAAATTGTTCCCAAGGATGAACCAGACTTGTGGAGGTCTACAATTGATTTTCTGAGGTCTTGGCTCATTTCTTTTTATTTCCCCATGATGTCAAGCAAAGAGGCAGTGAGTTTGAAGGTAGGCCTTGAAATACATCCACAGGTACACCTCCAATTGACTCAAATGATGTCAATTAGCCTATCAGAAGCGTCTAAAGCCATGACATCATTTTCTGGAATTTTCCAAGCTGTTTAAAGGCACAGTCAACTCAGTGTATGTAAACTTCTGACCCACTGGAATTGTGATACAGTGAATTGTAAGGGAAATAATCTGTCTGTAAACAATTGTTGGAAAAATTACTTGTGTCATTGTGACGGCTGTCAAATGGAGTAGACCAAGGCGCAGCGTGGTTAGTGCTCATCATGTATTTATTCGATCTGAATACTGAACCAAAGAAACGACAGCCAAACAGTTCTGTCAGGTAAGTAATACAAAACAGAAATTAACCACCCACAAAACCCAAAGGAAAACAGGCTACCTAAGTATAGCTCCCAATCAGCGACAACGATGTACAGCTGTCCCTGATTGAGAGCCATACCAGGCCAAAACATAGAAAAAAAGGACATAGAATGCCCACAATAGTCACACCCTGTCCTAACCAAAATAGAGAATAAAACCCTCTATGGCCAGGACGTGACAAGTCGGTAGATGTCCTAACCGACTTGCCAAAACTATAGTTATTTAACAAGGAATTTGTGGAGTGGTTGAAAAACGAGTTTTAATGACACCAACCTAAGAGTGTGTAAACTTCCCACTACAACTGTACCTGGATATTCACTCTACATAGATATTAACTGCCTAGATATTCACTGTACATAGATATTAACTGCCTAGATATTCACTGTACATTGATATTAACTGCCAAGATATTCACTGTACATAGATATTAACTGCCTAGATATTCACTGTACATTGATATTAACTGCCAAGATATTCACTGTACATAGATATTAACTGCCTAGATATTCACTGTACATAGATATTAACTGCCTAGATATTCACTGTACATAGATATTAAATGCCTCCACAGAGTCCCCACCTCACATCAGATGGGATGTGAGTGTACAGAAACAAAATATCATTATTTGGAGTGAAAACTTCACAAGAATATATAGTTGTTTGATGATATATATCAGACCTTTAATGTCATATGAGGAAACTGTTGGTTCACTTTTTGTTCTAAATGGAGCCGCCCGACTCTGTCCGGGATATCTTTAATATTTAATCGTATTTAACTTTAAGCATCAGCTGTCAGAGCAGCTTACCGATCGCTGCAGCTGTACACAGCCCATCTGTAAATAGCTCATCCAACTACCTACCTCATCCCCATATTTGTTTTTGTTTTTCTTCTCTTTTGCAGCCAGTATTTCTACTTGCACGTCCTCATCTGCACACATATCACTCCAGTGTTAATTGCTAAATTGTAATTACTTCGCCACTATGGCCTATTTATTGCCTTACCTCCTTACTTCATTTGCACACACTGTATACAGATTTTTCTATTGTGTTATTGAATGTATGTTTATTTATCCCATGTTTAACTCTGTGTTGTTGTTTTTGTCGCACTGCTGTGCTTTATCTTGGCCAGGTCACAGTTGTAAATAAGAACTTGTTCTCAACTGGCCTACCTGGTTAAATAAAGGTGAAATAAATTAAAAAACAACATTTAAAAAAATCATGCATTTGCATGGAAAAGGGGGTCTGCAAGGTTTGTTCTTAATAGTTGTGAGAACGTTTTTAAAGGTTGCATGATACACTACATGACTAAAAGTATGTGGACACATGCTCGTTGAACATCTCATTCCAAAATCATGGGGATTAATATGGAGTTGGTCCTCCTCTTTACTGCTATAACAGCCTCCACTCTTCTGTGGAGGCTTTCCACTAGATGTTGGAACATTGCTGGGGTGGACTTGCTTCCATTCAGCCTCAAGGGCATTAGTGAGGTCTGGCACTGATGTTGGGCGATTAGGCCCTGGCTCACAGTTGGCATTCCAATTCATCCCAAAGGTGTTCGATGGGGTTGAGGTCAGGGCTCTGTGCAGGCCAGTCAAGTTCTCCCACACCGATCTCAACAAACCATTTCTGTATGGACCTCACTTTGTGCACGGGGGAATTGTCATGCTGAAACAGGAAAGGGCCTTAACCAAACCGTTGCCACCAAGTTGGAAGCACAGAATCATCTAGAATGTCATTGTATGCTGTAGTGTTAAGATTTCCCTTCACTGGAACTAAGGGGCCCGAACCATTATTCCTCCTCCACCAAACTTTACAGTTGGAACTATACATTGGGGCAGGTAGTGTTCTCCTGGCATCCACCAAACCCAGATTCATCTGTCAGACTGCCAGATGGTGAAGCGTTTCCACTGCTCCAGAATCCAATGGCGGCGCATGGTGATCTTAGGCTTGTGTGCGGCTGCTCAGCCATGGAAATCCATTTCATGAAGCTCCCGACGAACAGTTCTTGTGCTGATGTTGCTTCCTGAGGCATTTTGGAACTCTGTAGTGAGTGTTGCAACCGATGACAGACTATTTTTAGGCGCTATAGCACTAGGCGGTCCGGTTCTGTGAGCTTGTGTGGCCAATAACAGCACTTACAGTTGACCGGGGCAGCTCTAGCAGAGCAGAAATATGACAAACTGACTTGTTGGAAAGGTGGCATCCTATGACAGTGCCACGTTGAAAGTCACTGAGCTCTTCAGTACGGGCCATTCTACTGCCAATGTTTGTTTATGGAGATTGCATGGCTCTGTGCTCGATGTTAAACACCTGTCAGCAACGGGTGTGGCTGAAATAGAATCCACTAATTTGAAGGGGTGTCCACATACTTTTGTGCCTCACTGATTCTAGATGACCTGACGACCAACAATATTGTTTCCCATCTCATCTGGGTTCTCAATTAATACTTACAGAAGTAAGTATGAACTGCCCTCTCTGTGACTCATGTAGAGGGCCCTGTGTTTTGGTTTCTCATGTCACGTGACCAGGAATTGAACCAGGGCCCTATACATGAGTCACAGAGAGGGCCGTACAGACTTACTTTTGTAAGGACCCAGGTGAGAAGGGACACAATTGTGTTATTATGTAACTCGTTCAAGCCACTGTCAGCTACAAAAATGAATTAATTCAAATGCTATATAGCCCTTGATTATGGCTTATACCAGGTGTCTTTAACCTTTTCTAGCATGAGAGCTACTTTAAAACAATGAAACTGTCACGCTCTGACCTAGGAGAGCTGTGTTTTCTCTGTTTAGCTAGGCCAGGGTGTGATAGGTTGGTGGGCATTCTATGTTTTGTTTTTCTATGTTTTGGCCGGGTATGGTTTCCATTCAGAGGCAGCTGTCATTCGTTGTCTCTGATTGGAAGCCATACTTAGGCAGCCTGTTTTTCCCCTGTGTTTTCGTTGGATCTTGTTTTTGTGCAGCTGTGTGTGAGCAGCTCCAGAACGGCACGTTTGTTTCAGTTTCACCTGTTTCTTGTTTTGCTTCGGGTTCACGAATAAAATATGTGGAACTACCAGCACGCTGCGCCTTGGCTGATTTATGACAGGGAATTCGAGGATAGCAATCATGACAGAAACATGTCGCATGCTTTTTTCCAGCATTCAAATAGGAACATTCTTCACCTCTCCTCTGCAACTCTTCCCCTGGTCCTTAGTGTACAATAGAAAGTAGGGAACTATGTTTCTGTCAATATGCCTGGTAAAATAATGGTTAATAAACAACTACATTTTTCCCCCCAAAATTATCTATTATGTTTTCTCAGTTTTATTTTTCCTGGTTTGAGATTTTTTGTTTATTTTTTCACTCTCAAAGTTTTATTGAACAAAAATATAATAACAACATACAAAAATGTAAAAGATTTTACTGAGTTACAGTTCATATAAATTCATTAGGCCCTAAAGGTGGGGGCTTGGATCAGAAAACCAGTCAGTATCTGGTGTGACCCCCATTTGCCTCATGCAGCGCAACACATCTCCTACACATAGAGTTGATCAGGCTGTTGATTGTGGCCTGTGGAATGTTGTCCAACTCCTCTTCAATGGCTGTGTGAAGTTGCTGGATATTGACGGGACCTGTCAGCAACGGCAGTGGTGGAAAAAGTACTCCATTTTTATACTTGAGTAAAAGTAAAGATACCTTAATAGAAAATGTGTAACGGCTGTCGTCTGAAGAAGTGGACCAAGGTGCAGCGGAGTTAGTGTTCATTATTCGAATTTAATATCAACAACATGAACACTATACAAAACAAGAAAAGATTAAACCGACAGCAAACAGTCCTGTCTGGAACAAAATACTGACAGAAACAATTACCCACAAACCCAAAGGAAAAAACATGCTCCTTATGTGTGACTCCCAATCAGCAGCAACGAGCTTCAGCTGTGCCTGATTGGGAGCCACACTCACGGCCCAAAACAAAGAAATACAAAAACATAGAAAAAGGAACATAGAACGCCCACCCAATGTAACACCCTGGCCTTACCAAAATAAAGAACAAAAACCCCTCTCTATGGCCAGGGCGTTACAGTACCCCCCCCCAAAGGTGCGGACTCCGGCCGCAAAACCTGACTCTGAAGGGGAGGGTCCGGGTGGGCCCTCTTACGGCGGCGGCTCAGGTGCGGGACGTGGCCTCTGCTCCACCCTTGACGTCGCCCTCTTCGGTGGCGCACCTGGCCGCGCCGAAGGTCTGGTGGGCGACACTGACTGCGCCCGGCTGGCGGCCGGCGATGGTTGCGCCCGGCTGGCGGGCGGCGATGGTTGCGCCCGGCTGGCGGGCGGCGATGGTTGCGCCCGGCTGGCGGGCGGCGATGGTTGCGCCCGGCTGGCGGGCGGCGATGGTTGCGCCTGGCTGGCGGGCGACCCTGGCTGCTCTGACGGCACTGACCCAGGATTCACCAGGCTGGGGAAACATGACAGAGGCCTGTCCCTAGGCGTAGGCACCGGACTCACCGGGCTGGCGGGCGTCCCTGGCCACTCCGGCAGTTCAGGGCAGTCTGGCCACTCGGGCAGGTCAGGGCAGTCTGGCCACTCGGGCAGGTCAGGGCAGTCTGGCCACTCGGGCAGGTCAGGGCAGTCTGGCCACTCGGGCAGGTCAGGGCAGTCTGGCCACTCGGGCAGGTCAGGGCAGTCTGGCCACTCGGGCAGGTCAGGGCAGTCTGGCCACTCGGGCAGGTCAGGGCAGTCTGGCCACTCGGGCAGGTCAGGGCAGTCTGGCCACTCCGGCAGGTCAGCGCAGTCTGGCCACTCCGGCAGTTCAGCGCAGTCTGGCCACTCCGGCAGTTCAGCGCAGTCTGGCCACTCCGGCAGTTCAGCGCAGTCTGGCCACTCCGGCAGTTCAGCGCAGTCTGGCCACTCCGGCAGTTCAGCGCAGTCTGGCCACTCCGGCAGTTCAGCGCAGTCTGGCCACTCCGGCAGTTCAGCGCAGTCTGGCCACTCCGGCAGTTCAGCGCAGTCTGGCCACTCCGGCAGTTCAGCGCAGTCTGGCCACTCCGGCAGTTCAGCGCAGTCTGGCCACTCCGGCAGTTCAGCGCAGTCTGGCCACTCCGGCAGTTCAGCGCAGTCTGGCCACTCCGGCAGTTCAGCGCAGTCTGGCCACTCCGGCAGTTCAGCGCAGTCTGACCTCTCTGGCGACTGTTGACTGGCGGGCAGCTCTGACGACTGTTGACTGGCGGGCAGCTCTGACGACTGTTGACTGGCGGGCAGCTCTGACGACTGTTGACTGGCAGGGCTGGGGACACGCACCTTGGGCTTGGTGCGGGGAGCAGGGACGGGCCGGACAGGACTGTGGACACGCACCTTGGGCCTGGTGCGGGGAGCAGGGACGGACCGGACAGGACTGGGAACATGCACTGTGGACTTGGTGCGGGGAGCAGGGACGGGCCAGACAGGACTGTGAACACGCACTGGTGAACTGAAGCGTGGAGCCGGTTTTGCCACTCGTCCTGGCTGGATGCCCTTCCTAGCACGGCATGTGCTGGGCATGTCCACCGGACGCACCGGGCTGTGCGGACGCACTGGCGACACAGCGCGCAACTCCGCATACCAAGGCTCCTCCAGATCATCCATCTGCAGGTCCTCAATCAACTGCCTCATCATCTTCCTCTCTTCCTCTGCCGTTATCCCCCACGAGAGCAGTGGTCTGGGCTCCTCCTCTGCCCTTCCGGACCACCCCATTAGCCCCCCCCCAAAATTTTCTTGGGGGTGTCTTCCGGGCTTCCTCGACCGACGCCAGCGACCCCGTCTGCTGGCCGGCGTCTCCTCCATTGACCGGACCTCCCTCTTCCGCTGCTTGGTCCCTTGGTGGTGGGTAATTCTGTAACGGCTGTCGTCTGAAGAAGTGGACCAAGGTGCAGCGGAGTTAGTGTTCATTATTCGAATTTAATATCAACAACATGAACACTATACAAAACAAGAAAAGATTAAACCGACAGCAAACAGTCCTGTCTGGAACAAAATACTGACAGAAACAATTACCCACAAACCCAAAGGAAAAAACATGCTCCTTATGTGTGACTCCCAATCAGCAGCAACGAGCTTCAGCTGTGCCTGATTGGGAGCCACACTCACGGCCCAAAACAAAGAAATACAAAAACATAGAAAAAGGAACATAGAACGCCCACCCAATGTAACACCCTGGCCTTACCAAAATAAAGAACAAAAACCCCTCTCTATGGCCAGGGCGTTACAAAATGACTCAAGTAAAAGGGAAAATCACCCAGTAAAATACTACTTAAGTAAAAGTAAAAAAATATTTGGTTTTAAATTTACTTAAGTATCAATAGTAAATGGAATTGCTCAAATGTACTTAAGTATCAAAAGTGAAAGTAAAAACCATTTCACATTCCTTACATTAAGCAAACCTGACAGCACAATCTTTCTGATTTTTTTTATTGAAGGATAGCCAGGAGCACATTCCAACACATAATTTATAAACAAAGCATTTGTGTTTAGTGAGTCTGCCAGAGCAGAGGCAGTAGGGATGAACAGAGATGTTCTCTTGATAAGTGTGTGAATTGCACCATTTTCCTGTCAAATTTTAACGAGTACTTTGGGTGTCAGGGGAAATGTATGAAGTAAAAAAGTACATCTATTTTCTTTTGTAATGTAGTGAAGCAAAACTAAAAGTTGGCAAAAATATAAATAGTAAAGTAAAGTACAGATACCCCCAAAAAAACTACTTAAGTAGTACTTGAAAGTATTTTTACTGAAGTACTTTACACCACTGGCAATGGGTGTGGCTGAAATAACTGAATCCACTCATTTGAAGAGGTGTTGTCATGGAAATATTTGGTCAATCATATTTCAGAAATACCGGAGCCTGTGAGTTCAATTAGACTTTTAATTACTTCATAGCAAAAGCCGAGCTGGATCATGAATACAACTGCCTTCCAGTATTCTATCTCAGTGTTCTAACTGAACTATTTTATATCTCTGTCTAATTCCTGAAGGTTGTAAAGCTCCAGTTCAAAGAAATAGAGTCTCAGCCTGCGATAGATCAATTCTTTATTCAGAGAGCGCCCTGCCCTTCAAGTGCAGAGCGAATCTTTTATACACACACACACACACAAGTTCAAATCTTAAACTACACCTTGCTCAGACAGTTACTTTTCCACTACACACATACATTGTTTATCCTATTCTGCAACATGTTTCATCATTTTCTGCAAGCCTAACTGTAACGGCTGTCTTCGTGAAGAGAGGACCAAGGCGCAGCGGGTTGCGTGCTCATCATTATATTTATTTTAAATAAAGACTGTGAACACAGAAAACCAAGAAACAGTTTAGCAGGCTACACACATAACAGCAGTGCTAAAGACAACTACCCACAAATAACAAACAAAACACATCCCTAATTATAGGACTCTCAATCAAAGGCAACTACAAACACCTGCCTCCAATTGAAAGTCCAACACCCAATTACCTAACATAGAAAATACTAAACTAGAAAGAACATAGAAATACAGAAACATAGAACATAACCCAAAACCCGGAAATAATAAATCAAACACCCTACTAAACAAACCACCACCCCGAACCACATAAAACAAATACCCTCTACCACGTCCTGACCAAACTACAATAACAAATAACCCCTATTACTGGTCAGAACGTGACACTAACAATGTTATTGGTTTCACAGTAGCACAACTTGTCTATCGATTGCTCCTCCTATCCTTTGTTTCACACTAGCACCCTGCTTCCATAGCTAAACAGGAACAAAAATGTCCTGGATCAAATTCTGACTAAAACTACACACATCAGATTATAGTTTTATGATTCTAATACATTTCACGCAGTTATAAAGTTTCAGGGTGAAATATCTTAGTCATTATTTTAAACATATAAATTCTTCTATCATCTTCGTTTTAGACATTTGTCCTCCTCACGTCATAGTAACTCCTCTTAATGGCTCATCACCTCTAGCATTTAGCCACCTGTCACGTCCTGGCCAGTATAGGGTTAATTAGTATTGTAGTTTGGTCAGGACGTGACAGAGGGTATTTGTTTTATGTGGTTCGGGGTGGTGTGTTTTTGTTAAAGGGCATTTGGTTTGAGTATTCCGGGGTTTTTGGGTACTGTTTGGTGTTCTGGTATTCTATGTCTAGTCTAGTATGTCTGTTTCTATGTCTGGTTAATTGGGGTTGGGACTCTCAGTTGAAGGCAGGTGTTGTCTATCTGCCTTTGATTGAGAGTCCCATATATGAGGGTGTGTTTGTGTTTGATGTTGTGGGTGATTGTTCTGTGTAAAGCACTATGCTTTGACAGACTGTTAGTTGTTCGTATTTTGTTATTTTTGTATGTTCATTTTTGTAGTGAATAAAAATCAAGATGAGCATTCACGAACCTGCTGCGTATTGGTCCACATTTTCCGATGACGATTTCGTTATATCGTCAGAGGACGAAGACAACCGTGACACCACCGTTATCTTATTGCCTTCGTATTAGAACATGGTACCTGTAGAGCCACAGAAATACTTTCATGCATGTATAGGACCATAGCAACAGGACCATAGCAACAGGACCATAGCAACAGGACCATAGCAACAGACCTTTTATTTTATTATTATGATATTTTTTTTTTACTTGTTCACATGATTAAGCATGTATTTAATATAGCAATAATGACATTAACTTATTTAGTGAGCTGTCTTTTTAGCCAAGATATGAAATGCAATCATAAATGACTGTAGCGCATAAGACACACACAACAAATCAAAGTGTATTTGTCACATGTGCTGAATACAACAGGTGTAGTAGACCTTACAGTGAAATGCTGAATACAACAGGTGTAGTAGACCTTACAGTGAAATGCTGAATACAACAGGTGTAGTAGACCTTACAGTGAAATGCTGAATACAACAGGTGTAGTAGACCTTACAGTGAAATGCTGAATACAACAGGTGTAGTAGACCTCACAGTGAAATGCTGAATACAACAGGTGTAGTAGACCTTACAGTGAAATGCTGAATACAACAGGTGTAGTAGACCTCACAGTGAAATGCTGAATACAACAGGTGTAGTAGACCTCACAGTGAAATGCTGAATACAACAGGTGTAGTAGACCTTACAGTGAAATGCTGAATACAACAGGTGTAGTAGACCTTACAGTGAAATGCTGAATACAACAGGTGTAGTAGACCTTACAGTGAAATGCTGAATACAACAGGTGTAGTAGACCTTACAGTGAAATGCTGAATACAACAGATGTAGTAGACCTTACAGTGAAATGCTGAATACAACAGGTGTAGTAGACCTTACAGTGAAATGCTGAATGCAACAGGTGTAGTAGACCTTACAGTGAAATGCTGAATACAACAGATGTAGTAGACCTTACAGTGAAATGCTGAATACAACAGGTGTAGTAGACCTTACAGTGAAATGCTGAATACAACAGGTGTAGTAGACCTTACAGTGAAATGCTGAATACAACAGGTGTAGTAGACCTTACAGTGAAATGCTGAATACAACAGATGTAGTAGACCTCACAGTGAAATGCTGAATACAACAGGTGTAGTAGACCTTACAGTGAAATGCTGAATACAACAGGTGTAGTAGACCTTACAGTGAAATGCTGAATACAACAGGTGTAGTAGACCTCACAGTGAAATGCTGAATACAACAGGTGTAGACCTTACAGTGAAATGCTGAATACAACAGATGTAGTAGACCTTACAGTGAAATGCTGAATACAACAGGTGTAGTAGACCTTACAGTGAAATGCTGAATACAACAGGTGTAGTAGACCTCACAGTGAAATGCTGAATACAACAGGTGTAGTAGACCTCACAGTGAAATGCTGAATACAACAGGTGTAGTAGTCCTTACAGTGAAATGCTGAATACAACAGGTGTAGTAGACCTTACAGTGAAATGCTGAATACAACAGGTGTAGTAGACCTCACAGTGAAATGCTGAATACAACAGGTGTAGTAGTCCTTACAGTGAAATGCTGAATACAACAGGTGTAGTAGACCTTACAGTGAAATGCTGAATACAACAGGTGTAGTAGACCTCACAGTGAAATGCTGAATACAACAGGTGTAGTAGACCTCACAGTGAAATGCTGAATACAACAGGTGTAGTAGACCTTACAGTGAAATGCTGAATACAACAGGTGTAGTAGACCTTACAGTGAAATGCTGAATACAACAGGTGTAGTAGACCTCACAGTGAAATGCTGAATACAACAGGTGTAGTAGACCTCACAGTGAAATGCTGAATACAACAGGTGTAGTAGACCTCACAGTGAAATGCTGAATACAACAGGTGTAGTAGACCTTACAGTGAAATGCTGAATACAACAGGTGTAGTAGACCTCACAGTGAAATGCTGAATACAACAGGTGTAGTAGACCTTACAGTGAAATGCTGACTTACAGGCTCTAACCAATAGTGCAAAAAAGGTGTTAGGTGAACAATAGGTAGGTAAAGAAATAAAACAACAGTAAAAAGACAGGCTATAAAAAGTAGCGAGGCTACGTACAGACACGGTGAGCCAGGCTGATTGAGGTAGTATGTAGATGTAGATATGGTTAAAGTGACTATGCATATATGATGAACAGAGAGTAGCAGTAGCGTAAAAGAGGGGTTGGCGGGTGGTGGTTGGTGGGACACAATGCAGATAGCCCGGTTAGCCAATGTGCGGGAGCACTGGTTGGTCGGCCCAATTGAGGTAGTACGCACATGAATGTATAGTTAAAGTGACTATGCATAGATGATAAACAGAGAGTAGCAGCAGCGTAAAAAGAGGGGTTGGGGGGCACACAATGCAAATAGTCTGGGTAACCATTTGGTTACCTGTTCAGGAGTCTTATGGCTTGGGGGTAAAAACGGTTGAGAAGCCTTTTGGACCTAGACTTGGCACTGCGGTGCCGCTTGCCATGCGGTAGTAGAGAGAACAGTCTATGACTGGGGTGGCTGGGGTCTTTGACCATGTTTAGGGCAGTTCCACGATGACTGAAAACACAACCTTGGGATGAACGAGTGACACATTTCCAGGCAAGAGAGAGATCCATTTGAAATGAATTCATTCTTCCCTCGCTCTGCAAGTGTACACTCGTCAGACGTCATGATACGTAATCAGAAGTGTCCAGTTCATTTGAGGGCTGAGGGGATAGGGTGTGTCTTTTAAGTGTTTGGACCGCAGCCCTTCACTTTTTGGTACTCAGTCTTTTTTTAATTATTTTTTATTAACACATATCAACAAACAAAAGAGGAATAGTCACATGCAAACAAGCGTACTAACAAACTATTTACATTGCCAGGAATCCTAAACAAACAAATTATATTCATTAATAATACAACAAGTTTTAATTGCCTTTTTGTTTTTCATGTTAGTTAAAGTATTGCCATATTGTTTACATTCATTTATAAAGTGAAAAAAAAATAGGTTTTGTATTAGACCATTTGCATTTGTGAATATGAAATTTACCTAGTATTATTAGCAGGTGAATTAAATATACTACATCTTTATCTAGGTCAGAATTTCTGAAATAAATAATTTTATCAAAACCATTATATAGTCCAACCGGTCCTATTTGTTTTGTAACAAAATTCTGTATGTCAATCCAAAACATTCTGCTATAAATACAGGTAAAAAACTAATGCAATATGGTCACCTCCTCCATTCCACAGAAATCACATTTATAGTCAATATTCAGCTTGAATCTTTCCAAAACATGTTTCACAGGATAAATTCTATGTAACATTTTAAATGAAACTTCCTTTACCTTGTTACTGATACAATATTTGTTAGCAATTTTCCATGTTTTTCCTCCATTGTATATCACCATAGATATTTGACCAAAATAATCTTGCTGAGGGGAATTGTAGTTTAACAAACAATATTCCCAATCTGTTTATTACTACATGTATCTTTGATGTTACTATTGTCAATGAATATATTTTCATGTAAATCTATGTTACTTACATCAACCACAGAGGAATTTAACAAAGACAACCCCCCCCCCCTTGGAATCGCATCAAAAACAATTGCATATTCTTTCGGGGTTATTGGAAATTTTAAACTTATCAAGAAATTCCCCATATGAGAGTAGATATCCATCCTCATTCAGTAACTGACCGACCAAAATAATTTTATTCTCAAACCAGTTAAGAAAAAAAAGATACTTATTTTTAAATTATATATCTTTGTTGTTCCATAGAAAGTATCTGTGAGGGGAAAATGTTGGTTTTTACGCTAACATCCAAGCTATGGAATTTGGCCAATTTTACTGGGATTTTTATCAACATCAAAATTACATCGATGCAAAAATTCTAAACCACCAACAGAGTCAAATAAATACTTAGGGAAGACATTCCAAATACTGTTCTGGTTCTTAACATACTTCAGAATCCAAATAATTTAAAAAGTATTATTTAGAGTATTGAAATCTAAAACCTCAAGAGCTCCTTGTTCTTGGGTATTAGTGAGAATATCTTTCCGTATATAGTGAGGCTTGTTCCTCCAAATAAAATTATAAAGAATCTTATCTAAGTCCTTTACAATTTTAGGGGATAATTCAAGTGATAATGAGACATAAACTGATCTGGATAATCCCTTCAACTTTGGACAATAAAACCCGACCGTATGACAAAATCTCTCTCAGCAACCAGAGGTTCAATTTCTTCTTTGTTTTCTCAATAATGGGGTTAAAGTTTAATTCACTCCTTTGTTTTTCATCCTTGCATATAACAATTCCAAGACAAGTAACCTTATCTTTAATTGAGATTCCATAGACTTCCTGTAAAACACAATCCTTGAGTGGAAATAAGACTGACTTATTGATATTAATTTTCAAACCTGAAACTAAGGAAAAGTGTTCAATACAGGAAACTGCTTTAGAAACCTCATTCCTGTCTCTCAAAAATATGGTGGTATCATCAGCCAGTTGACATAGTTTAAATTCTTTGCCAAGTGCTGAAACACCTTGAAAATACTCTTTCTTGATATGAAGAGCCATAATTTGAGTAACCAATAAACATAAAAATTGACTAATTGGGCAGCCCTGCCGAATGCCACGGCCAATATCAAATCTTTGGGATGTCCCGTGAACTAATTTCACAGAGCTAGTACAACCACTATATAAAGTTTGGACTGCTTTCAAAAAAAAGTCACCAAACCCCAAAAGAAAACATTTGTAGAGCACATATGTTCTGCGAATCGTCTCCTCTTTCTCTCATAGTGCATCAAAATGCCGGATGTATTGCAATGTACTGAACAAGACTGGTTAGTCGCACCAATGCTTCTGTCTCGTCAATTAACATTCAAACATTAACCCAGGGGCCTGCCAGGGCATGAATAGAATTCCTGAGTCTCCACCCTGATTCTTCACCTTGTCACAACAGACTTGTGACCAGAAAGACTTCTCCCAGAAACCCAGGGGCCTCATTGATCAATATTTACTATCGGTACGTGGGTAAAATCACTTGGATAGCCAACAAAGCCATATTACAACCTATTGTTAACTCTATAACCCATATGTTCCTACACCAAAGTGATATACAGTACCAGTCAAGTTTGGTCACATCTACTCATTGCAGGGTTTTTCTTAATTTATTTTTTTACTAATTTCTACATTGTATAATAGTGAAGACATCAAAACTGTGAAATAGCACATATGGAATCATGTGGTAACCCCCAAAAATGTGTTTAACAAATCAAAATCAATTTTATCTTTGAGATTCTTCAAAGTAGACACCCTTTGCCTTGATGACAGCTTTGCACACTGTATATATTTTTGATACTTCCAGGGGTCTTACAATTCAAAATCAAATTTCAAAATGATCCTTAGACATGGCTTTAGACTGTTTATTGCCAAAAATAAGGGGCCTTTGTTGTTCAGCAGTCTGTACTGAAATGTAGCATAACTGTTGCATAAACAATCCGTGATGGAGAAATGTTTACACGTTATGATAAAGAATTATGTATAAATAATAGCCAAAGTGTTATGTATAAATAATAGCCAACGAAATTCTGTATTAAACTATCGAAATGTCTGAATGTCAATGTCTGATGAATGCATTCTATCTTCATAAATCCAACGCATCAAAGGAACATTGTCCGTGAATCAAAACCAACATTTAGGCAGCTTTATGAAAGGAAATATACATACTAAAGCCACTAAAAGCAGGCTATTAAGTCACAACAAGCCCGACTTCAAATATCGACAAAAACAAAATAATACCCTGCGCATTAAACTGCTGACCACGAATGTAAAAACGTTATATCCCCCCCATAAATGCATTGAAATAAACGGCATGAAATCAAAGGAATGACTTACAATCATCAGACTCATACATGCTCATTTAGGGCTGAACAGAAATCTAGCTTCTGCTGTTTTAGAGCAGAACGGTCATCCTCAGCGGCTGACGTGGGTCTTTCTCCACTAGTCTTGTGGAGCTGTGCTTGACCTGAAGGTGCGTCTTTGATATTTAAAGTTGAGTTCTTCGCATCTGACATGCACTTATCACCGAGGCCCAGTTTGCAATGTATTATTATAAAAAAAAACATTTTTAAGTAAATATTTGCTTATTTGAAAAAATAACGTTTTAAGTTACTTGCTGCCACAAAAATAGTAATTTGAGTACTCTAACCTGTTACTTTGTAAGTGCATTACCCCCAACTGATTTATGAGAGTCTCATCTTTCCACATAGAAAGGTTAGGTAATAATTTGTATACCAAACCGTTCAGATGCTACAGATGTTTTAGTGAGAGGACATCGATTTTTCGGGATGTCTCCTGGTCTGACTCACACCGCTGTAGCTCTACCAGATACGGAATGTGGACATCAGCAGATGCAGTGGATTGACACGCTGCACATGCATCAAAACAACAGCAGCTCTCTCTATGTTAAACAGATTTTTATGGGGAATTGTTTTATTATGCTAATTAGATTGGCGTAATGCGCAGACATCGACTTTAGTTAAAACCACTACAAAAAAAATACCCCTACAAATAAGATTGATCTATTTTAGATATTGGCGACCAAAAACTGGACATATGTGTCGTTTTTAGACATGAACACCTGTTCCCTAAATGTCTCTGCAAGGTCCTGACAAAGAGGATTCCACCAAAGCATTTCCTTGAAGAAACAAAAACATGGCGTGAATTCTCCACAAGTGATGACAATTCTTCTGTACAAGAGGGCTAAACGTGTTTTTGTACTTCCATGGAATTTACCTGTGTCACCTGAGAGTGGAGGAGGTGAGAGACCGCCCCTTATGAAATAATAATTTTTTTCACCTCCCCAGTGGCTTAAAAGGAGAGCACACACAGGCAGACAATGTTACAAGACTTTTATTCTCTCTCACACACATTCACAGATAAAGTTTAGCCATCAAATAGTCGGTTCCTGGGCTGAAAACCTACCAAGTAAGTAAAATGTCTCCTCTTATTGATAAGGATGAAAGGAAAACATATTGTCTAAGTGTGATAATTATGAATGTTAGAGTTGTGTGGTTTTAAAAAACGAATTCTTCATGTCTTCTCAGAAAAAACCTGCCAGCCTGTTGATTTGAGAGATATCATTAGATATGTTTATATAGAGTCAGTGATTGAAGTCATTTAAACATCCTGATGTCTATTGCAGCTTCCTGATCCAAGGGACAGATCTAGGATCAGTTCACCCTCGTCAAAACCAAACCAGGACCTTAATAATCCACAAAGGTAGAAAACTGACCTTAGACCAGCATTTAAACCCCACGTCTTTCTGCCCAGACACTGCTCTCCATCCAGAGGGTCTCAGCTGTCCACCCGTCTATCCATCCATTCATCCCTCCACACCCCAGCCAACCAGCCATGGGTCTGATGAGTGAAGACATGAATTGCTGCGTCTGCTTCCAACCCTACTCTCGCAGGGAGAATATCCCTCGTGTGCTCCACTGCGAACACACCTTCTGTGGGCCGTGCTTGGAGACGATCTCCAGGCTCCAGAGTGGCCTACTCACCGTGTGCTGCCCTCTGTGCCGCTGGATCACCTGTAGCCTGGCCAGCCTACCCATTGCTGGTTCTCTGTTTGTTAACACTGAGATCTGGGACCAGATAGCAGGCAGACAACAGGAAGAGGAGGAGAAGGAGGCGTGGATAGGAGATAACAGACAGACACAGACCTCCACACAGTACAAATGGTGAGTACTCCAGGCTAAGATGGATAGCTGCTATGTAGATGGATTTAGAAACCTCTAGAAACCTTCCTCTGGTCTCTGTTAATGGTTGTTGTTGTCTGATCTTCCTCCAGTCTCTCTCTCTCTCTCTCTCTCTCTCTCTCTCTCTCTCTCTCTCTTTCTCTCTCTCTCTCTCGCTCTCTGTCTAACTCAATCTTCTCTCTCGCTCTCTGTCTAACTCAATCTTCTCTCTCGCTCTCTGTCTAACTCAATCTTCTCTCTCTCGCTCTCTGTCTAACTCAATCTTCTCTCTCTCTCTCTCTCTCTCTCTCTCTCTCTCTTTCTCTCTCTCTCTCTCTCTCTCTCTCTCGCTCTCTCTCTCTCTCTCTCTCTCGCTCTCTGTCTAACTCAATCTTCTCTCTCTTTCTCTCTCTCTCTCTCTCTCTCTCGCTCTCTGTCTAACTCAATCTTCTCTCTCTCGCTCTCTGTCTAACTCAATCTTCTCTCTCGCTCTCTCTCTCTCTCTCTCTCTCTCGCTCTCTCTCTCTCTCGCTCTCTGTCTAACTCAATCTTCTCTCTCGCTCTCTGTCTAACTCAATCTTCTCTCTCTCGCTCTCTGTCTAACTCAATCTTCTCTCTCTCTCTCTCTCTCTCTCTCTCTGAATCTTGTTTTTTGTTTTACTGTGATGGTATTACTTTAGGTTTCACTTACGATAATCGTATCACCTTTGTTATTGGGTTGATGCTCAGGATAGGAGGTAATTCAAGAGTCTGTTGAACATTACTAGATTGTAATTCTCTCCCTCTTTCTGCTCTGGTCCTCTTTTCTAGCTCTTCATTGGACCATTCTGGTGTGAGGATCAAGCTACAGAGTTTCTGGAGGAGAATGAGGCATAATGGTCAGAGAAGACTAAAAGAAGGGAAGAAATTAAGGTCTTGGTTGTGTTTTGATAGATGATGTCATGGTGGTCTAGGATAGGAAGCAGCAGTTGGCTTACCAAGGTCTTTTTTTTTGTATTTATTTTTATATTTTATACAATATACTGTCTACAATCTTTATAATTGATTTATTTCAGTAAAGAGAAGTGGGATTTGTTTGTCCTTAGTTTACTGTTTATTTAAACAAAACAAATGTGTAACCTTCATTTAAACATGTAGTCATTTTCAGACCTAGTTCTCTTTTTCAAATGAGCCCTGTAATATTATTGTCATTTTCTGTTTGAAATGAATATTTTTGTACTCAAGTGATAATTATTGCTATTATTGTAAAATAAATTAATCTGCTTTAAAATAACTGTCTTCTAGTTGTGAAATCACTCTCTGATGCAATCAATTCTCTCTCTCTCATCCCTCTCTCTCTCATCCCTCATCCCTCTCTCTCTCTCATCCCTCTCTCTCTCATCCCTCTCTCTCTCTCATCCCTCTCTCTCTCTCATCCCTCTCTCTCTCATCCCTCTCTCTCTCATCCCTCTCTCTCTCTCTCATCCCTCTCTCTCTCATCCCTCTCTCTCTCTCATCCCTCTCTCTCTCATCCCTCTCTCTCTCTCATCCCCTCTCTCTCTCATCCCTCTCTCTCTCATCCCTCTCTCTCTCTCATCCCTCTCTCTCTCATCCCTCTCTCTCTCTCTGGTTTGAGGAACTATTATTGTAGTAAAAGCAAAATAAGCAAACGTTATTAGAGCCGTAAATATGGTGTAATGCGCAACAATATCATATAATTACGTTACATTCGCTGCCATGTCATTCTTACGCCACTGTGGTAAGAAAGCTTGTATCCATGGTGCGACAGCTCTTAGTGTAAGAACGGTATAGACAATTCAGAGTTTAGGATTTATAAAGGACGTGGTTTGCTCGGTAAAAAAAAAACAGTCAGCAGCCTGCTGCGATAATTGTGCACATTTTCATAATTTTCGCCCTAATTACTAATTTACAAAGAATACGGGACGGGACTATTATTCTGAAGGATTATACAATTCCGTGACTCTGGACCGGAGATGCAGGAGAACCAGCTGATTCTTGAGAAGGGAAAGTGAAAGTGGGATACCTAAATGTAACGACACGAGGTTGGAGCACAGACGGAGCAATAAGACAGTCATTTCACTGCATGTCAAACATGTCAAACATCTGATTGGCGTTTCCTCTCACTGTTTCCAAAATTACAATCTCTCTCTAGTTTAAAAAGACTGATTTTTATGGGGATTTTTTTCATAATGCCAATTAGATTTCCAAGGGGCATCAACTCTGGTTAAAACCACTACAATGACAAGACACGTGCACAGATAGGGGTCTAGAAGTGCTACCCTCCTCCAGTGAAAATACCCCTACAAATAAGATTGATCTATTTTAGATATTGGCGACCAAAAACTGGACATATGTGTCGTTTTTAGACATGAACACCTGTTCCCTAAATGTCTCTGCAAGGTCCTGACAAAGAGGATTCCACCAAAGCATTTCCTTGAAGCAAAAAAAACATGGCGTGAATTCTCCACAAGTGATGACAATTCTTCTGTAGAAGAGGGCTAAACGTGTTTTTGTACTTCCATGGAACTAACCTGTGTCACCTGAGAGTGGAGGAGGTGAGAGACCGCCCCTTATGAAATAATAATTTTTGTTCACCTCCCCAGTGGCTTAAAAGGAGAGCACACACAGGCAGACAATGTTACAAGACTTTTATTCTCTCTCACACACATTCACAGATAAAGTTTAGCCATCAAATAGTTGGTTCCTGGGCTGAAAACCTACCAATTAAGTAAAGTGTTTCCTCTTATTGATAAGGATGAAAGGAAAACATATTGTCTAAGTGTGATAATTATGGATGCTTTTCTACTTCTAATGAACTAACCTGCCAATGAACTAACCTGCCAATGAACTAACCTGCCAATGAACTAACCTGCCAATGAACTAACCTGCCAATGAACTAACCTGCCAATGAACTAACCTGCCAATGAACTAACCTGCCAATGAACTAACCTGCCAATGAGCTAACCTGCCAATGAACTAACCTGCCAATGAACTAACCTGCCAATGAACTAACCTGCCAATGAGCTAACCTGCCAATGAACTAACCTGCCAATGAGCTAACCTGCCAATGAGCTAACCTGCCAATGAGCTAACCTGCCAATGAACTAACCTGCCAATGAACTAACCTGCCAATGAGCTAACCTGCCAATGAACTAACCTGCGTAACCTGAAAGTGGAGGAGGTGAGAGACCGCCCCTTATGAAATAAGAAACAAGGTTTTTCTTCACCTCCCCAGTGGCTTAAACACACAGGTAGACAGTATTGCATGGGTTCCCAAACTTTTTTGCCCCACGACCCCATTTTGATATCTGAAAATTCTCGTGACTCCAACCATGTGAAGAAATGTGCTAATTAAATGCCAAGTTTTACTTTTTTTTATTTGGGGCTATGGCAGGCAATTATAAAACATTCTAACAGTATTTCTGATTGTCTTCTCAACTCACCATCACATACTTTAAAATGGTGGGCTGTGACAGTCAATTGAAAATGATTTTGACACAATGTATCTTATCTCACCTCCACTAATGAGATGGGTGTGCTTGACACATGTCAGGGGGTGTGGTCAATAGCGCACACCTCATCTCTGCTCTCAAATCCAACCTGGATGGATATTTGGTTTTAATGCAGACAAGAGCACTGAATCCAGCTTCACACAGATATGAGCTGGTGAAGGGTATCCTACCATGCTTTCAAAACAACTGGGAACTCTGAAAAATCATGACATCAGTGATCTTTAGGTCGGAAACTCGGAGCTCTAGAAAAGGGGCCCCGAGTTCCTGAGTTGGAATTCCGAGTTGTATGACCATTCAAAACGGTTTTTCCCAGTTGGAGCTTGTTTCTTTTCGAGTCCCCAGTTGTCTTGACCGCACTGAAGTTGGAAGTCTGAGATTTCAGAGTTCCCAGTTCTTTTGAACGCAGCAGTACTGCTCAGAGGGAGAAGGCAGGGCAGGAACCAAAACTCCTCCATAGTGGTTCAATCTTCTTCCATTGAAGAATAGTGGAGGCCGCTGTGTTCTTGGGGACCTTCAATGATGCAGACATTTCCTGGTACCCTTCCCCAGATCTGTTCCTCGACACAATCCTGTCTCGGTGCTCTACGGACAATTCCTTCGACCTCATGGCTTGGTTTTTGTGCTGACATGCACTGTCAACTGTGGGACCTTGTTATAGAGAGGTGTGTAACTTTTAATGCATTGGTGTTATTAAACTACACAGCGCAAACAGAGCGGAAATCTGAGAAAATAGGCATCATTGCGAGTGCTGTGTGATATGTGATGTGAACTGTGACTGAAGGAGTGGGATGGTTATTTTATTTGTCATATATATATGATGTGCCCCCCCCCCCATCTTAAAGAATCAGAAGAAAAAGAGATCCGAAAGAGATCCGTGACCCGGAAGGGGATGGAGTAGACAGGTGGGTGTTTGAAAGGGTCAAAGTGGGATCCGTTTCAGGAGCTGAATGAGCAGGTTATGACTCAGATTCAGATGAGAGGGGATGTGGATAGTATGAGTAACTGGGTGAGAACAGCGTTAGTGGGGGGAAGCTACTGAGGCTATACCTAAGAGTTCAGGGAGGAGGAGGAGGAGGAGGAGAAGGAGGAGGAAATCAGTCCCGTGGTGGACGGAGGAGTGTGTGGCAACGGTGAGGAGTAGGAACAGGGCATTTAGAGTACTGAAAAGGACACATAACTTCCAACACCTGATTCAGTATAAAAAGGCCCAGGCCCTGGTGAGGAGAACTATCCCTCAGACAAAGAGGTCATGTTGGCGTCGGTTCTGTGACACCATTGGAAGGGCGACACCTGTGGGAGAAGTGTGGGGGATGATTAAGAGGATGAGTGGGGTCAGAAGGGAGTGGGATTATCCAGTGTTGACGAGTGAGAAGGATGTGGCAGTAACAGATGAGGAGAAGGTAGAGATGATGGCCAAAGCGTTTGTAGAAGTGCATAGCTCTGCATTATTTTTCAGAGGAGGTGCAGAGGGGGAGAGAAGAAACGAGAGAGGAGCATCCTGGAGTACTGGATAAGAGGGAGGATGTAAATGATGTGTTGAATGCACCATTTACCATGGCAGAGGTGAAAAGGGCAATAGGTAAGGCTGGGTTAACTTCACCTGGGAAAGATGAGGTGTGCTACGTTATGTTGGCCCATCTTAGTCATGGTTTTGGTGTTGTACAACAGAGTGTGGGAGGAGGGGAAACTACCAGACAGCTGGAAGGAGACAGTAGTGGGACCAATCAACTACCAGACAGCTGAAAGGAGACCAATCAACTACCAGACAGCTGGAAGGAGACAGTAGTGGGACCAATCAACTACCAGACAGCTGGAAGGAGACAGTAGTGGGACCAATCAACTACCAGACAGCTGTAAGGAGACAGTAGTGGGACCAATCAACTACCAGACAGCTGGAAGGAGACAGTAGTGGGACCAATCAACTACCAGACAGCTGGAAGGAGACAGTAGTGGGACCAATCAACTACCAGACAGCTGGAAGGAGACAGCAGTGGCACCAATCAACTACCAGACAGCTGGAAGGAGACAGTAGTGGGACCAATCAACTACCAGACAGCTGGAAGGAGACAGCAGTGGGACCAATCAACTACCAGACAGCTGGAAGGAGACAGTAGTGGGACCAATCAACTACCAGACAGCTGGAAGGAGACAGTAGTGGGACCAATCAACTACCAGACAGCTGGAAGGAGACCAATCAACTACCAATCAACTACCAGACAGCTGTAAGGAGACAGTAGTGGGACCAATCAACTACCAATCAACTACCAGACAGCTGTAAGGAGACAGTAGTGGGACCAATCAACTACCAGACAGCTGGAAGGAGACAGTAGTGGGACCAATCAACTACCAGACAGCTGGAAGGAGACAGTAGTGGGACCAATCAACTACCAGACAGCTGGAAGGAGACAGTAGTGGGACCAATCAACTACCAGACAGCTGTAAGGAGACAGTAGTGGGACCAATCAACTACCAGACAGCTGGAAGGAGACAGTAGTGGGACCAATCAACTACCAGACAGCTGGAAGGAGACAGTAGTGGGACCAATCAACTACCAGACAGCTGGAAGGAGACAGCAGTGGCACCAATCAACTACCAGACAGCTGGAAGGAGACAGTAGTGGGACCAATCAACTACCAGACAGCTGGAAGGAGACAGCAGTGGGACCAATCAACTACCAGACAGCTGGAAGGAGACAGTAGTGGGACCAATCAACTACCAGACAGCTGGAAGGAGACAGTAGTGGGACCAATCAACTACCAGACAGCTGGAAGGAGACCAATCAACTACCAGACAGCTGGAAGGAGACAGTAGGGGGACCAATCAACTACCAGACAGCTGGAAGGAGACAGTAGTGGGACCAATCAACTACCAGACAGCTGGAAGGAGACCAATCAACTACCAATCAACTACCAGACAGCTGTAAGGAGACAGTAGTGGGACCAATCAACTACCAATCAACTACCAGACAGCTGTAAGGAGACAGTAGTGGGACCAATCAACTACCAGACAGCTGGAAGGAGACAGTAGTGGGACCAATCAACTACCAGACAGCTGGAAGGAGACAGTAGTGGGACCAATCAACTACCAGACAGCTGTAAGGAGACAGTAGTGGGACCAATCAACTACCAGACAGCTGGAAGGAGACAGTAGGGGGACCAATCAACTACCAGACAGCTGGAAGGAGACAGACCAATCAACTACCAGACAGCTGGAAGGAGACAGTAGGGGGACCAATCAACTACCAGACAGCTGGAAGGAGACAGTAGTGGGACCAATCAACTACCAGACAGCTGGAAGGAGACAGTAGGGGGACCAATCAACTACCAGACAGCTGGAAGGAGACAGTAGTGGGACCAATCAACTACCAGACAGCTGGAAGGAGACCAATCAACTACCAGACAGCTGGAAGGAGACCAATCAACTACCAGACAGCTGGAAGGAGACAGTAGTGGGATCAATCAACTACCAGACAGCTGGAAGGAGGCAATAGTGGGACCAATCAACTACCAGACAGCTGGAAGGAGACAGTAGTGGGACCAATCAACTACCAGACAGCTGGAAGGAGACAGTAGGGGGACCAATCAACTACCAGACAGCTGGAAGGAGACAGACCAATCAACTACCAGACAGCTGGAAGGAGACAGTAGGGGGACCAATCAACTACCAGACAGCTGGAAGGAGACAGTAGTGGGACCAATCAACTACCAGACAGCTGGAAGGAGACAGTAGGGGGACCAATCAACTACCAGACAGCTGGAAGGAGACAGTAGTGGGACCAATCAACTACCAGACAGCTGGAAGGAGACCAATCAACTACCAGACAGCTGGAAGGAGACAGTAGTGGGATCAATCAACTACCAGACAGCTGGAAGGAGGCAATAGTGGGACCAATCAACTACCAGACAGCTGGAAGGAGACAGTAGTGGGACCAATCAACTACCAGACAGCTGGAAGGAGACAGTAGTGGGACCAATCAACTACCAGACAGCTGGAAGGAGACAGTAGTGGGACCAATCAACTACCAGAGAGCTGGAAGGAGACAGTAGTGGGACCAATCAACTACCAGACAGCTAGAAGGAGACAGTAGTGGGACCAATCAACTACCAGACAGCTGGAAGGAGACAGTAGGGGGACCAATCAACTACCAGACAGCTGGAAGGAGATAGTAGTGGGACCAATCAACTACCAGACAGCTGGAAGGAGACAGTAGGGGGACCAATCAACTACCAGACAGCTGGAAGGAGACAGTAGTGGGACCAATCAACTACCAGACAGCTGGAAGGAGACAGTAGGGGGACCAATCAACTACCAGACAGCTGGAAGGAGACAGTAGTGGGACCAATCAACTACCAGACAGCTGGAAGGAGACCAATCAACTACCAGACAGCTGGAAGGAGACCAATCAACTACCAGACAGCTGGAAGGAGACAGTAGTGGGATCAATCAACTACCAGACAGCTGGAAGGAGGCAATAGTGGGACCAATCAACTACCAGACAGCTGGAAGGAGACAGTAGTGGGACCAATCAACTACCAGAGAGCTGGAAGGAGACAGTAGTGGGACCAATCAACTACCAGACAGCTAGAAGGAGACAGTAGTGGGACCAATCAACTACCAGACAGCTGGAAGGAGGCAATAGTGGGACCAATCAACTACCAGACAGCTGGAAGGAGACAGTAGTGGGATCAATCAACTACCAGACAGCTGGAAGGAGACAATAGTGGGACCAATCAACTACCAGACAGCTGGAAGGAGACAGTAGTGGGACCAATCAACTACCAGAGAGCTGGAAGGAGAGAGTAGTGGGACCAATCAACTACCAGACAGCTAGAAGGAGACAGTAGTGGGACCAATCAACTACCAGACAGCTGGAAGGAGACAGTAGTGGGACCAATCAACTATCAGACAGCTGGAAAGAGACAGTAGTGGGACCAATCAACTACCAGACAGCTGGGAGGAGACAGTAGTGGGACCAATCAACTACCAGACAGCTGGAAGGAGACAGTAGTGGGACCAATCAACTACCAGACAGCTGGAAGGAGACAGTAGTGGCACCAATCCAGAAGCCAGGGAAGGACCCAATGAAGCCAACAAGCTATTGGCCAATAGCTTTAACATCACATGTATGTAAGATTATGGAACGTATGATTACGGAGAGGCTAACTTACTTCCTGAAGAGCAGGGGGCTAGTATCACCACGTCAGAGTGGATACAGGAAGGGTAGGGGAACTATGGACCCAGTGCTCTGATAGAAGCAGAGGTCAGGAAGGGGAACTATGGACCCAGTACTCTGATAGAAGCAGAGGTCAGGAAGGGGAACTATGGACCCAGTACTCTGTTAGAAGCAGAGGTCAGGAAGGGGAACTATGGACCCAGTACTCTGTTAGAAACAGAGGTCAGGAAGGGGAACTATGGACCCAGTACTCTGTTAGAAGCAGAGGTCAGGAAGAGGAACTATGGACCCAGTACTCTGCTAGAAGCAGAGGTCAGGAAGGCTCAGGTGAACAAGGAGACTGTTGTAGCTGTATTTTTTGATGTGGAGAAGGCGTATGATATGATATGGAAGGAGGGATTGTTAATCAAGCTTGATATTATGGGTGTAGGAGGAAGAACATATAACTGGATAAAGGATTTCCTGTTTGGAAGGTCTATCCAGGGGAGGGTGGGGAAGTCTCTGTCAGGCAGCTACCTGGTGGATAAAGGAACACCACAGGGGAGTGTGATTTCGTCCTCTGTTGTTCTCAATCATGATCAATGATATTTACTCTCAGGTACAGCCGGATATTGGGAGTTCGTTATTTTCAGGTGATGGGGCCTTATGGAAGAGAGGAAGAAATGTGCCATACAAAGTCAGGAAGGTACAGGAAGCAATTGTTGAGGTGGGTATTAATGTGGGGATTCAGGTTCTCTGTAGTGAAAACTCAGACAGTGTTCTTTACCAGGAGGAAGGTGGGAGATGAGGTATGCTTGAGGTTATATAGGAGAAACTTGGACAGGGTGGGGGCCTTCAGGTTCCTTGGGGTAAACTTTGACACTAGACTGACCTGGGCAGAACACAGAGTGGTGGGAAAGAGTAAGAAGGTACTAAATGTGATGCGCTGTCTGACGGGGAAGGAGTGGGGGGGGGGGGGAGTTCCTCATTGAGGACCATGTATGTTGCATTGATCCAATCTGAAATAGACTATGGCAGTATAGCATATGGTTCGGCAGCCCGGACATCATTGGGAAGGCTAGATGTCATGCAGGGGCAAGGACTCAGAATATGTAGTGGGGCGTTTCGGACCTCCCCAGTGGCTGCACTACAGCTGGAGATGGGGGATATGCCATTGCAGATTAGGAGACAGCAGCTGGCAATGAATTATTTGGTCAACCTACAAGGTGCCACTTCCTGCGAAAGGGATTTTACAGGCATGCTGGGAACATGAGCGAAGACAGAACATGACACTGTATGGAAGGGAGTTTAGTCCAATGGTAGCTATTCCTGTCAATCCAGCATGGCTACTCCTGCCTCCAGTAGTTGATCTAGAAGTGTTGGAGAGACTACAGAAAGATAGGCAGGGTGTTGATCCATCTGATTTGTTTAAGAGACGTCTGGATACTGTGTATCAGGATTTTGTGGCCATTAACACAGATGGTTCGTAAGATCAAAGGACAGGACATACCGGGTCAGCATTTGTAGTGCAGGAATATCGGGTGGAAGTCTGGAAACGTATTACAGATCATCTGGCTGTATATACAGCAGAGCTGATGGCCATACTGTTAGCCTTGCAGTGGGGGGAGGAAGTCAAGCCAGACAGAGTAGTAATTTGCTCTGATTCATGTGCAGTGTTGATGAGTCTCCAGTCCTTTAGGTCATGTAGCGGATGAGACCTGCTTTATGAGTTGCTACAAACCCATGGCAGGGTTAAACAGATACGATAGACTTGGGCCCATGTGGGGGTGGAGGGGAAAGAGGCAGTTGATGTACTGGCTAAACAAGCACTTCGAAGTGGGGATGTTGATGTACAGTGATGGTGTAGAGATGGCAGGAGCAGGTTAAAAGCCTGATATGGACAGTGATGGTGCAGAGATGGTAGGAGCAGGTTAAAAGCCTGATATGGACAGTGATGGTGTAGAGATGGCAGGAGCAGGTTAAAAGCCTGATATGTACAGTGATGGTGTAGAGATGGCAGGAGCAGGTTAAAAGCCTGATATGTACAGTGATGGTGTAGAGATGGCAGGAGCAGGTTAAAAGCCTGATATGGACAGTGATGGTGCAGAGATGGCAGTAGCAGGCTAAAAGCCTGATATGGACAGTGATGGTGCAGAGATGGTAGGAGCAGGTTAAAAGCCTGATATGGACAGTGATGGTGTAGAGATGGCAGGAGCAGGTTAAAAGCCTGATATGTACAGTGATGGTGTAGAGATGGCAGGAGCAGGTTAAAAGCCTGATATGTACAGTGATGGTGTAGAGATGGCAGGAGCAGGTTAAAAGCCTGATATGGACAGTGATGGTGCAGAGATGGCAGTAGCAGGCTAAAAGCCTGATATGGACAGTGATGGTGCAGAGATGGTAGGAGCAGGTTAAAAGCCTGATATGGACAGTGATGGTGTAGAGATGGCAGGTTAAAAGCCTGATATGGACAGTGATGGTGTAGAGATGGCAGGTTAAAAGCCTGATATGGACAGTGATGGTGTAGAGATGGCAGGAGCAGGCTAAAAGCCTGATATGGACAGTGATGGTGCAGAGATGACAGGCTAAAAGCCTGATATGGACAGTGATGGTGCAGAGATGGCAGGAGCAGGCTAAAAGCCTGATATGGACAGTGATGGTGCAGAGATGACAGGCTAAAAGCCTGATATGGACAGTGATGGTGCAGAGATGACAGGCTAAAAGCCTGATATGGACAGTGATGGTGCAGAGATGGCAGGAGCAGGTTAAAAGCCTGATATGGACAGTGATGGTGCAGAGATGGCAGGCTAAAAGCCTGATATGGACAGTGATGGTGCAGAGATGGCAGGAGCAGGCTAAAAGCCTGATATGGACAGTGATGGTGCAGAGATGGCAGGAGCAGGTTAAAAGCCTGATATGGACAGTGATGGTGCAGAGATGGCAGTAGCAGGCTAAAAGCCTGATATGGACAGTGATGGTGCAGAGATGGCAGGAGCAGGTTAAAAGCCTGATATGGACAGTGATGGTGTAGAGGTGGCAGGGGCAGGTTAAAAGCCTGATATGGACAGTGATGGTGTAGAGATGACAGGAGCAGGTTAAAAGCCTGATATGGACAGTGATGGTGCAGAGATGGCAGGTTAAAAGCCTGATATGGACAGTGATGGTGTAGAGATGGCAGGAGCAGGCTAAAAGCCTGATATGGACAGTGATGGTGTAGAGATGTCAGGTTAAAAGCTTGATATGGACAGTGATGGTATAGAGATGGCAGGAGCAGGCTAAAAGCCTGATATGGACAGTGATGGCATAGAGATGGCAGGAGCAGGCTAAAAGCCTGATATGGACAGTGATGGTGCAGAGATGGCAGGAGCAGTGGAATAGAGATAGTAAGGGCAGGCATTTATTTCAAGTACAGAGGAAAGTCAGGGAGGGGAGGACAGCAAGATGGGATAGGAGAGATGAGGCTATTTTTACAAGATTAAGGGTGGGACACAGCCAGTTGAATAAGACCTTAAATGTGATGGGAAAGCATCCAACGGGAAAGTGTGATTATTACCAGGAAACAGGGACCGTGGAACATGTATTGCTACAGTTTGGGCAGTATCAGAGGGAAAGAGAGAGGTTGAGATCTAGTATGAGGGAGAAGGGGATACAGGAAATTAGTTTAAAGAGTATATTGACTAGAACGTCATTAGATATAGTCTCAAATATTTGATCTTTTTTGAGCGCAACGGGGCTGGTAGGTATGATTTAGTTTGTCCTGATCTCTGGCCCACACTCCAGTACAGTAGGTGGCTGTAATGCACCATAACGTTGGATGCCAACCACCGATAAACCCCTCCGCAGAAGAAGAATCCGTGACCCGGAAGTACTTAGTATTTCCGGCTTGCTTCACAGCGGTCTGCTGTTAGGTGGTCTTATGATCGGGGTTTTAAAGCTTATAAAATAAGTATTTTTTTATTTACAGAAATACGTTTTATTATGTAACTACATTTTATTTAATTTTTATTACAACCGAGTCGACTGTTTCCGACCGAAACCCCTCGCGTGTTGTGTGTGTCAGCTTATCTACTTCTCTGTCGTTGGAAAACAATGAAATGAAGGCCTAGCGTTACGAGTTAATCGGCAAAATAGCGAACGTCAGCTAGCTAAATCAGATCATTCTGCTAGCCTGTGTGGGATTTCAATTGATGACTGTATTTATCATCGACATTACACTGTGAAATCAAATCAGGTATGTAGATGGTTTTATGTCTCAAACACGATGTTTTCGGTTGGGTTACATCCGAGTGGTATATTGACGTTTCTAACTACGTTAGCTAGCTAGCTAGGCTTGCAATGGGATAAGTAGCTCAAGTTAGCCAGCTAGCTACTGTAGTTGTCTATGTCTTCAGTAATGACAATCTCGGCTAGCTCTGTTTTTTACTTTTCTGCATTTGATCGATTGTATTGTTTGAGAAATGGGTAACAAATACAATACAACTTGATCATATTGAATAGATCAGTGGTTCCCAAACTATATATATATATATATATATATATATATATATATATATATATATATATATTTTATTATTTTGTCAATGTCATCCCGCGACCCACCGTTTGGGAACCGCTGCAATAGATTACGCCTGGAGGAGGTGAAATGTGGATGTTAACTATCAAAATGTTGTGACACTCTTTGGTTATCTAGCTAGGCCTTTGTCTCAGGAGAGTCCACTGTCTTGGCCTAAACATTGCAATGGTCAACCTAGATGAAAAACAGTTTAGATGGAGAAGCTCCTTCTCTTTTTTTGTATCATAAATGGCTAGTATAACATGTGTAGCGTTGATAAGTGCAGTTGTCTTGAGCACACTAGCTAGATTGCTGTTTTTGAACAACGTTGTTGTCAACAACTTGACAGTCAGACACTAGATAAGGGCTGTGGTCTGTATTGTTATTTTGCAAGTCAGTTAAAAACTAATTCTTATTTACCATGACGGCCTACCAAAAGGCCTCCTGCGGGGACGGGGGCTTGGGATTAAATATTTTAAATAAATATAGGACAAAACACACATCACGACAAGAGAGACAACACAACACTACATAAAGAGAGACCTAAGACGACAACATAGCAAGGCAGCAACATATGACAACAACACGGTAGCAACACAACATGACAACAACACGGTAGCAACATAACATGACAACAACACGGTAGCATCATGACAACAACATGGTAGCAACATAACATGACAACAACACGGTAGCAACATGACAACAACATGGTAGCAACACAACATGACAACATGGTAGCAACACAACATGACAACAACACGGTAGCAACACAACATGACAACAACACGGTAGCAACATGACAACAACACGGTAGAAACACAACATGACAACAACATGGTAGCAACACAACATGACAACAACACGGTAGCAACATAACAACAACATGGTAGCAACACAACATGACAACAACACGGTAGCAACACAACATGGTAGAAACACATGACAACAACACGGTAGCAACATAACAACAACACGGTAGCAACACAACATGACAACAACATGGTAGCAACACATGACAACAACATGGTAGCAACACATGACAACAACATGGTAGCAACATGACAACAACATGGTAGCAACATGACAACAACACGGTAGCAACACAACATGACAACAACACGGTAGAAACACAACATGACAACAACATGGTAGCAACACATGACAACAACATGGTAGCAACACAACATGACAACAACACGGTAGCAACACAACATGACAACAACACGGTAGCAACGCAACATGACAACAACACGGTAGCAACGCAACATGACAACAACACGGTAGCAACGCAACATGACAACAACACGGTAGCAACATGACAACAACATGGTAGCAACACAACATGACAACAACACGGTAGCAACATGACAACAACACGGTAGCAACAAAACATGACAACAACACGGTAGCAACAAAACATGACAACAACACGGTAGCAACATGACAACAACACGGTAGCAACATGACAACAACACGGTAGCAACACAACATGACAACACGGTAGCAACACAACATGACAACAACACGGTAGCAACACAACATGACAACAACACAACATGGTAGCAGCACAAAACATGGTACAAACATTATTGGGCACAGACAACAGCACAAAGGGCAAGAAGGTAGAGGCAACAATACATCACACAAAGCAGCCACAACTGTCAGTAAGACTGTCCATGATTTGGGTCTTTGAATGAAGAGATTGAGATAAAACTGTCCAGTTTTATACTCCAGGACAGCTAGCAAACTACCTTGCAGGGTTTTGTTACAGCCCATTTAGTGCACTACATTCGATCATTTGGGACGCAGGTTTCTCCTCGACACAGTTCAAATCTAATTGTATTTGTCACATGCGCCGAATACAACAGGTGTAGTAGACGTTACCGTGAAATGCTTACTTACAAGCCCTTAACCCACAATGCAGTTAGAATCATCACAACTAGCTTCAACCAACTCTCCAAAGACTTCTATAGTGCAGCCAGGCAATGGAAGAAGAGATGCATGTTAGCAGCCTAGGTGAGATGAGATGAGATGCAGCCTAGGTGAGAGGAGATGCAGCCTAGGTGAGAGGAGATGAGATGCAGCCTAGGTGAGAGGAGATGAGATGCAGCCTAGGTGAGAGGAGATGCAGCCTAGGTGAGAGGAGATGCAGCCTAGGTGAGAGGAGATGCAGCCTAGGTGAGAGGAGATGCAGCCTAGGTGAGATGAGATGCAGCCTAGGTGAGACGAGATGCAGCCTAGGTGAGAGGAGATGAGATTCAGCCTAGGTGAGAGGAGATGAGATGCAGCCTAGGTGAGATGAGATGCAGCCTAGGTGAGAGGAGATGAGATGAGATGCAGCCTAGGTGAGAGGAGATGAGATGCAGCCTAGGTGAGAGGAGATGAGATGCAGCCTAGGTGAGAGGAGATGAGATGCAGCCTAGGTGAGAGGAGATGAGATGCAGCCTAGGTGAGAGGAGATGAGATGCAGCCTAGGTGAGAGGAGATGAGGACATCATGATTACACATTGTAAGAAGTTGGATAAACTCCTAGGCCTGTATTCACCAAGTGTCTCAGAGTAGGAGTGCTGATCTGGGATCAGTTCTCTCTTTTAGATTGTAATGAATAGACAAGGAGAGATCTGGGGCCGTATCCACAAAGCATTTCAGAGTGAGAGTGCTGGATCTGGGATCAGTTTTGCCCTTTTATTTCATAATTACAGATCCCAGATCAGCACTCTTACTCTGAAATGCTTTGTGTATACGGGCCCAGACCCCAGATCTCTCGTGTCCATGTCATCTTTATCTAAAAGAGAAAACACATCCTAGTTCAGTATTCCTGTTCTGAGATGCTTCATGAACAAAGGCTCAGGAGTCAGTCTTTGGCTGATAGAAGAATTTAGCAGACAGATGAAATGGACACGTCACATATTCACAGTATGTATTTCTTGCTAAATGAGCATTCTGTAACATGTAATGTTTTTTTGCCTAGACCTTTCATCAAGGTGTGATGACATGGTAAATACTGTACAAGATATGTCCCTCATTGATAGGATCTCTTCTTTGCTCTCCCCTCCTCTCCTTAGGTATGTCCTCCCAGCTCCAGGTGTTCTCAGCTCCCTCCAGCTCCTCCAGCGCATTTTGCCGTGTCAAGAAGATGAAGGTGGAGAACTGTGTTTGGGACGCTTCCTCTGACTGCCCATACGGTTCCGTGGGGGGCCAGCAGGGAGTAGGGGGTTACTCCTTCACCCCTGCACTAGGCATGGCGGTGCCCCCATTCGCCCCCTCAGCGTTAGTGTTCCCTCCCGCCCCAGGCTCCCGTGGCCAGGTGGTGGTCAGGCCAGCAGACAGCACGGGCAACCTCCCCCGGGGCTCCAGTCGCCGCCTCAACGACCAGTACACACACTCCTCGCACACCAACTCTGAGACGGCCAGCATGGGGAACAGGATACGACGACAGGGCCAGAAGAGAAAGAACGACGACGTCGTCGTCAAAGGGAGCGGGAGTGGGTGTGGGAGTGTTCAGATCTTGGAGGAGCTCTCTGCCCCTCCTCCCGTCTTCTCCACGCGTACGGGGGGAGGAGGAGGAGGAGGGGGTACGGGCCAGTCCATCCCCCACTCGGCCCCCACCACCAAGAGCTCCAGCTCCAACGGAGAGGGGGACTACCAGCTGGTGCAGCATGAGATTCTGTGTTCAGTCTCCTGTAGTTATGAGGTGCTGGAGTTCCTTGGGAGGGGGACCTTCGGTCAGGTGGCCAAGTGTTGGAAGAGGGGAACCAATGAGATCGTGGCCATCAAGATCCTCAAGAACCACCCTTCGTACGCACGACAGGGCCAGATCGAGGTGAGTCATTTATTTGATCTGGATTGATTTGGTTAATTCATGTTTATCGCCCTTCAGGTTGTAGTACTACTTTGTTAGTCTGTTACGGTTGGTTGATTTAATTGGTGATGTGTATTAGCCTGGATTTCAGACTAATGTGATCTGTTTCGCCTTCATGGTTTTGTGACGTGAGAGCATATCAGCTTGGATACCTGGCTAGACGTTTATTAGCCTGGATTCCAGATTAATGTGATCTGTTTCGCCTTCATGGTTTTGTGACGTGAGAGCATATCAGCGTGGATACCTGGCTAGACGTTTATTGCCTTTCAAGAGGAAATGTTCCATAGACCTTAGAGCGACTGCCTCTAAAAAAGCAACCAATCCCCTTGAAAACGGCCTATGTCGCATTGATATGAATCAGACTCATTTAGTCTAGTGTCAAAAATGTACCAGGAAGTGTAAATTGGATAATTTTGGTCTTAAAGTCAGTCTGGTCTAAAACAGAGTTTGGAACGTGAGTGTGTCACAACTAGTAAATGGTTCTGTTTAGAAACTAGGTACAAATGAGGATTTTCTACACTGAACAACATGCAAAATCTGTTGATAAAGTCATTGATAATAATCAGCCATTTTTTTTTTTACATTTTAGTCATTTTAGCAGACGCTCTTATCCAGAGCGACTTACAGTAGTGAATGCATACATTTCATACAATTTCATACATATCATACATTTTTTTTCTGTGCTGGCCCCCCGTGGGAATCGAACCCACAACCCTGGTGTTGCAAACACCATGCTCTACCAACTGAGCTACAGGGAAGGCTATTGTGGCCTACCTCCAGCCAATTTATTTTCATGTCATTACATTGTTCTATAAGGGGGATCATAGCTATATTCAATATAACTCACAAGTTGACGTTTAAGCCTTTCTCACGGTCGGCGTCTTGACGGATTTGTCCAAATTCGTGTGACATAAAACATTTCCTTATCTGTCCTTGCATTTAATTAGTCCGTTAAATTAGCCATAGATTCCAGGATTCTTACAAGGTTCAATCTGTCAGACATTTTTTTTTGTTGTTGTATAGAGATCTCAGTAATGCAGTGTAACTACGTAACATTTAGTGTCTCCTTATGTTAACGGTTGTGAAAACTATTTTCATGGGCACATAAATCCAAAATAATGTCTGCATTACGAAATCGAATGTCTCTGACTCACCTAACCATGATACTTAAAAACGTAAATCGATACTGTCATTAGGGCGGCGCACAATTGGCCCAGCGTAGTCCGGGTTTGGCCGTCATTGTAAAATAATCATTTCCTAGTTAAATGAAATCCAATATTTCTAATTATGCTATTATACTTGTTGGGTGTGCATTTGGTGTCGAGCTGTTTTTAATTACTCTGATATTTTCACACATCGTCTGATCCAGGAAGGAATTTTCTGACTGACAGTCAAGTGAAGAACAGCTGTTGTGATAGTCTATGAAAGGCAACAACAGCCCAAGTGCTGGAAAAAAGGTGTTTTGCGAGAAATGTCCAGAACCATTTTGGTGTCTCATTTGTTATGCCGGTGAAAACAGTTATGCCTGGATCCACGTTGGATCTAATATCCCTAACGAATTAATGTTGTCAAATCCCTACAAACTTATTCAGAATGCTGCGGACAGCCTGGTGTTCAACTTTCACAAGTTCTCCCAGAGCAGGTGCCCCTAACGATCACGGATTACAAAAAGAAAGCCAGCCACGTCGCGGACACCAACGTTGCCCTATCGGACGAGCTGAACATCTTTTTCGAGCACAATGACGACTTTGAGCGGCCAGAGGAAAATCCCCTGGGGGCAACGAGGGATACGTACTTACGGTCTCCACGGAGGACGTGTGTAGGTTATTCAAACAAGTTAACCTTCGTAAGGCTGCCGACCGAGACTGCATCCAAAGCCACGTCCTCAGAGTATGTTCAAACCAGCTGGCTGTTGTGTTTTCTGACATTATCAATCTCTCTCTAGCTCAGGACGCCATCCACACCTGCTTCAAGATGTCCGCTATCATCCCCGTGCCCAAGAAAGGGAAAGTAACTGAACTGAATGACCACTGACCAGTAGCACTCACTTCCTTCATCATGAAATGATTCAAACTCCACATCACCACCTCCATCCCCGACACACTCGACCCTTTACAATTTGCCTGCCGGCCCTTGACAGATCCACAGATGACGCAATCGCCGTTGCACTGCACGCTGCCTTCACCCACCTGGATAAAAGGAAATGCATATGTGAGGGTGCAGTTCCATCGACTACAGCTCAGCCTTCAGTACCATAGTGCCCTCTAAGCTCACCACAAAACTAACGTCCCTGGGAGTGAACTCCTCCCTATGCAGCTGGGTCCTGGACATCCTGACGAGACGCCCCCCCCCCCAAGTGGTGGAGGTAGGCCACATTACCTCCTCCACACTGATCCTCAACTCGGGGGGGGGGGCCACAAGGGTGTGTCCTCAGTCCCCTCCTGTACTCCCTGTATACCCACGACTGCGTGGCCTCGCACAGTTCCAACTCCATCAAGTTCGCTTACAAGACGACAGTAGTAGGCCTGATTACCAACAACAACGAAACTGTCTACAGGGAGGAGGTAGGCACTCTGACGGCGTGGTGTCGGGTAAACAACCTCTCACTCAACGTCAGAAAAACAAAGGAGCTGATTGTGGACTTCAGGACAAACCAGGCTGAGCATAGCCCCATTCTCATATATGGGGCTGCCGTGGAGGCGGCCAAAAACTTAAGTTCCTCTACGTACACATCTTCGAATGAGCTGAACTGGTCAAATCACATGGAGACCGTGGTGAAGGCACGACAGCGACTCTTCAACTTAGGATACTGAAGAAATTCGTCATGTCCGTGAGGCCCCTCAGTGTTCTACAGAAGCACCATCGAGAGCATACTTTCGGGGTGCAACACCGCCTGGTACGGCTCCGCCGCGGACCGCAAGGTGCTACAGAGGGTGGTACGCTCAGCCCAATGTACCATTTGGGTGCTCACTGCCTGGCCTCCAGTACACAAGAAGATCATCAGAGACCCGAGCCATGGCCTGTTCTCCCCGCTTCCATCACTCAGACATGGGCAGTATAGCAGCGTCATGGCAAAAACTATCAGACAGACATTTTTTATTTAACCTTTATTTAACTAGGCAAGTCAGTTAAGAACAAATTCTTATATACAATTACGGCCTAGGAACAGTGGGTTAACTGCCTTGTTCCGGGCAGAATGACAGATTTTTACCTTGTCAACTGGGGGATTCGTTCTAAGCAACCTTTCGGTTACTGGCCCAACGCTCTAACCACTAGGCTACCTGCTGGTTACTGGCCCAACGCTCTAACCACTAGGCTACCTGCTGGTTACTGGCCCAACGCTCTAACCACTAGGCTACATGCTGGTTACTGGCCCAGCGCTCTAACCACTAGGTTACCTGCTGGTTACTGGCCCAACGCTCTAACCACTAGGTTACCTGCTGGTTACTGGCCCAACGCTCTAACCACTAGGTTACCTGCTGGTTACTGGCCCAACGCTCTAACCACTAGGTTACCTGCTGGTTACTGGCCCAACGCTCTAACCACTAGGCTACATGCTGGTTACTGGCCCAACGCTCTAACCACTAGGCTACATGCTGGTTACTGGCCCAACGCTCTAACCACTAGGCTACCTGCTGGTTACTGGCCCAACGCTCTAACCACTAGGCTACATGCTGGTAACTGGCCCAACGCTCTAACCACTAGGCTACATGCTGGTAACTGGCCCAACGCTCTAACCACTAGGCTACATGCTGGCCGATAGTATTTACCCCCAGACCATCAGGCTGCTGAATAGCCACCACAGCAAGTGGAACTGCCCCTCTTTACTTTCAGGCTATGCTCAAACCCTTCACTACACCCTGAGCCCTCCTTCCTGCCACCTCTGCTCTCTTGGCCTTCCCATCTTTAAGGGAGGGCAAGCCCCGCTCAGCCCAGTCCAAGCTTTTCCCCTTTACTAGCTATGACTTTGCTGATAGCTTCTTTATTGAGGGGAAGTGTACTTACTATGACTGACTGACCTGATATGTGGTTCTCCTACCTAGCTATCATAAGATGAATTCACTAAACTGTAAGTCGCTCTGGATAAGAGAATATTCTAAAAGGGTGTTTCACTACCCTGTTGTTTTTATAAACCACGTTGTCGTTCTCATAACATCCTAATTCGGTCTTCAACTTGGCTTTCTATACAAAATCCTTCTATTACAAAAGGAACTTTTTTGGGTCGTTTTCTCATTATAAAAACAGCGATGGTGTGATTAATGTTACCGCTATTCATGGCTTTGTTATGTGTTCCTGTGTCGGTCTCATCGGCTGAAGGAAAATGGTCATGCATGCATCCAATTTATTTAGTCAGGCAAGTCCATTATTCTGTTATTTGTTTTAATTGAATAACAAGTTTAATATCAATGCATTTGCTTGGCCCCCCAAAAATGTGGTGTTCTTAAAGTGGTTCTATATTAAGCCCTATATGTTGTCTATTATAATATATTTATTATAAGATTTGCAAATCTGGAGCTGGTTAACAATCCACTCAACAGTGCAGCGTTAAGAGCCCAACAAACAAGATTTAGGTCTCAGCCTTTATAGGGAAAAATACAACCTCTGTCTACCTGGCAGTTTAGCGCGTGTGTGCGTGTGCGTGCGTGTGCGTGCGTGTGTGTGTGTGTGTGTGTGTGTGTGATCATAATGGGAACATAGCAAGTGATAACTGCTGCTCAAGCTAGCCTCTGTTCTCTTCAAATCTCCACACAGCTGTGTCCTTGAAGGTTACTAAAAGAACAGGACGGACCAAAAAGCGTGGTCACGCTGAGGCTCTTTGGCCGCGTGACCCAAGTTACTCAGAAACAAGAGAGGAAAAACACTGGCTTCTTCTTACATGAGAGGGACAGTGGAAATGTACAGGTTTAAAAGCTCATACAGCACATGTATATAACAGAGTTTGTAGTTTTGTCACCATAATGTACAATTGATATAAATTATACAGTTGTAGAACATTGAGGTACTTAAAAATTACACTTTAATTGCTTGAAAAAGTCATTGAAATGGACTTGCCAATGTCTGTATGAACCCTCCTTAAAGGATGTACACAGTCCACAAAACATCAGAACAGCCTCAATTCGTCGAACATGGACTCGACAAGGTGCGGATATCGACTCTGCCATTCGAGCATGCTTTTGCGGCACAGTCGATAGCGAGCCGGACTTCGGGCTAGAAGGTCGAGGGTTCGAGACCTGCTCCCTGCCTGCTGTTTCATTACAATACTCTGTGTGTATATATCCCTAGGCCTTTGTCATTGTATGGGTGGAATTATGGGCCAAATGAAGATTGGGGTTTGGATTAAAATTGTTAACAAAATCATGCCCCCTTTTCCCAAGCTCCACGTGCAATTTGCCCCCTCTGCCTGCTTCCTTTCATTGAATGGGGCTCTATTCTTCCATCGCCCCCCCCCCCCCCCCCCCCCCCCAACACGTTCAACGGAAGGCAGATGGTGACCATGCCTCCACAGCCAAAGTTATGTGGTTTTCATGCCCTGCCGAAGGATCCTGGGTATGCGGAATAGATGGGTTGACGTTCGTCTGTTGGTGGTGAGTATAACCAGATATAATGACCTCCCTGGTATGACTTAGTTAACGACGTTCGATAACGTTTTTGCTCGTTATGTAGGTAGATAGATCAAACTGGGCAGGCTAGCTGACATTTTTAACTAACGTAAAACCTAACTAGCTAGCCAGCTACCTGAATTACAATTTAATTTGTAAGTCCCTCTGGATAAGAGCGTCTGCTAAATGACTTAAATGTAAATGTAGTTAGGTCGTGCTCATACCAGGTTTGTGTATTGTCTAGATACTGCTGGTTATGTAACGTTGTTATTTGCTAATGCTAGCGATTGCAAGCTAGTTACAGGTTCGGTAGGTAGCTAGCTAGCTAGCTAACGTTAGCCTGCAAGTTAGATTTGCAAGTTAGTTCGTAGCTCATAACAAGTGTATTGTCTAAGGCAAAACTAAATCATGGATGCAACTCTGGTTTGTAGCTACCTCACCTCGGAGTATGACTAATACAGTGAATTTGGAGTATCAAACCACCTGACTCTCATCCCATCTGGAGCTACAGTCAGTCTACATCTGTAAAGCATGCAATTACAGTTACCACAGCCACAAAGTCAAAATTGGTTCTAATGTAACAATTCATGAAAACCAAAATAAATTGCTTTTCCGGTCTTGATTTAAGGTTAGGCATAAGGTTAGCGTTGTGGTTAGGTTTTAAAATCACATTTTCAGAATGTTTAGAAATGGGTGAGGTTTGTGGCTGTGGTAACTTGTGACGATTTAGAAATGGCATCACCGAGGTTACTGCCCTGATGACAGACGGTTAGTAGGTTAATTCCTCAACCCAGCAGTTACAAGCAGTAGAGTCATTTTGGTTGTGAAGTACATTATCAAAAAGCTTTGTCCTTTTCTAACCAAATGCAATTTAACCACTTGTCTGTCTGTTGTATCACCCTGTCACAGGCCCTCCGCGTCAACACCACCTCATAAGATGAGGAAGTACATTGTATATGAGGATGGCCTGCTGCAGTTGTTCCAGAGAGGTCCAGTTTGCAGCCCAACATGCGACAGGGAGAAGACCAGCAAGGGAACCCACTGCATCACGCAGACATACCCTCGCTGTAGATGTGTGTACTCGAATCACATGACTTGGACTCGAGTCACAAATTTGATGACTGAAAACTCGGCTTCTTAGAAAATATAATGATTTGAGACTGATGACTTGAAATTATCTGACCAGGTTTTGTAATGTTTTTTTTTTACAAAAGTCTACGTGGTTACTCCAAGCAGCCGGAGACAGTAGCTGCAGCATTGCACTTACAAAAAAAACAACCAGTTCAACTAACTGGCTAGTGAAACGCACATTCAGCCCTCTGATTGGACCAGCAGACTGTCAAACAACACATTTCGGATGAGCTAGCCTAGTGAGAATGTTTTTGGGGTCACCAGTGTGAAAATGGTAGGCTTGTTAGCCTGCCATTTTGTATTTTCTATTTATACCTTTTACATATTCGATCTGGTAGCTAACATAGACCCTACGTCATTGCACCAAATTCTTCTTTAAAAAAAAACATCTTTGTGCTTCAGAACCAAAAAGTTCCGCACCTTGAACGTTGACCAATGACAATTCATCAACATATCGACATTAGTGACCAGAAAGCGCTTGTTTTAATTACCTCCGGTTTTGTCTGGCATAAACAGGTAGCCTACCTACGTTCATATTATCCATATATACAGTGTATCAATCTACTACAGAGGCATTTTTTCCCCCAATACTGTTAGGCTTCCTGGTTTATTTCATCAATCGTTTATATGTGACAGTTATAGCTTCCGTCCCTCTCCTCGGCCCCAACCTGGGCTCGAACCAGGGATCCTCTGCACACATCGACAACTGCCTCCTACGAAGAAACGTTACCCATCGCTCCACAAAAGCCGCAGCCCTTTGCAGAGCAAGGGGAACAACTACTTCAAGGTCTCAGAGCGAGTGACGTCACCGATTTGAAACGCTATTAGCGCGCACCACCGCTAACTAGCTAGCCATTTCACACCGGTTACATATACATTTGAGATGGGCCTAGTTTGGATGGATTATAATTCGTGTTCAGAAAGTATTCATACCCTCTTGATTTATTCCACATGTTGTGTTACAGCCTGATGTATATCTTTTTTCACCCATCTACACACAATTACCCCAATAATGACAAAGTGCATTTTTTTTTTTGTGTGACCGACCAGTATCTTTGATGAGGTGCCAGGAGCTGATCTACGCTGCCAGTCTCTTTGCCTGCTCACCAGCGGTTTTCAGGGGGGAGAACAGAATTTTAGTTAGGTTTAGTCTGACCTGTTCAAACTTCAACAGAGGACTTGTTTGTTTGTTTGTTTGTTTGTTTGTCAGATAGCATCGATCCTAACTGCCATTGGTCATAGAACAGCGACTGTTCACAGATGGATCTATTGAGATTTGCAACATGACGTCCAGAGGGGCTTGATGTCTCGAAATGAAAAGAAACCTGTCACTCTGCATTAAACCTTTAGTAGATATCTTTTACTTGCATTGTCTTTTTTAATTATTTAATTGTATCAGTCAATGTGGGGAGGGAGAAACCCTGTGTATTCTGGATCAGGATCAGGTATCAGTCAATATGGGGAGGGAAAAACCCTGTGTATTCTGGATCAGGATCAGGTATCAGTCAATATGGGGAGGGAAAAACCCTGTGTATTCTGGATCAGGATCAGGTATCAGTCAATATGGGGAGGGAGAAACCCTGTGTATTCTGGACCAGGATCAGGTATCAGTCAATATGGGGAGGGAAAAACCCTGTGTATTCTGGATCAGGATCAGGTATCAATATGGGGAGGGAAAAACCCTGTGTATTCTGGACCAGGATCAGTCAATATGGGGAGGGGAAAACCCTGTGTATTCTGAACCAGGATCAGGTATCAGTTAATATGGGGAGGGAGAAACCCTGTGTATTCTGAACCAGGATCAGTCAATATGAGGGAGAAACCCTGTGTATTCTGGACCAGGATCAGGTATCAGTCAATATGGGGAGGGAGAAACCCTGTGTATTCTGGACCAGGATCAGGTATCAGTCAATATGGGGAGGGAAAAACCCTGTGTATTCTGGACCAGGGAACTACTGTTGTATACGAGACACCACACAGGAAGGTATTACCACACAGGAAGGTTTAGCCACACAGGAAGGTATAGCCACACAGGAAGGTATAGCCACACAGGAAGGTATTACCACACAGGAAGGTATAGCCACACAGCCACACAGGAAGGTATAGCCACACAGGAAGGTATAGCCATACAGGAAGGTATAGCCACACAGGAAGGTATAGCCACACAGGAAGGTATAGCCACACAGGAAGGTATAGCCACACAGGAAGGTATAGCCACACAGGAAGGTATAGCCACACAGGAAGGTATAGCCACACAGCCACACAGGAAGGTATAGCCACACAGGAAGGTATAATGTTATCATTGTAACCCCATTACCACCAGACAAAATGCTGACAGGCACAGTATCTGTATCGTCTGGGAATGACAATGAAAGGTGAAAGGTGAACATTGTTATATTAGCAGAACACTGCTTCTATGGTATTACGTAAAGGGTTGTTTATTCTACATGTTACTACATTTAAACGTTATAAAAAGAAACTTAGTTTACTCTGGAGGCTACTGACTGATTCAAAGCTTCCTCCAGCATCTTACCATACATCTGCCTGTAGTTATTGAAGTCAACCTGCAGGAGGTTTGTTAGTTGTGATTGAGTGGAGAGGAAACCGCTGTGGGCAAGGTTCTGACAGATGGGTGTGTCTTGGTGGTGGCAAGGACACACCCACATCAAACCACACCCCCAAGCCAACTCTGGTTTGGCTTCGGTCTCGGCCTCCAACATTTCTTGACGAGCAAGCCAAAAAAAACAAGGACAAATCAGCGGGTGCAATTCCCATTCATTATCATTTGCAAGCACTAGACCAGGGCCAAGTCCCAATTTATCTCTCCTTCCTCTCTAAGTTGTTAACTTTTCCTTCACTGATTTGAAAGGAAATAACTCGTATATAAAAAAAAATATATGTGGTAATGTCCCACTAACCCATGCCTCCACCAATCCAATGCTTTTTAGATTTGTGTGAAGTATTGACTTCAGGAGAAATGAGATGTTATTGTGACGCACCTACTACTATAATAGATAGGACTGACTGTTTAGTATGTAGAGCAATTTAATTGATAGAGTTCTATTGTCCTTCAACAGGAAATTCTAGCAAAACTTGAGCTAGACTATTACTAAAATGTACAGTCTTTCTTTCTGTTCCCAGGTGGGCATCCTGAACCGTCTGAGCGAGGAGAATGCAGACGAGTTTAACTTTGTGCGTTCCTACGAGTGTTTCCAACACAAAGGTCACACCTGCCTGGTGTTTGAGATGCTGGAGCAGAACCTGTATGACTTCCTGAAACACAGCAAGTTCAGCCCCCTGCCACTACAACACATCAGACCCATACTGCAACAGGTGACAATACAATACAATAGAACTTTATTGACACAGAGACAATGTGACAATTACCTGGTGCTTATTCTGAATGAGTCATTTGTTACATATTAACCTGTCACCTGGCTATTACCTCACTATACATTGTATGTGTTTAACCCTTTAGTGTTCATAGCTGGCATACAGCTGTTTAACCCTTTAGTGTCCATAGCTGGCTCACAGCTGTTTAACCCTTTAGTGTCCATAGCTGGCGCACAGCTGTTTAACCCTTTAGTGTTCATAGCTGGCTCACAGCTGTTTAACCCTTTAGTGTTCATAGCTGGCACACAGCTGTTTAACCCTTTAGTGTCCATAGCTGGCTCACAGCTGTTTAACCCTTTAGTGTTCATAGCTGGCTCACAGCTGTTTAACCCTTTAGTGTTCATAGCTGGCACACAGCTGTTTAACCCTTTAGTGTCCATAGCTGGCTCACAGCTGTTTAACCCTTTAGTGTCCATAGCTGGCTCACAGCTGTTTAACCCTTTAGTGTCCATAGCTGGCTCACAGCTGTTTAACCCTTCAGTGTTACGTCTATTTCCCCACCAGGTGGCGACGGCGCTGATGAAGTTGAAGTCTCTGGGTTTGATCCATGCTGACCTGAAGCCAGAGAACATCATGCTGGTGGATCCTCTCAGACAGCCCTACAGGGTCAAGGTCATCGACTTCGGCTCAGCCTCACACGTCTCCAAGGCTGTCTGCTCAACGTACCTGCAGTCACGATACTACAGGTAGATTCACCTGTTTTTACACCTCATGTTGTGGTTTTCTTTGCAGGTGTGTTTGCATTAGTGAGTAATAGCTGGTACAGGTGTATATAACATGATGACTGGTACAGGTGTATATAACATGATGACTGGTACAGGTGTATATAACATGATGACTGGTACAGGTGTATATAACATGATGACTGGTACAGGTATATATAACATGATGACTGGTACAGGTATATATAACATGATGACTGGTACAGGTGTATATAACATGATGACTGGTACAGGTGTATATAACATGATGACTGGTACAGGTGTATATAACATGATGACTGGTACAGGTATATATAACATGATGACTGGTACAGGTATATCTAACATGACTGGTACAGGTGTATATAACATGATGACTGGTACAGGTGTATAACATTATGACTGGTACAGGTATATATAACATGATGACTGGTACAGGTATATATAACATGATGACTGGTACAGGTATATATAACATGATGACTGGTACAGGTGTATATAACATGATGACTGGTACAGGTATATATTACATGATGACTGGTACAGGTATATATAACATGATGACTGGTACAGGTATATATAACATGATGACTGGTACAGGTATATATAACATGATGACTGGTACAGGTATATATAACATGATAACTGGTACAGGTATATATAACATGATGACTGGTACAGGTGTATATAACATGATGACTGGTACAGGTGTATATAACATGATGACTGGTACAGGTGTATATAACATGATGACTGGTACAGGTGTATATAACATGATGACTGGTACAGGTATATATAACATGATGACTGGTACAGGTATATATAACATGATGACTGGTACAGGTATATATAACATGATGACTGGTACAGGTGTATATAACATGATGACTGGTACAGGTATATCTAACATGATGACTGGTACAGGTATATATAACATGATGACTGGTACAGGTATATATAACATGATGACTGGTACAGGTGTATATAACATGATGACTGGTACAGGTGTATATAACATGATGACTGGTACAGGTATATATAACATGATGACTGGTACAGGTATATATAACATGATGACTGGTACAGGTGTATATAACATGACTGGTACAGGTATATATAACATGACTGGTACAGGTGTATATAACATGACTGGTACAGGTATATATAACATGATGACTGGTACAGGTGGAAATAACATGATGACTGGTACAGGTATATATAACATGATGACTGGTACAGGTGTATATAACATGATGACTGGTACAGGTATATATTACATGATGACTGGTACAGGTATATATAACATGATGACTGGTACAGGTATATATAACATGATGACTGGTACAGGTATATATAACATGATGACTGGTACAGGTATATATTACATGATGACTGGTACAGGTGTATATAACATGATGACTGGTACAGGTATGTATTACATGATGACTGGTACAGGTGTATCTAACATGACTGGTACAGGTATATATAACATGATGACTGGTACAGGTATATATAACATGATGACTGGTACAGGTGTATATAACATGATGACTGGTACAGGTGTATATAACATGATGACTGGTACAGGTATATATAACATGATGACTGGTACAGGTATATATAACATGATGACTGGTACAGGTATATCTAACATGATGACTGGTACAGGTATATATAACATGATGACTGGTACAGGTATATCTAACATGATGACTGGTACAGGTGTATATAACATGATGACTGGTACAGGTATATATAACATGATGACTGGTACAGGTGTATATAACATGATGACTGGTACAGGTATATATAACATGATGACTGGTACAGGTATATATAACATGATGACTGGTACAGGTATATATAACATGATGACTGGTACAGTGTAATATTACATGATGACTGGTACAGGTATATATAACATGATGACTGGTACAGGTATATATAACATGATGACTGGTACAGGTGAATATTACATGATGACTGGTACAGGTATATATAACATGATGACTGGTACAGGTATATATTACATGATGACTGGTACAGGTGTATATTACATGATGACTGGTACAGGTATATATAACATGATGACTGGTACAGGTATATATAACATGATGACTGGTACAGGTATATATAACATGATGACTGGTACAGGTATATATTACATGATGACTGGTACAGGTATATATAACATGATGACGGGTACAGGTATATATTACATGATGACTGGTACAGGTATATATAACATGACTGGTACAGGTATATATAACATGATGACTGGTACAGGTGTATATAACATGACTGGTACAGGTTAATATAACATGATGACTGGTACAGGTATATATAACATGATGACTGGTACAGGTGTATATTACATGATGACTGGTACAGGTGTATATTACATGATGACTGGTACAGGTGTATATAACATGATGACTGGTACAGGTGTATATAACATGATGACTGGTACAGGTGTATATAACATGATGACTGGTACAGGTATATATAACATGACTGGTACAGGTATATATAACATGATAACGGGTACAGGTATATATTACATGATGACTGGTACAGGTATATATAACATGACTGGTACAGGTATATATAACATGATGACTGGTACAGGTGTATATAACATGACTGGTACAGGTTAATATAACATGATGACTGGTACAGGTATATATAACATGATGACTGGTACAGGTGTATATTACATGATGACTGGTACAGGTGTATATTACATGATGACTGGTACAGGTATATATTACATGATGACTGGTACAGGTATATATAACATGATGACTGGTAATGGTGTATATGACATGATGACTGGTACAGGTGTATCTAACATGATGACTGGTACAGGTGTATATAACATGATGACTGGTACAGGTGTATATAACATGATGACTGGTACAGGTATATATAACATGATGACTGGTACAGGTATATATAACATGATGACTGCTACAGGTGTATATAACATGATGACTGGTACAGGTATATATAACATGATGACTGGTACAGGTATATATAACATGATGACTGGTACAGGTGTATATAACATGATGACTGGTACAGGTGTATATAACATGATGACTGGTACAGGTATATATAACATGATGACTGGTACAGGTATATATAACATGATGACTGGTACAAGTATATCTAACATGATGACTGGTACAGGTGTATATAACATGATGACTGGTACAGGTATATATAACATGATGACTGGTACAGGTGTATATAACATGATGACTGGTACAGGTATATATAACATGATGACTGGTACAGGTATATATAACATGATGACTGGTACAGGTATATATAACATGATGACTGGTACAGGTGAATATTACATGATGACTGGTACAGGTATATATAACATGATGACTGGTACAGGTATATATAACATGATGACTGGTACAGGTGAATATTACATGATGACTGGTACAGGTATATATAACATGATGACTGGTACAGGTATATATTACATGATGACTGGTACAGGTGTATATTACATGATGACTGGTACAGGTATATATAACATGATGACTGGTACAGGTATATATAACATGATGACTGGTACAGGTATATATAACATGATGACTGGTACAGGTATATATTACATGATGACTGGTACAGGTATATATAACATGATGACGGGTACAGGTATATATTACATGATGACTGGTACAGGTATATATAACATGACTGGTACAGGTATATATAACATGATGACTGGTACAGGTGTATATAACATGACTGGTACAGGTTAATATAACATGATGACTGGTACAGGTATATATAACATGATGACTGGTACAGGTGTATATTACATGATGACTGGTACAGGTGTATATTACATGATGACTGGTACAGGTGTATATAACATGATGACTGGTACAGGTGTATATAACATGATGACTGGTACAGGTGTATATAACATGATGACTGGTACAGGTATATATAACATGACTGGTACAGGTATATATAACATGATGACGGGTACAGGTATATATTACATGATGACTGGTACAGGTATATATAACATGACTGGTACAGGTATATATAACATGATGACTGGTACAGGTGTATATAACATGACTGGTACAGGTTAATATAACATGATGACTGGTACAGGTATATATAACATGATGACTGGTACAGGTGTATATTACATGATGACTGGTACAGGTGTATATTACATGATGACTGGTACAGGTATATATTACATGATGACTGGTACAGGTATATATAACATGATGACTGGTACAGGTGTATATAACATGATGACTGGTACAGGTGTATCTAACATGATGACTGGTACAGGTGTATATAACATGATGACTGGTACAGGTGTATATAACATGATGACTGGTACAGGTATATATAACATGATGACTGGTACAGGTATATATAACATGATGACTGGTACAGGTGTATATAACATGATCATTGGTACAGGTATATATAACATGACTGGTACAGGTATATATAACATGATGACGGGTACAGGTATATATTACATGATGACTGGTACAGGTATATATAACATGACTGGTACAGGTATATATAACATGATGACTGGTACAGGTGTATATAACATGACTGGTACAGGTTAATATAACATGATGACTGGTACAGGTATATATAACATGATGGCTGGTACAGGTGTATATTACATGATGACTGGTACAGGTGTATATTACATGATGACTGGTACAGGTATATATTACATGATGACTGGTACAGGTATATATAACATGATGACTGGTACAGGTGTATATAACATGATGACTGGTATAGGTGTATCTAACATGATGACTGGTACAGGTGTATATAACATGATGACTGGTACAGGTGTATATAACATGATGACTGGTACAGGTATATATAACATGATGACTGGTACAGGTATATATAACATGATGACTGGTACAGGTGTATATAACATCATGACTGGTACAGGTATATATAACATGATGACTGGTACAGGTATATATAACATGATGACTGGTACAGGTGTATATAACATGATGACTGGTACAGGTGTATATAACATGATGACTGGTACAGGTATATATAACATGATGACTGGTACAGGTATATATAACATGATGACTGGTACAAGTGTATATAACATGATGACTGGTACAGGTGTATATAACATGATGACTGGTACAGGTATATATAACATGATGACTGGTACAGGTGTATATAACATGACTGGTACAGGTGTATATAACATGACTGGTACAGGTATATATAACATGATGACTGGTACAGGTGTATATAACATGATGACTGGTACAGGTATATATAACATGATGACTGGTACAGGTATATATAACATGATGACTGGTACAGGTGTATCTAACATGATGACTGGTACAGGTGTATATAACATGATGACTGGTACAGGTGTATATAACATGATGACTGGTACAGGTATATATAACATGATGACTGGTACAGGTATATATAACATGATGACTGGTACAGGTGTATATAACATGATGACTGGTACAGGTATATATAACATGATGACTGGTACAGGTATATATAACATGATGACTGGTACAGGTGTATATAACATGATGACTGGTACAGGTGTATATAACATGATGACTGGTACAGGTATATATAACATGATGACTGGTACAGGTATATATAACATGATGACTGGTACAGGTGTATATAACATGATGACTGGTACAGGTGTATATAACATGATGACTGGTACAGGTATATATAACATGATGACTGGTACAGGTGTATATAACATGACTGGTACAGGTGTATATAACATGACTGGTACAGGTGTATATAACATGATGACTGGTACAGGTATATATAACGTGATGACTGGTACAGGTGTATATAACATGACTGGTACAGGTGTATATAACATGACTGGTACAGGTATATATAACATGATGACTGGTACAGGTGTATATAACATGATGACTGGTACAGGTGTATATAACATGATGACTGGTACAGGTATATATAACATGATGACTGGTACAGGTATATATAACATGATGACTGGTACAGGTATATATAACATGACTGGTACAGGTGTATATAACATGATGACTGGTACAGGTGTATATAACATGACTGGTACAGGTGTATATAACATGACTGGTACAGGTATATATAACATGATGACTGGTACAGGTGTATATAACATGATGACTGGTACAGGTGAATCAGACATTACAGGTAAGTAATTCCATCCGCAGGTGAGAATCTGAGACTTCAGAGAAAATACAAACGGTTATTTCACAACAGTAGAACACTTCCCCAATATACTGCTTAATACTAAGTGTGTGAGCATGTTATCATGTGTTGTTGTTGACGTGTTATTGTTCTCTCAGGGCTCCAGAGATCATCCTGGGTCTGCCGTTCTGTGAGGCTATAGATATGTGGTCTCTAGGCTGCGTTATAGCTGAGCTGTTCCTGGGATGGCCCCTGTACCCCGGGGCCTCGGAGTACGACCAGGTAGGAACCACACACACACACACACACAGATATGAAAAACATAATTTTATCTTCAACTGTTATGATGGACTCTAACATGTCCTCTCTTCGTCCGTTAGATCCGGTACATCTCCCAGACCCAGGGCCTGCCTGCAGAGTACCTGCTGAGTGCCGGCACCAAGACCAGCCGTTTCTTCAAGAGAGGACCTGACTCTAGCTACCCCGTCTGGAGAATCAAGGTATCCACTCTTTTCCAGTACACGACACACTGACGTCACGCACGGATGCGCGCCATCACTCTCCTTGGTCAGATAGCTCTTACACATCCCCGGAGGTGGGTTTAGGGTTATTGTCCTGTGGAAAAATAAATGATAGTCCCACTAAGCGCAAACCAGATGTGATGGAGTATCGCTGTGGTAGCCATGCTGGTTTAGTGTGCCTTGAATTCTAAATAAATTACAGACAGTGTCACCAGCAAAGCACCCCCACACCATCACACCTCCTCCTCCATGCTTCACGGTGGGAACCACAGATGCAGAGATCATCTGTTCACCTTCTCTGCGTCTCACAAAGACATGGCGGTTGGAACCATAAATCTCAAATTGGGACTCATCAGACCAAAGGACAAATTTCCACCGGTCTAATGTCCATTGCTCATGTTTCTTGGCCCAAGCAAGTCTCTTCTTCTTATTGGTGTCCTTTAGTAGTGGTTTCTTTGCAGCAATTCGTCCATGAAGGCCTGATTCACACAGTCTCCTCTGAACAGTTGATGTTGAGATGTGTATGTTACTTGAACTCTGAAGCATTTATTTGGGCTGCAATTTCTGAGGCTGTTAACTCTAATGAACTTATCCTCTGCAGCAGAGAACTCTGGGTCTTCCTTTCCTGTGGCGGTCCAGTTTCATCATAGCGCTTGATGGTTTTTGCGAAGAAACTTTCAAAGTTCTTGAAATGTTCCATATTGACTGACCTTCATGTCTTAAAGTAATGTTGGACTTCTGTTTCTCTTTGCTTATTTGAGCTGTTCTTGCCATAATATGGACTTGGTCTTTTACCAAATAGGGCTATCTTCCATATACCACCCCTATCTTGTCGCAACACAACCGATTGGCTCAAACGCATTAAGAAGGAAAGAAATTCCACAAATTAACTTTTAACACCTGTTAATTAAAATGCATTCCATGTGACTACTGGTTGAGAGAATTCCAAGAGTGTGCAAAGCTGTCATCAAGGCAAAGGGTGGCCACTTTGAAGAATCTAAAATCTAAAATAAAATAAAAAATATACCCCTCTGGAGGATTAAGGTATTACAGTACACCTGGTCAACAGTAGGGCACTACAGAGCCCTGGTCAACAGTAGGGCACTACAGAGCCCTGGTCAACAGTAGGGTACTACAGAGCCCTGGTCAACAGTAGGGCACTACAGAGCCCTGGTCAACAGTAGGGCACTACAGAGCCCTGGTCAACAGTAGGGCACTACAGAGCCCTGGTCAACAGTAGTGCACTATATTGGGAATAGGTTTTCATTTTGGACGCTCACCTAGTTGTTCCTGCCAGAATCAGCACATGGATCTCAACACACACTGCTGTGATCAGGGCTTTTAGTGGGGTTCATGGGCAAATAGAAATTTACGTTTTTCCTAGGCACTTCCTTATTAGTTTCATTAATATAAGTATTTTGGTGATAACAACAAGTGTAACATTTCTGATGTGTTTGTTCAATAGGCCCCTTCGGACCACGAGGCTGAGATGGGCATCAAGTCGAAGGAGGCCCGTAAATACATCTTCAACTGTCTGGACGACATGATGCAGGTTGGTCCGCTGTATGACATCATCTAGTATGTCACATTTATGTTTATAAACCCCCGTTTTACATCCGCCATTTTTTATACATTTTTTTTTACTTAACCTTTATTTAATCAGGTTAGTCTCGTTGAGATTTTTTTTTTTCATATAGAAATGGGAGTTATAGATCTGTCATTCGCATTGAAATCAAGTCTAAGAAGCGGTACATCTGTTCTATGTGTGCTATTTCTATGCTTCTCATTCTTAAGTTTAGTTAAAAAAATGTTTACTTTTGGTTTTATACACCAGCTTCAAACAGCAATATTTTGAATTATTAATAATCAATTTTAAAAAACGTAAAACATTTTCCACCATGTCAAATGAACAAATTGTCTGTGTGCATTTATAAAATTGTACAGACATTTCATGTTTCCATCAGACCGGCCGTGACTTTTTTTCATGCGTCAGGTAAATTAATCCACATGAAATGGTTGGGATGGAAACGTGAAGTCGAAACTTAACTCAATAAAGAAGCTTATCGGTGCTAGTAAGACAAGGCACGTGTTTTTAGTGCAAGAAATGTTCCGGTTAGTACATCGGTAGGGTGTTCGTTAATTTTTTTGCTGGGATTAATAGAGATACTCTATGATCAGAGGGCTATACTCAAAGATGTCACCCTGGATGACTGACAGATGACTGATTCTGGAAGCTATCCAAATGCCATTATTGTCTACATTCGTTTTTTCATTTGTTTATTTATAACTGAGCAATCGGGGGGGGGGGGGGGGAGAGAAGGGCCTTGGTAAGGGAGGGGACCAAGACCCCGATGGTCACTCTGACAGAGCTCCAGAGTTCCTCTGTGGCGATGGGAGAACCTTCCAGAAGGACAACCATCTCTGCAGCACTCCACCAATCAGGCCTTTATGGTAGAGCTGCCAGACGGAAGCCATTCCTCAGTAAAAGGGACATGACAGCCCGCTTGGAGTTTGCCAAAAGGCACCTAAAGGACTCAGACCATGAAAAACAAGATTCTCTGGTCTGATGAAACCAAGATTGAACTCTTTGACCTGAATGCCAAGTGTCACGTCTGGAGGAAACCTGGCACCATCCCTACAGTGAAGCATGGTGGTGGCAGCATCATGCTGTGGAGATGTTTTTCCGCTGAAGGGACTGGGAGACTAGTCAGGATCGGGGGAAAGATGAACGGAGCAAAGTACAGAGAGATCCTTGATGAAAACCTGCTCCAGAGCGCTCAGGACCTCAGACTGGGGTGAAGGTTCACCTTCCAACCTAAGCACACAGCCAACACAACACAGGAATGGCTTCGGGACAAGTCTCTGAATGTCCTTGAGTGGCCCAGCCAGAGCCCGGACTTGAACCCGATCGAACATCTCTGGAGAGACCTGAAAATAGCTGTGCAGCAACACTTCCCATCCAACCTGACAGAGCTTGAGAGGATCTGCAGAGAAGAATGGGAGAAACCCCCCAAATACAGGTGTGCCAAGCTTGTAGCATCATACCCAAGAAGACTCGAGGCTGTAATCGCTGCCAAAGGTGCTTCAACAAAGTACTGAGTAAAGGGTCTGAATACTTATGTAAATGTGATATTTCAGTGTTTTATTTTTAATACATTTTCAAACATTTCTACACTGTTTTTTTGCCTTGTCGTTATGGGGTATTATGTTTTAAATTGATGAGGGGAAAAAACTATTTAATCTTTAAAAAAAAATATACAAGTTATTTCTGAACATTTAGGCTAGTTAGCTGGCTAATTCATTGATTCTGCTTTTCCTCTACTCCCTCTCCCCAAATCCTAATTTTAACAATTAGATAATCCTAAACTGAAAATAGATCTTTCCAGCAGCACGTTCATCCAACCTGACTTTTTCCTGGTGCAGGTCAACCTATCGTCTCACCTGGAGGGGACGGACATGCTTGCGGAGAAAGCTGATAGGCGGGAATTCATCGACCTGCTGAAGCGTATGCTTCGATTGGACGCTGACAAGAGGATCACGCCCACTAAGACGCTGGGTCATCCCTTCGTCACCATGAGTCACCTGCTGGACTTCCCTCACAGCTCCCAGTACGTGTCTGTGGTGTGAAAGAATGTTTTTTTTTTTTTTGTCATTCAGCAGACGCTCTTATCCAGAGCGACTTACAGTAGTGAATGCGTACATTTCATAAATGTTTTATTTTTATATATATATATATATATTTTTTGTACTGGCCCCCCGTGGGAATCGAACCCACAACCCTGCCATTGCACACAGCATGCTGGCGTTGCAAACACCATGCTCTACCAACTGAGCCACAGGGAAGACTGTGGGTTGTGGTGGGGGGGGGGGGTCACGAGTTGAATTTTCCCCCTGTGGGTGGAATTTAATTGTTTGATCGATTGATTAAATGATTTGATGGAACAATAGGTTGATTGTTTGTTTTCTCCCTTTGCAGTGTGAAGTCTTGCTTTCAGAACATGGAACTCTGTAAACATAGGAGCTCATCGTTCGACAACAACAAAACTCTCTTCTCCACCAACGCTCTTCCTAGTGCTGCTGCCGCCGGCAACCTCACTGTCACCTTCAGCAGCCAGCTGAGCCAGCACAACCAGGTACACACACACACACACACACACACACACACACACACACACACACACACACACACACACAGTGCAAGTCACCAGGGGCAAGATGTATCAATGATTGGCGATTTAGGATCAGCTTTGCCTTTTTGAGATCATAATGAATAGGATTATATCGACAAGTGGGATCTGATCCTAGATCAGCACTCTAAGGCTCTTTAGAATTATGGGTCTAGATCTATGGACAAAATGGCAGGACAAAACAGTTTGTTCCAACTTCCGTCTGACTGACCAGTAGTGGAACTCTAAATGAACGGAAACCAACAGGTCCCGTCAGCAGGGGGCGCTGTTCCTCTCATGAACTACCAGCCAGCCCTGTACCAGCAGGCCACCATCAACATCCCTGGGCTGGCCCAACAGAGTGTCCCCCTGCAGGCACGCCCCACCGGCCTGGCCTGCCAGACTGAGCCCTTCCAGCAGACTCTCATCGTCTGCCCACCAAACACCATACAGGGTAAGAGCCAAACACTGTGATGTTATGGTTTTGAGACGACGGGTTGAGTTCTTAAGAGCACTAAAGGGACGTCCAAGTCCTTCGACTTAATCTGTGTCCTTGATGTTTTATAGGACACATTGTTCAGGATCATTAGGAGCAACGGAAAATGTTTTCAACTGGAACATTTAAATTAGTGTTTCTTATTGGACAAGTCAAATCTTTGCAATTGTTGCATGTTGCGTTTATTTTTGTTCACAGACAGTTCAGACAGATCCAGTTCAGACAGACCCAGTTCAGACAGATCCAGTTCAGACAGATCCAGATCAGACAGATCCAGATCAGACAGACCCAGTTCAGACAGACCCAGTTCAGACAGACCCAGTTCAGACAGATCCAGTTCAGACAGATCCAGATCAGACAGATCCAGTTCAGACAGATCCAGCTCAGACAGATCCAGCTCAGACAGATCCAGTTCAGACAGATCCAGCTCAGAGACATTCAGTTCATGAGTTCCATCAGCAGCAGATTTTAGAATATAAATGAATGTGTTTATGCATCAAATATTAGTGGATTGAATCGTATCGAACCGAGTCGCATCGATTCATTCTGTAATCAAACCGAATCCCACCGAATCGTATCGAACTAAACCGTATCGTTCCTGTATCGTATCGAACCGAGTCGCATCGATTCATTCTGTAATCAAACCGAATCCCACCGAATCGTATCGAACTAAACCGTATCGTTCCTGTATCGTATCGAACCGAGTCGCATCGATTCATTCTGTAATCAAACCGAATCCCACCGAATCGTATCGAACTAAACCGTATCGTTCCTGTATCGTATCGAACCGAGTCGCATCGATTCATTCTGTAATCAAACCGAATCCCACCGAATCGTTTCAAACTAAAACGTATCGTATCGGAGCCCAGCTAGATACGTATAGTTTTGGAAAGTCAGTTAGGACGTCTACTTTGTGCATGACACAAGTCATTTTTCCAACAATTGTTTTGAAGACAGATTATTTCACTTATAATTCACTGTATCACAATTCCAGTGGGTCAGAAGTTTACATACACTAAGAAAATGATGTAATGGCTTTAGACGCTTCTGATAGGCTAATTGACATCATTGGAGTCAATTGGAGGTGTACCTGTGGATGTATTTCAAGGCCAACCTTCAAACTCAGTGCGTCTTTGCTTGGCATCATGGGAAAATCAAAAGAAATCAGACCTCAGAAAATCAATCGCAGGCCTCCACAAGTCTGGTTCATCCTTGGGAGCAATTTCCAAATGCCTGAAGGTACCACGTTCATCTGTACAAACAATAGTACACAAGTATAAACACCATGGGACCACGCAGCCATCATACCGCTCTTGAAGGAGACGCGTTCTGTCTCCTAGAGATGAACGTACTTTGGTGCGAAAAGTGCAGATCAATCCCAGAACAACAGCAAAGGACCTATTGAAGATGCTGGAGGAAACAGGTACAAAAGTATCTATATCCACAGTAAAACGAGTCCTATATCGACATAACCTGAAAGGCCGCTCAGCAAGGAAGAAGCCACTGCTCCAAAACCACCATAAAAAAGCCAGACTATGGTTTGCAACTGCACATGGGGACAAAGATTGAACTTTTTGGAGAAATGCCTTCTGGTCTGATGAAACAAAAATAGAACTGTTTGGCCATAATGACCATCGTTATGTTTGAAGGAAAAAGGGGGAGGCTTGCAAGCTGAAGGACACCATCCCAACCGTGAAGCACGGGGGTGGCAGCATCATGTTGTGGGGGTGCTTTGCTGCAGGAGGGACTGGTGCACTTCACAAAATAGATGACATCATGAGGTAGGAAAATGATGTGGTTATATTGAAGCAACATCTCAAGACATCAGTCAGGAAGTTAAAGCTTGGTCGCAAATGGGTCTTCCAAATGGACAATGACCCCAAGCATACTTCCAAAGTTATGGCTTAAGGAAAATAAAGTCAATGTATTGGAGTGGCCATCACAAAGCCCTGACCTCAATCCTATAGAAAATTTGTGGGCAGAACTGAAAAAGCGTGTGCGAGCAAGGAGGCCTACAAACCTGACTCAGTTACACCAGCTCTGTCAGGAGGAATGGGCCAAAATTCACCCAACTTATTGTGGGAAGCTTGTGGAAGGCCACCCAAAATGTTTGACCCAAGTTAAACAATTTAAAGGCAATGCTACCGAATACTACTTGAGTGTATGTAAACTTCTGACCCACTGGGAATGTGATGAAAGAAATAAAATCTGAAATAAATCATTCTCTCTACTATTATTCTGACGTTTCACATTCTTAAAATAAAGTGGTGATCCTAACTGACCTAAAACAGGGAATTTGTTCTAGGATTAAATTTCAGGAATTGTGAAAAACTGAGTTTAAATGTATTTGGCTAAGGTGTATGTAAACTTCCAACTTCAACTGAACCGCTGAATGACTTGGGACTTTAGTAACACTGTTGTGATGTAGTGGTGGTCACTGATTGGCTATTCCTCTGTCTGCAGGTCTCCAGTCATCCAATAAGAGCTCTAGTTTTCCAGTGAGGATGAACAGTTCAGCCCCCATAGTGAACCAGAACCAATCAACACAGCCACTGCAGCTGCAGCCTGCCATGCTCACACAGGTCTGTCTGTCTGTCTGTCTGTCTGTCTGTCTGTCTGTCTGTCTGTCTGTCTGTCTGTCTGTCTGTCTGTCTGTCTGTCTGTCTGTCTGTCTGTCTGTTCTGTCTGTCTGTCTGTCTGTCTGTCTGTCTGTCTGTCTGTCTGTCTGTCTGTTCTGTCCCTGTCTGTCTTCTGTCTGTCTGTCTGTCTTCTGTCTGTCTGTCTGTCTTCTGTCTGTCTGTCTGTCTGTCTGTCCTGTCTGTCTGTCTGTCTGTCTGTCTGTCTGTCCTGTCTGTCCTGTCTGTCTTGTCTGTCTGTCTGTCTGTCTGTCTGTCCTGTCTGTCCCTGTCTGATCTGGTCTGTCTGCCTGTCTGTCTGTCCGCTGTCTGTCTGTCTGTCCACTGTCTGTCTGTCTGTCTGTCTTTCTGTCTGTCTGTCTGGTCCTGTCAGTCTGGTCTGTCTGTCTGTCTGTCTGTCCTGTCTGTCGTCTGTCTGTCTGTCCGTGTCCTGTCACTGTCTGTCTGTCTGTCTGTCTGTCTGTCCTAGATCTGTCTGTTCTCTGTCTGTCCTGTCCTGTCTGTCTGTCTGTCTGTCTGTCGTCGTCTGTCTGTCTGGTCGGTCTGTCTGTCCTGTCTGTCTGTCCGTCTGTCGTCTGTCGTCTGTCCTGTCTTCTGTCTGTCTGTCTGTCTGTCTGTCTGTCTGTCTGTCTGTCGTCTGTCTGTCTGTCTGTCTGTCTGTCTGTCTGTGTCTGTCTGTCTGTCTGTCTGTCTGTCTGT